>NC_025702.1:6990526-7039360 GCF_000633955.1 Camelina sativa | reverse complement strand
CCCCCCCCCCGCTCGACCATGCACTCGACCGAGTGCTAGGTCGAGCGCATTTCCAGAGTTCTGCATCTTCCTAGTTTCATTCCTGTTTCATTGCATTCACCTTTGTTTCAGTTACTATATATCTTGCATTTAGTATATGTTCTTAGTAGATTTACATTATGCATTTCATTATTGTCATTAGGTTTTTAGAAATAAATCAACTGGATATTTGGCTTAACTTGAATGCATTGATCACATCTTGACTGCTTACACATCACACTCTTTATGGATTAACATCCTTTATGCTACAACATCATAAGGGTATTGAAACACCTTGCACTGCATCTGATCATCTTAGCCTAAGTTTGTTTGCTTGTTATCATCCATTCGTTTATAGGTTAAGCGACAGAAATATCCATGTTTCACCCAAACAGGTACACGATCACCTGCTTCGAGTATACCTTCGAGCTGTTCATACTCATCTTGCTTACTCGATCACCCCACCCGATCCTGTACTTGAATGCTTGCATCGAGTACTTAGGTCGTGTGGTTCTTGTTTATTTATTTTCTTTTAATTATTTTAGGATTGTTAGATCAAACCCCAACTATTGCTTGGCTAGACTTGCTTGTTTCTGATTGCATCTTATCTGCTAGCATAACAACCATTTGGATTGATAATCCTTTGTACTACAACTGCATAGGGAATTGATACCCAGGGTGAAAATCCTACTATCAAGTACTATCATGTCATTGCAGTATAATAAGTATCAATCCAAATGGGATGATGCTAGTCATTCAAGATGCAATCAAGATATCACAAGCCAAGCCAATTCAAAGAGAGTGTTTATGTCTAACAATCTTAGAATAATCAAAATGCAAAACAGAAATGAATTAGAGAACTAGAAATGAACATGCATGACAAGAAGTGAACATGAATAAGTAAAAGCATAAACATGTCTAAGCATGAACTAAATAGCAAGAACCGAAACAGTCTCAGAAATGCAAATACAATAAGAAAGATAGAGGTCCTAAGGATAGAAGTAATTGATATAGGCGGAGTTTCCTAGTATAGAGTGTTTAACGTGCCACAAGAAAACTATCCCTAGACAATGAACATCACAACTTAGCTAATCCAATCTCTTAACAGAAGTTACTCAGAGTCAACCACTTCTAAACCTAACTCTCACTAGAGAAACATAATTGATGTAGTAAGTTTTACTTCAATTAAATTATCAATCCAAAATCTTCATTAATCAACTCACTAGGAATACACAAAGATGTTTAATCTAAACTTAAACAGAATTTCGTTCTTGTAACAATATTAACTAAGCAAGGCAAACAAATTGTAAAAAGCTCAACAAATAAACCAAGAAAGAAATAAAAAATCAACTCAAAAATAACTAAAGGAAAATCTCAGGGTTAAGGTAATTGATTAGGAGTGAGATAAGAGATGGATTATGGAGTATCAAACAACTTAAACTAAGCAAGATCCTTCGACCATAGAACACTAAGCAAGACTAACTCATTTCCATGATATTAATCCCTTTACTAATCAATCAATCATCAACTTCTTCTAAAGGCAATTAAATGATCAATAAGCATTACAATCAAGTCTATCTAGCCATTAAGCACCCTAGTCAACAATTTCCAAAGGTAAGGAATGCAAAGCACTTAAAAGTTTTGGTTCAGGAATTTCATCAAACACCTTCTGGGCATGAAATTCCTAAATTCTAGAATCAACATGATCAAGGCTGATTTAGCTTTATTAGGAACCAATAAGCAAGGTTCTAAAGCATTATAACCATAAACTCCATAGCCCAACTCCTAAATCATCCTAATCTAACAAAACCTAAACACTCTAAGAGACTACTCACTCATCATCATGATTACACAAAAGTAAAAGCTTGATCTTTGTGAAATCATAATAAGAGATTGTAGATTAGGAGAAATGAAGAAGAGATTCTTATTAAAAAACTTAGAAGTACTTGATCATTCAACAAACCAAGAGTAAGAAAGCTTAAGAACCCCAAAAAGCTGTTAAACAAGAGATAAAACCAAAGATAAAGGATAAACAAAAGATAAGTCTCCCCTTAATAGGGTTAATGTATTTATAGGAAAATAGAAGGGAAACCCGGGTCAACCCAAAACAGACCGGATCAAACCCTATTATGGCTAAAACAAGTGTGGACTCAGGCGGTAATCAGGCAAGCTTTGGCCGATTGGAGTAGCTGATGGTGCCAACCGGGCAAGCTTTGGCCGATTGGAGTGGTCGATGGTGTCAACCGGTCAATATTTGGCTGATTGGCTTGGCCGACGATGGCTCCTGTTCGTGGTCTTGGTGAGTTCAATCGGCCGGCTGATGCCCAATTCATGTGACCGGTGGCTGCACACGGCCAACGTTTGGCCGGTGATCTTGGCCGCTTGTGGCTCATATTCTTGGCATCTAGGAGTTGCATCGGTTGTCATTTGACCGACTGGTGAAAACGATGAAGTCACACGGCCATGGCTCCTGGTCTTGTCACTTCTCCAACTTCACTCCTCTTTGGTTCTTTGCATAAAAACAAGTCCAAATGCTCTCAATGTGGTGAGGTTACTCCAAGAACCTGAGAAATAACACACTAGATGAAAATGATCCTAAAAACAACCTAGAATGACAAGATTATGCAACAAAACTACCCAAAAACAAGGCTTAAAACCCAACAGAAACACAAGATATCAATAATCAAACAGGCATGACAAACAAGTCCATTCACGTCAACAAACACCCTAAACAACTAATCTCTTAGGCAAGGCATGTAAGTCTCTGGCACTAGTTGGTCAGACATTTTATAAAACACGTTTTGAGTTTGAAAATGTCTAAGACCTAGTTCCAATTGATCAGAAAAAAACTAACATTTCTAACTCTAGTTTAGAAGGGAGACATATGAATCTAAGCTTAAAGACCCTATATACTAAGATTCTCCACCTAATCAATCTCATCCTCAAGAACACTAACACTACTCAAACCCAGAAATCATCATCACCAATAACACAAACCCAAAAAAAATTAATTAATGCATAATCAGATAGATAAAAATGAGATAAACAAGTTTGTAGAAGAAATTAAATGCAAAAGCTAAATAGATCAAGAGAAATCTTGATTACAAACTCAGAAAATGTTTTGGTGGCTACTCCTAAACCCTAGGGGAATAACTATATCATTTTGGTAAAGACTTAAGAGATTATTTATAGGAATACATTGAAAACCCTAAAACATAAAACGACTAGATGGAGAGGCGATTCGAGAATCTTCTGAAACGTGCAAGACGGGTTGCACAAGTTGGATGTCTGGCGTCGTCGGTCGAGTGGAATGTTATCTCTCCCGGGAGTGCTGGTCGAGTCGCATTGCTTCTCTCCCGGGAGTGCTGGTCGAGTGGGATGACATCTCTTCCAGGCGTGGTCGGTCGAGTCACATTGCTTCTCTCTGTGGAGTGTTGGTCGAGTCGCATTGCTTTTCTCCCGGTAGTGTTGGTCGAGTCGCATGGTTAAGTTGGGCTTGATTGAGTCCAACGATGCATTATTTGTTGTGCGCTTGAGTCGGATGCACGTCTCAGCCTCTACTCGGTTCCAACAGTTAGGACAATTCCTAAACACCTAAAATATTCCAAAATACATAATGAAATGCAGAGACGATGCAAGAACTACCTAAACATGCAAAGTATAAAATAGACTAGAAAATGATGCAAAACAATGAGTTATCCTAGCTAAATGCATGATAAATACATGCTAAGGAGAGACAAAATAAAGACATATCGCTACTCGATATTCTCTTCTCCCTCACACCAGGACCACCTTCCTCTTCCCGTCCATTGTCAAACCATCCCCTTTCTCCTCCCTTCCAATTGAGAACTGACGAGACCACCGGCGTAGAAATCGTTCCTTACAAAAACTCTCACAATTACACCAAACACCACCTCATCTTGTTACTGAGTAACACAACTAACCACCCGTAGCGACCGAGTAACAATAGAGGTGGCCTACAATATTTGATTATGTCCAGCCATTGACACCAATTCCCCAACACAATACTCCAACTCACCATCAACTCCTCCAATGTCAACCTACACTTCCATATGGTTTCAATCATCACCCATCGTACCACTTGAGATCCAACACACATGTTGTCGATCGACACTTCCCTAGTGTCGTCGACACCGATGCCCACAACATCACTTCCATCGACCAACACCACCTTGGTGTCGTTCGACACTCCAACCTTACCACAAAACAGTCTATGCCAGACAACAATACGAACACTTGATTAACTCACAAACCGACTGTTAATTTCACAAACCGACTGTTTTATATGAAGCATACCGCACAACGAAGCTCCAGACCAAATTTCTGCCAAATCGGACTTCGTTTCATCCTCCCAATGATGCTCCGAAGTAGCCATCCCAAACCAGTCCGCGCATTCATCCGCAGGTGTCGAACGACAGCAACCCAGAAATCAGGATCGAAGCCTTCCTCCAAGCTCCTTCTCACCACAAATCCATAATCCTCTACAATCATCGATTTTCTACTCAATATAACACTAAAACAACACAAATTACCTGGATAACAGCCATGAGAAAGCCTCCTTGTCTCTCCCAATCCACTACCAAGCTCAAATCCTTCTCCTTACACATGAAAAGGATGGATTTCCTTTCTCCTCCCTTCCAAGTGAGAGCACCACCACTCTCTCTCCTTCTCTCCTCTAGAACCACCAAACCAGATCCCTCTGCTCCTCTTAACCTTTCTTTGCTTTTAGGATCAAACTCACCATCTCTCTCCCTCTTTCTCGTTCTCTCCCAGAAGCGACAAAAGACCACCCCCTTTCCAAGAGAGGCTGCTCGTGTCCCTATAAAACAAGACTTAGGATTTCCAAACCCAAACCAAGATAAACCGGACGATTAGGAAAACAAACCGAACAACCACCAATTTAGTGGTGTCGACCGACACCCTCCTTGGTCTCGATCGACACTAACTCAAAATTTGGTCCAGAATGTTACAAGAACCCATTATGGGTGTGGTCAGTTCTTCTATTACCGGTGGTGAAGTTGGAGAAACGGTTGGCGGATTATTGGATTGAAGGGCATGGATGGAATGTTAAGGTTCTTAGTAAGTGGTTGTCGGAAGAGGTGCTACTTCGGTTGTTTGCGGTGGTGGTTCATGGGAAGTTGGGCAATGGAGTTAAGTTGTCTTGGCACAGTGGTTTAAATGGTAGGTTTATGGTTAGTTCGGCCTATAATTTACTTGTATGAGACGCCTCGCCAAAGCCGTGTATGGAGAACGTTTTAAGCGTATTTGGGCGGTGGTGGCTCCAGAATGGGTCCGGATTTTCCTCTGGTTGGTTAGCCATCAAGTTATTATGAAAGAGATGGAGAGGTTTCGACGTCATATAGGCGAAAGTGAGGTTTGCCTGGTGTGCAAAGGGGCGCTGGAGTCAATTTACGTATGCTAAGAGATTGTCCGGCTATGGCGGGAATTTGGATGAGGTTACTGCGTAGGCAGAGAAGGCAAGCTTTTTTTGGGAAATCATTATTGGAGTGGTTGTTTGACAATTTGTGGTCGGATGCCGATTGGACCACACTTTTTATTTTGGCAGTTTGGTGGGGATGGAAATGACGATAAGGGAATGTGTTTCGAGTTTTGGGACGGTGTAGGGATTGAGTGTGTCTTTTGAAGGAGTTGGGAATGGAGGTGTGATATGCGCACCTGGTGAATCGAGGAGAGGGTTCAGTAGGCGTGCAAGTTGAAAGACTGATTTCTTGGTCTAAACCATGTGACAGTTGGGTGAAATTGAATACCGACGGTGCATCTCATGGGAATCCTGGTCTGGCTTCGGCTGGTGGTGGGATCCGTGATGGGGATGGTGCTTGTTTTGGCGGGTTTGGGCTTCATATTGGTATTTTGTATAGCTCCTTTGGCATAATATTGGGGTGTGTAGTATGGTTTTCTTATTGCTTGGGCCGTGGTTTTCGGAGAGTGGAGTTAGAGGTGGATTCGCTGTTAGTGGTGGAGTTTCTTCAGTTAGGGGTTAGTACGGTTCACCCGCTGGCCTTCTTACGTTTGTGCCAATTCTTCTTTATACAAACTGGTTGGTTCGGATTATTCATGTGTATAGAAAGATTAACCGCCTAGCGGATGCGTTAACGAATTATGCATTTGCTTTAGGAGTAGGGTTACATTTATTTGATTCTTGTCCGGATGTGGTCCATCCAATTTTATTAGAGGATGCAAATAGAACTGCGTTTCCACATCAAGTTCGGATGTAATTTTTTAGTTATTTTTTAATAAAATGAAGGGATTTATCCCCTCTCTTTTACCAAAAAAAAAACAAAAAAATGGTTAACCGCTACTAGTTGTAGGTGAGATCGAGAGTTTAGCTTACCTTCGACACTCGACAGGCTAGTAATAATATAAAAATCATCATGCCAAATCATTCTTTACTATATAAATTGATCAATTGATTGACCAATTATATCCTTACTTTTTACTAATGAATTTTCTCTTTAATTATCTACGTACATACTAAATAGTATTTCTAAAAGAAGTGAAAAGTGAAAATTTTTGATATATAGTTCAAATAGTTTATACTAAGTAATATATTGTGGTAATCGTTGTATTGTATGTTGATTAAAGGAGAGTTAAATCTTATGAAACCCTAGCAAAGAAAAACATTAATATATTTTTCATATTTTTGTTTTTGGTGTGAAAAGGGGATAATATATTTTTCATATGAATTTTTTGATCAATAGAAAATAAGTAAGAAGTATAAAAAACCTAAGAGTTTCGACTTATTTACAGGCCATGTGTTCATGCCATTGATATTTAATACCAAAATTTGCATAAATTTCTCTATAATCAATCAAAGATTAATTTATCAAATATCACACCCGAGATTTCTCATCTCATTATTACTTCCAAATTCCATTTTCGATCTTTCTTCTCTCCAATATGTATCTCTAACTCTAACTAATCGATTTTTTTTGAAACAAATAATTGGACACGAAATAATATATAGATATAAGGATTGTACACTAAAAAACTAGAAAACATTAATCATATATATAGTTAATTTACTAAATAAATTACATTTTTATTTAATTTTTTAGATATAATCCTGCAGTATATCACATATTAAAATCTAGTATATTACAAAAAGATTAAAGAAACATACTTGTCTACAGTTACATTCATGCAATAATGCATTAAAGCTTATAACCAATCATGACTTGAAACCGAAGTTAAGTGAAAACTAAGTTAAGCATTTTTGTGTATTTTTTTTTCTTTTCTGAAAGTTGACCCATATTTTTTGTCCCAAAAAAAAACAAGTTGACCGATATTTATGGCATGTGCATATATTTAATTCACATAACCATGAGTATACGAAACAAATATGGTTCACATAACCAAGAGTATACGAAACAAATATGGTTCACACTTCAAAATATTTTTTCACAAGTCATAATCCAAATATTCTTTAAATGTATCGGCATCTTTTCCATTTTTTTGGGGTCAGAATTTAAAACTGAAAAGAAAATACATGTTAGCCTGGGTCAAAATTTTAAAATGAAGATAAAGAGAGAGCACATGCCATGACGAGAAAAACAATTCTCCTTTCTTCATCGATGCTTCCGTAACACGATTCTGATCAGCGACCGCCACCTCCTCTAGATTTATGTAATTTAAGGCTGTTACTTTATCATCGATCTTGACTCTTGAATTTATCATACCAAAGTTCATGTCAAGAAAACTTTTTTCTTCACAATTGTTTCCCGATAGTAATGGAAACAAGTAGCGTTCTTTCGTCATACAACTCCAATGGATAGCACAAACCCACAAATCTAGATTCGCATCCAAAACAACAATAGATCTCTATTAGATACAAACTCTGATACCAAATAAAGCACATATATGTGGCTAGATATATATGTTTAACGTAAGAGAACGTTCATGTGCGTGTATGTAAGACCATAATATTAAACACGACACAAACTTTGTTAACGGGATCTTATTGATCGGCGACGCCACACACCTTGTGTACATCTCTCTAGAGTATCTAAAATGTGCACCTCTTCATGAAACGCTCTCTTGGTATTTATAACAATTGCCTAACCCTAGAGTTGACAACTTTCCTATTCTAAACCGGTAAACTAACATATTTAGATAACTCCTATATAGAATTAATCCTAATTCTATAACTCAGTAGGATTAGTATAGCTTGTACCTCAAGCTATCTTCAAGCTTATGCCAACGTTAAAAACAAAAGAGAAAAAAATCAAAATATTAATCCACTCTTAGTTTAAAAACAAAGAAAACGATTCAAAACTCGTAGAAGAAAATTTGAAATCAAAGATAAATTTAAAAACTTGGATGTTGTAGTAATTCTAGTATTGGTTGAGACGAGACCTAATATATAAAGATATAGTCATTCAATTTATTCACTACTAGAATGTGTATCCACGCGCACGTGTGGGATTTAAATTTAAAATATTTTTTATAAGTAGAAATACTTAAGCTCAAATATAATCATTCAAACTTTTGAGTATAAATCTATGTACATCTTTTTAAAAGTTCTAATATGGAATGTCGATTGTTGGCCTAATTATTGAAACAACCCTTCCCGTTTTTCTTTTTTAATAATAATAATAATAATAATATATAATTAAGCATCCCATACTATTTAATTAAACCATCAACAACCGATATGTACAGCGGGAACATACCAACAATACAAAACCAAGATATTATAAATACAATCACATTCCTAACCATTATATCCAACAACCTAGCATAACTCTATCCAAGGTTCCAACATCAATAACAATATAACCAACAACACACAATGAGACCCTAGATCTTCCTTCTCCTCATCGCCTTGATTCCACGATCATACTTTGCCTTTACCTGCACCACAAACACAAATTGAGATACATGAGTATTGTCATAAGCAACTGAGATTCTATTGTTAAGGCAAAAAAACAAAACAGAAACAACACATCAAACCAGGAAAACAAGTTTCGGATATGTCTGGTGTCGACTGATACTGACACATCACTGTTGTTGACCGAAACTGACTCAACCATGGTATCGACCGACACCTAACTGGTGTTGATCGACATCGCCTTCGCAGACAGTGAAACGACCTGACCCGTTTTTTTTTCAATAATAATAAAAACACTACAACTAGTGGTCTCATACCCACTAGCCACCTAACCACAAACACAACCAACAGCGGAAAACAGATACCAATTACCAAATAATAATCCAATCATAAACTAATGATCCAAACAACATAAACCAGAGAACCATCATTCCTAAAAAACATTATAGGACTCAACTCTAGCAACCTAACAGAAGCCAGACAACCACGCGAACCACTAGAACATCCTCCTCTTCATTGCATTGATTCCACGATCACACCTTGCCCTTACCTGCATCACAAACACAAATTGCAATGCATGAGTATTTTATAAACACTCAGTAAGGCAATCCTCCCATCTACCGGGCTATACACAGAAGCAATCGAGGTACTCTAACCATCAAACAACAATCAACAAACAAAGTCGTTTTTTTTAAAAATAATAATAATAATAATAAAAACACTACAACTAGTGGTTCCATTTCCACTAGCCACCTAACCACAAACACAACCAACCGCGGAAAACAGATACCAATAACCAAATAATAATCCAATCATAAACAAATGATCCAAACAACATAAACCAGAGAAGCAACATTCCTAAACAACATTATAGTACTCAACTCTAGCAACCTAACAGAAGCCAGACAACCAAGCGAACCGCTAGAACATCCTCCTCTTCATTGCCTTGATTCCACGATCACACCTTGCCCTTACCTGCATCACAAACACAAATTGCAATGCATGAGTATTTTATAAACACTCAGTAAGACAATCCTCCCATCGACCGGGCTATACACACAAGCAATAGAGATACTCTAACCATCAAACAACAATAAAAAAACCAAACCAGGATCTGCATCGACCGACACAAATCTTGCATCGACCGACACCATCAGGGACCAGCATCGACTGACACAGGGTATGCATCGATCGACACAAGGTTCAACTGCATCGACCGATGCCCCCACTTGCATCGATCGACACATGCTCGACATTACGCGGAAACCCTAATCGCATCGACCGACGCCTCCACATGGAATCGACCGATGGTCCTAGGTCAAACTGCGCCGTCCTCGCACTAGCATCGACCGTCTTGTGGCTTGGGATCGTTTCTTGTGGTTCCCAGCGCCTCAAACAACATACTAACAAGCCTAACAACACATAAACAAACAAATCAGAGTAATCTCCAGCCTAGATAAGCCATGGTCATGCACTTACCTTTGCCACAGAAGGAATCCGACCCAAACACAGGAAGAAAACGTTCCTAGGAAGCTCCTACAACGATACCAGCTACAGATCTCTACAGGAACAGCTTGAAATCTCCCAAAAACCTCAAGAACACTCAAAAACACTTTCTCCCTTCTCTTTTCTCTCAAAAACGGCTAAAGTCGTCTAATGAGACAAAAGAACGACTTAAGGGTTTTTCTCCTTTCCCTTTGCCCAAAACACAGCGTTTAAATTAAATCAAAACGCAGAAAAATGAGTCAGCATCGACCGATGCTCCTCCAGCATCGATCGATGCACATCCCAAACCGGGATTCCGATTCACGGATGTTACAGACACGATCTGCACGAAACCGAACGTCGAACCTCCTTTCCAAATCGCCTCCAATTCATCCCAAACTCTCCCAAACGCTTAAGAACCTAAGGAAACATGAAACCAACCAAACAACGCAAGCAAAACACCACAAAAAACAGAGAACAGCCAAAACAAAAGAGATCTTAGGCTTAGATCAGCCATGGTCAAGCACTCACCTCCTTTGCAGGAAGATTTGGTTGAGAAACGGGGAAACAACACCTTAAGAAGCTTCTCCTTCGTTCCCAGTAACAACTCTCCCTTCCACAGCTATAGATCTCACCAAAATCACCAAGAACAAGCCAAACACCTCTCAACTAACAAGTTTCTCTCCTTTCTCTCTTTTCCCCTCTCAAGCGGCGACAAAACACTCTAAGAACCCTCAATTCGTCGCTTTTCCACTTATACACTCGGTTTAGACAACCGAATTAAACCAAACAAACCCAAAATCGTGAATTAATACAATCGTGAATTATCATGTTATAGAATTGTAACTTCAGTTGATAATATGACTTCTAAGATATCCTACATTGATCACGTGTCAGTTTTTGTAACGACTCTTATCTAATTTTTTCTATATTTTGTGACCATTGAAAAAAGTGTGACTCTTATCTAATTTTTTCTATATTTTTTTTCATTTTAGATCAAAACTTTTAAGTTGACTTGAGTAATTAATCTTTTATTTTTCTTTAAGTGAAATTTAATAATAAATCTTTGTATTATATGTTTCTTAGAAACTAATGTTTCACTTCAATTTTATTTATGTTTAGTATTTTACAAATACAATTATATAATTATTTTTTTACTCCACCATGCATTAAAATCTTACTTCCATTCTAAACCTCATTAACTCATTCTAAATTTTGAAATATGATCATTTTTTGGTTAATATTTGAATAATAAAATTTTTACTAAAACAATTCAGATTCTTAATTATTTTTACTATTTTAAAATGTTCATTTGTGTTACTTAATTCATTTTTATATATTTATTATTTTTATTCTTTACTAAAAAAAATTTAGATTATTTTTTACTATTTTAAAATTTAATTAATTTTACATAATTTGTTTTTTATTTATTTTTGGTATTTTCAATTATAGGTCATTAATATTTCATGATTAAAAAAATAGCATTACTTAGGTGGATGTTGATGTGGATCATCTAAATAGAGTATCCAAAATCCATGGATACATATAGATATTACCAAAACAAAATCATTAATAACTAATTAAGGAAAACTAAATTTCATTATGAAATATTTTTAAATAAATATAATTTCGTAATTACGGTAGAGTTTTTAAAAATTAAGAAATTGCAAAAATGCTATTTCTTTTCTAATTTTAAATAAATACATTTTTTGTAACATCTGAATTTATTATGTTGTAAATGGATAATTCAAGAAATTAACCAAATAAATTATAATTTATCTACATCATCAAATAAATTATCTACATCATCATATAAATAAAATTTAGTTATATTATCAGTTAAATTTAAAACCCATCAACAAACTAACAGATTTTAAAAGTAGAGCTTTATACAATGATTTTAAATAAATACAATTACAAATTGATAAATGATTATGAAGTCTCTTTTATATGATCAATGCAGGTATTGCATCGGTCGATGCAAGGTCGATTTTTGCAAGACGACTTAAGTTAAACGCGTGTTTTGGGTGTGTTTAAGGATTAGGAAACCCTTGAGTCGAGTATAAAAAAGAGGTCTTGTCATCTTGTGGACAAGTTTAGTCGTTTTTGAGAGAAGGAAAAGAGAGAAAACTGTTCTTGAGGATTTTGGGTGACTTGTGGCTGTTCTTAGAGAGATCTGTGGCTGGGATCGTTGTAGGAGCTTGCTAAGAGTGTAGATCCGCTTATTTAAGGGTCAAAATCTTTTGGGCAAAGGTGAGCGCAAGACCATGGTCTATCTAATCTTCTCGGCATGTGCGTCGATCGATGCACTTTGTGTGTCGGTCGATGCAATGCGAGGACGGCGCGATTTGACTTAGGAGCATCGGTCGATGCCATGTGGAGACGTCGATTGATACAATTAGAGATTTTGTGCAATGTCGAGCATGCATTGGTCGATGCAGTGTTGGTGTCAGTCGATGTAGGTGAACCTTGCATCGGTCGATGCAAGCTTGTGTCAGTCAATGCAACCCCTGTTGGTGTCACACAACGCTTAGCAGGGCCAAATTTGGTGTCACCAAAGATGTTGTACTGCCTCGGAGGATCCTTGGCTAGCAGTTTCTCCTCGACTCTTTTATATAACGACTTCAACCAACAACCTCTTGCTAACACCTTGAAGATTTTGATCCTAGTCTGGTATGTTTCTCTCTTTCTAATGTACACCCTAAGACAAGCTTTGTGTGGTATGCTTAATCTCCATGGTTTCCATGTGAGAGAAGATCCTCCTGCTTCGTTATGGGTCTACATTTATCTTTTGCGAACCCTGACTATAGCTTTTCCTATACCCATCACCTGGATTATGTGCTTGAAAGATCATTATGCGACTTCTCGAAGAGATCTACACCCTACGCTTTGGGTTCTAAAGCAATTCTCAACAGACTATATCGCCATAGTCTTCAGAATCTTTGTTGTCATGCTACTTCATGTAGTTCATCTTGCTCTGGAAAGAACCAAAACATTGATTTCCTTATCAACGTCAGAATGTCTTGTGACTATGACCAATCTGTCGTCCTTCGATTCACTCAAGAATGATTTCTCGATTAGCAAAGATCTCACATGTGTCAATATGCTTCTAAGCTTTTTTCTCACAGCTCTTATGGTTTCAAAATAGATGAACCTTATCTAGTTTCTTTTAGCATTGGGGAATGCTTTGCATTGTAATGTTTTCAACTTTGGGTCCCTTAGATCCTTACTTGTTCTAGTTTGCATAAATGAAAGCAACTATTTGTCCAAAAAAAAAAATTATTAGTTGTAATTAATCAAATATTTCTCAAAACGTTAAATATAAAATATATAGTATATATTAAAAATAATTTTATAATAAAAAAATATTAATAAGGTTAATGGGATGTTTCTTATTATATTAAAAGTTTAAGTATCAATTTTATTATTTTCATAAAATGTCAAATGGAAATAATCAGAATCTATAGCCAATCAATTAATCCTACTATATTAATTGGGAAGTACAAATATGAAACTAACCTTAAAGTGTGTAAAAAATTACATTCACTTGCCACTAAAAAGGTTTAATTAATTAATTAATTTTTATTAATTATTAATGAACAAAAAAAATAGTAGACAGATCCAATGAAATAAAATCTACAGAATTAAATAAATTCTATTCAAATCTAAACTAAAAAAATATTATTAAAAATTTAACAGCTAATATTTTAAAAATCTAATTTAATAAAATCTACAACTACAAATTTTATCAACATTTTTTACCAGAAAGGGTAATATTTTTTATCAAAAATATAATCAAATAAAATTTATATCAGTTTCGTTTAACAATTTTTTATCAAAAAAATTCAACCTGCGGTTATCCGCAGGTTATTACCTAGTGGAAATAGATTTCCTGTTACACAAAAGAAGAAAGATATTGCTACATTTTTTCAGATCTCTATCAATTTAATGTTTTGGTCTAATAAAGTGTAAATTGTTATATAAAACAATAAAAAAGCTAAGATATGAACTTGATTATATTCCTAGATTTTCTCATATCTCTATCAAATATCACATGTTAAATGTTAGGTTGCAATACTAAGTGATATTAGTATCAACATTTAACCTCTCATCCAAATAGGTCCCTATCGCAAAATTAACGAGTTAATTACTAGATACAAACTTATTTGAAGGATGGTTATAAGTTTTGCCACTTGTCCAAAAAGACTTTTAAAAATGCTATTTTGTTTTATCTAAGAACACAAATTTGTATATGATGTTTGAGTTTTTTAGGTTCCAGTTTTTTTTAGAGTATAGTTTTTGTTATGAAGTATATATTTCACAAAAAAATATTCTAAAACAATTTATATTTAAAAATGGCAAAAGTGGCAGAATTGAAAATTATTTAGACAAATGATAAAAACAAAAAATTTGGCCTAATAAGTCGCATTTTGCGTAAAAGTTCCAACAATTAACTCCAAAACAATTCTAAAATATTATATTAAAAACTTTAACTAATTTACTCTACAGTCAACCATAATACTTTTCTATTTGAAAACGTGAGGGAGAAGCCTAGTGCATTTACTTCTCCAAATGGTTAGTTGTCAAATATATATTATTTGAGATATTTTTCTCGAATCAATTATAATAAGACCACTTTCTGTGATGGTCTTTGTAAAGACTACCCCTTCTTGCACAGTATCCGGAATTACCATTTGTTATGCGTATAATATTACCGTGCTACCCCCCGTCTCGAGAGGTAAGTTTCTTAATTCCAATTAATTTCGGTTTTAGTTTTATTTTTATTTGTCCCTGCCCGAGCCCGAGAAAGTAGAGGAACAAAAAAAGGGGTATTTCTATTGTTCAAGAAATCGCCCTAGGCGACCGTCTAGGCGACGCCTAAGCGCTGGGCGTAAGTGGTCCGCCACGCTTTCTCTTTAATCAGCAGTACTAAGCGGGGCAAGCTATTTGGCGGTCTCGACAGCGTTTAATCGAATTCGACGGTTTTAGGCGGCTGCAAAAACATGTTCTTAACATAAATCCTAATTTACAAACGAAGAAGACGATGACTGTTTTACGCTTTTACTCGTGAATAGAGTCACGTGAACAACTTAACTCTTTAATGGGCTTTAAAAATTGGCATGGTTTTTCTTATTTGGCCCAACAAATGTTACGTTTCTTGTCTTTCTTTTTTGTCCTCACGTTTCTTGTTATTTTTATTTCACTATGATAGTTGTTTAATAACTTCACCAAATGTTACAATGAAATATATTTGTGTTCATCCTTGTTTAAATTTTGGTTATATATACATATACATATTATATATTATATATTATATTTTTGCATAAATGTGTATATCCGCTTAGAAGGCTTAAAAAAATGCTTAACTCTGATTAATCCTTCTAGGCGTTAGGCGCTGAGTTACCGTCTGGATTCCGCCTAGCACTTTCTTGAACACTGGGCATTTCTCGTCACCATCCCGTCGTCGTTTTAAAAATATATTTCATTGTTTCTTGTCTCGGTCCTGATATACAGCTTTGCTTTTCTCCTCAACTTTCACTTGCTACTACTATCAATCGGTGACCATTGATTAACAGTCGGGTTGGATAGAAGAAGGCACTTGTTTTGTAAGTGAAGCCCAAAATTTTCTTTTCTCTCTAGTTCAATTTCAAGCTCTCTCACTGTAATCTGTATGTTAACGAGTATACTGTTTCAGTATTTTGGATCTGCATTTACAAGAATCTGCTGCTCCAGGTTTGTATACCTTGTCATCATTCCGATTGGGTTGTCATTGTCGGTAATTTATTTCCCCATGCTTTGTATGGTTTAGATCACGATAATTGCTTCAACAATTCATACATCTCTGAGGGTTGTGTCGTAATAACGTTTGGGTTCTCAATTTCCGTATTGACTTGGGGTGCTCAGTAGGGTTTAGATCTCAATAATCTATTACAGAAGTCATACATCTCTGAGGTTTGTGTCGTAATAACGTTTGGGTTCTCAATTTTCATACTGGACTTGGGGGTGCTCTGTAGGGTTTAGATCTCAATAATCTATTACAAAAGTCATACATCTCTGAGGTTTGTGTCGTACTAACGTTTGGGTTCTCAATTTCTGTATTGGACTTGGGGGTGCTCTGTAGGGTTTAGATCTCAATAATCTATTACAAAAGTCATACATCTCTGAGGTTTGTGTCGTACTAACGTTTGGGTTCTCAATTTCTGTATTGGACTTGGGGGTGCTCTGTAGGGTTTAGATCTCAATAATCTATTACAGAAATCAAGGTCATAACCGAGGTTTGTGTCGTAATAACGTTTGTGTTCTCATTGGCTTCTTCTATGTTGGACATGATCTGTAGGGTTTAGATCCCTACGATATGCCATTAGTAGACACATTAACATTCCATTTGCAAGGGTACATTGTTGGAGACGGTAACCAAATAATAGTTGCTCTGTCTTACAATGTCATAGGAGCCATGCTAGACAGGATTTTCGCTCTTAACTGCTACCCAGACTACGCAGTTCGAACTAACTCTTATTCCAAACCGAAATACTTGATAGACATTTCCAAAATACATCACGGGATGCCAGAGTTACCGAGGTTATTGGCTTCCCTGCTAGGGAATCTATTTTCTCTGCATGTTCGTCAATGCTCATTATCGGGTCAGTTGGTCCACAAGATGCTTTGTAGGCAGTTTATACAGATAACACTGATGAGTTGTGGTTCGTTTTTGGGGGGCATCCTTTAAGGTTCTCCCTTCAAGAGTTCGAAGATGTAACTGGAATATGGTGTCACCCTTTACCTCCGGAGAATGAACTCATCGCTGCAACCACTCATTCTGAAGGTGGCTGCCCTTACTGGTATACATTACTGCTCGGCCCACTTGGTTGTATGTCAATTAAAGAAATAGTCAACCACCTCAAGTCTGAATCAAATATGCCCATGTGGCGTAAATGTAGACTTTGTCTCATTGTTATTGTAGAAGGAATACTTCTGTGTCGGAACCACCCAGTCAAACCATCTGCGGAAGTTGTTGAGATGGTTAAAGATGTTGATTTCTTTCTCAACTACCCTTGGGGTCGCCACTCATTTACAAGACTGCTAAGGATGGTAAAACTTGGAAGATATTTGCCAACCACACCGGTGTTGCTTTCTAAGCTTATACAATCATCTATGGCTGTCCACGGGTTCCCTCTAGCAATCCAGTTGTTTGCATTTAAATATGTGCCCTTGTTGCTAAAATACCTCCCTCATTGGCGAGATTTGACGACATTCGTTGACACATCTATTGTGGTTCTTCCAAAATGCAAGTCCTACCATACATCAAACATTTTCGATGTGGAAAATGATCCCGAGGTATGATGTTCTCTTTATCTGTAGGCTGTAGCTCATGTATATCAGTTGTAATTGAAACTATGTTTATCTGTCTCGTTTTTTCCCTTTTCAGCTCTTCGTTATGTCTCCCAAACCTCGCCATTATGTCTTCTTAACCGCGTCATATTGCGACCCCAAAGTCAAACATTTAGAGAGTCTTATTGCTGCGGGCTTTCAATTTATGAAAGAAACTTGGTGTGGAGGTGATTCTTTGATACCTCACCTCCTCTATGCACAGAAACGTAAACTACTCGATCAATGCCGTTCGAGTGACCTTTCGAATAAAGAGAGGAGTAGGAAAAAATACAAAAATGCAGGTCGCACCCTAAGGAAGGTTGAGGACGTTGATTCTGCCCTGGAGGAAAAGCTTATGACCTTCAAGGCGTCTCTTATGGGTGAAGTTCTTGAGCTTTTCCACAACCGTCAGTCCACATAATCTATTATCAGTTTACATCAACCAGCTTAAATCCCTGATAAGGCTAAGAACAACCAAAATAATACTTCCCTTCCCTCTTCCTCTATGATGTATTCTTACATCTCGCTTGTCAATACTGCTTCTACCAAGTCTAAAGTTTGTCTCTCTCTTTTACATTTTATCGGACTATGTCCTCGATACATCCCTTACTGTGTTATGTGTTTCTTCACTTCCTATTCGTAAGAATACGAAGTTTTCAATGTTATGCTTGACCTTCCTAGTGGTCTCTAACTTAACTTAACGGTACATCTTGGCAGCCATGACTCCACACATTATCACCGGCTGCACTCAAGGGCATCAGTCCTGTTACTCTCTCTGGTATGCCCGTATGTTTCCTGGATATCCCTCATCCCATCTCCTTAGTCATATCCAACTATTATATTCACCAATCATACCTCCACCAATTTTTTGTTATTCTGTTCAGAAACAGCCTTCTCGTATATCATTGCTACAGGAAGCCGCAAAGTACTCTCAAATCCTACGCTTGTTTACAAAATGAAGAGGGCGGTGATTTGGTTCATGTCACACAACCAACAAGGCGACGTCTGAACATGTCGTTCCCAAGTCACCACCACCATTACATGTTAATTCAAAGGTTCGTTGTTACATTGGACCAATTGGTACTGCTTCTGATTGCGTTCATATATTAACATACTGTTCTTTATGTAACCTACGTGCAGGGGAAGTCTATGGCGTTCACTGCCAATGAGAGTGAAGGTACGGGAAAATTGCCCGGCCAAGCAGACGTGTCTGACCTCCATAACATCGACCCACAAGGTTCCACCTCTGGTCTTGCAATGCACCTAAGAGTAAAACCAACCCTTTTCTCCCCCTCACTCCTCTAGTAGAGCCCACTGCCCGCAGCACACAGTCAAATGGCCGGAATTCAAAGACTATAGTCCATGCCTAATACATGCGCAGGAAGACTCGGCAACTTCGTTGCAAACAGATTCAGGTTGAGCCCAATTCTGATTGATCAAGACTTTGTTTTATAAACAGTTCCTATTTTTTTAACTCTCTTTACTTTCTTTCTTTCTAATAACAATGTTTTCATTACATACCAAGTTACACGGTTTAAAAGTTGATGAAATGTTATAAAGCTCGTGTAAAACCGCTTCATTTACTTGGCATAGCTTTATATCAAATCGACCATAACTCTGAAACATCATCTCTCTAGTGAAAACCTCACTCTCCCCTAGTACACCTACTCACCACTCCAACTTCCTATTACATACCAATGAATGCTTCCACAAGAACTGTATAATATCTTCTGTCCTCTACTTCCAAAAATAGTATTCCCTACCCAATATCAGTAAGAGCCGCCATGGACAAGCTTGATTTCAATACAGCACTTGATATAGCTTCTCGTGTAGGCCAGCACTCATTTACTGATCTTCGTGGTATGCTTACTGCTTCTAAATTTTACAACACACTCACATCTAATGCTATTGTGGTTCACAAGGTCTCCTTAGCACCCTTCCTTCACAACGCTTCACTTATTAACGTTTCTTCTCCCTACCGAACTTTTTTTTGTAATTGTTTAAGATCTCATAATCCCCATGCAGTGTACCTTGAAAGTATTCGCCTTGCTGCACAAATGGGCCGTGCAGAAGATAGTCTTCACCTGCTACGTACCATTGGGACTTGTTCACATGAAGCTTTGTTCGCGAAAGGGCTCTTGCAGTTTTGCCTTGGGTTCTAACCAGAATCAATATCCACTATTGACTCCTTCCTAGCGTCAACTTCTGCTTTATTACAAGCTGATCATATCGCAAATACCGTCTTCCACCATATACTACAGATAGGCCCTTCTACGCTACGTTCCCATGTTAACACTTGGAACTATGTTGACATCCCTATATGTATTTCCAGTGGTTGTCGTCTGGACTGGCGGTGTGTTAATTTTTTTTTCTATTGGTACTGTGTCATGTGGTTGCTTCTTTGTTAGTCCTCGCGTTACCTTCGTAACTTATTGTACCACTTTTGGCTCTGTCCCATGTTGTACTCTGTTGTCATAAAGGGCAGTCAAAATGTAGCCACTAAATTTTGCTCTCATCCACTGTAAACGTCTTTTTATTTATTGCGGACTTCCTTCAATGCCAATACAATCTACTTACCTCCTCCATACCTACACTTACTGGAATCCATTTACTACAATTGGCAGTCGGTTACACTATTTCACCATCATCAGTTATTGCCAAATAAGTGACACTTAACTCCCACCTTGCAACTTTAGTAGCGTCTATATAAAGTCCGGCCAATACATTTTATTAAAAACATAACAATCAAACAATCACTAAAATCAACCTCCTCTCCTATGGAAACCATTCCAGATCCTATCATCCTGGACATTGTCCGTCGTCTTTCTCACCATAGCTTCCGCGAACTAGGTCCTTTGATTTCTGCTTCTCCAGCTTTAGCTACTCTTGCCTTGGACGAAAGTGTTCTTACTAAAGTCGACATTGATGAGTTCATCTTTGTCAGCCAACTTACGAGTGAGGGATCTGTATACCGTCCGTTTTCCTCCATTGACTTGAGGCTCTCAACCCAACAGTCTAGTACGTTGAAGGATTACGTTTGGCTGCTCAGAACGGACCTTGCCAACTAGTTATTGACCTCCTAGGTGAAGCTGCTGGACGCATCATCTACTCTCGGTTTGCTGCTGGCTTAGTTCTTTTTTGTTGTGGTAACTTCGACGATGGCATGCGTGTCATCGACTCTTTTTTTGCTAGGGTAGCTACAATCGATGAGGCTATAGGCATTGGTGAATTGGTTCTCACACAAGTACGTGACATGGGGTTTCCAAGGCGTGATGCGTATGACCACACTTTCCGCTTTGGCGGAGGGCTCCCAAATTGTTTCCTAAATGGGTACTCTGTTATGCATCTTTGCCGCAAATTCTTTGCCTATATGTATGCAACACGTTTCCGCGATATATGTGAAAAATCCATCATTGGTTATTCGCGTCCACCCATCAAAGTCTTACTAATCAATAGTTTATTTCTGTTAAAGCACCTGATAAGCCGTAGTGATATGTGTCCTATCTATATTTGTTGTCGCGCAACAACCTACCGTCTATATCTATATCTCTCTTTGGAGTTCTACTCAAACAGTTTCATCATCATAGAGCATCATACATTATAAAAGCAGCAATTCCATAACATTTCTTCACCGCTAGGCCAATGTTTACAACATGATCATATTCGTTCTTCATCCATACATATAACTTCAGTGAACCGTCACATGCCTACATTGTACTTTGCTAATATATGCTAGTCAATTACGCATTCGGAGACAGACCCCCCTACGTTAATCGGCTCAGGAAATGACATTAAAAAAAACCGACATCTTCCGTAATCGCCTTCGTAGTTAGTAAGCGGTATAGTCCTCCCTTCCAAAAGAAACTTACAAAACTGACATCATTGATCCAATCTTCCAAAAAAAACTGCTACCCCACTTCCACACCTGCATTCCGTTTGCACAGTCAGTCCAGGTAACAATGATTGATATTCCCAAAAAAAAGTATACTAATAGTAATGACTCAGGTAACTAAAGCATATTTATAACAGTTTATGTTGCACAAAAACTCAGAGACCACTTACATAGACAGCTGTCGATACTCCTTTACTATACCAAAAAACAGAAAATACCATTCCATACCCTGCAATATATATTAAACATTATCAGAAACAACAGACTTTTATCAACTCTATCTGCTAATGGTGGCAATGCACAGATCTGTAGTAGCCATGACAACTTCTACTCTAACTTAACCGCAGACCAACATTACCATCTATCATATTACCGTGACCCAAAAAAATAAAAGCTGCTTTTACACAAAAACCCATCTCCCCCCCATCAAACACTTGTAAGCGTCATACGTAACATAATCAATAACCAAATGGCATGTCTTTTACAAATATCGATAGTGGTATTCTCAAGATACTTACTTTAAGCAGGCATATTAGAGCAAGTTGCTCTGTTATGCCCTGACTCGAAGCATATTTTACACTTATTAGGCCCTCTTTTACGCCTTTTAGCCCCCTGCACAGTAAAAAACTCAGTTATGAATAGGACGCACCTAAATATATCAGTAGCTACAACCATAACCTTAACTGTACCATAAACTCTCCAGTGCACGGGATCCTTCGTTTCCTCCTACGGCCAGGGCCATTCTTGTTTGTCGGTGGAATGAATTCTGTTTCCTCAACATCAGCTGGCACTTCTTCGTCACAATGATTAGGTACAGGGTTTATGAATTTTTCATATGCATTTACGAAAAGTTTAACACTGTACACAAACCCCACCAAGGTGTGAACGTCAATCTGCTTCATACGAGCCGCAGCTAGTGCGTGGCAACACGGTATCTAGACCTTCTCGAACTGGAGACATGTACATGTCCTCTTAAGAAAATCAACGTAGTACATCTTCTTTCCATTACTAACTTGAAAACTCCAGGCTGAAACCCCTTTCACAGCCAAACCGGCATAAGCCATATGGTGTCGCAGCATTAACTTGTTGACATTTGGTATTATTGTCGACCCCATAGCCAGCAGTCTCAAACAAAACCATTCCATTAGTTTGGTTCTTATTGACTCAACCATTGAAACTATCGGTAGTTCAAGAATTTTCCCTAGGACCCCATTGAGGGATTCTGCAATATTACTGCTCATTATATTGTACCGTTTAGCTTCACAAAACGCTTGCGTCCAATTCTCACGTGGTATTGCACCCAAGTATGCTGCACATTTCTTGTTCCGTAATGCAATTTCTTTGTAAGACTCGTCGAAATCACCAACGTTAAATGCACGTGCAGCCTTCCCAACAAGGCTTGATAGCCCGTCACCATGAAACTTTGCTCTGACATTCCTCTCAACGTGGACAGCACACGCTCCATGGAAAGTTCGAGGATAAACACTGCGAACACCAGCGTAAATAGATCTATGGTGATCAGAGACAAGCACCAAATCTGCAGCATCTGGAACTATCAAACTCAGTTGCTTGAAAAACCATGTCCATGCCAAATCATTTTCGGCATCAACTATTGCAAATGCTATTGGGTAGACCTGAAAATTCGCATCTTGCATACTTGCAGCTATGAGAACCCCCTTCAACTTGTTCTTGATAATCGTCCCATCAACCAGAACAACCTTCCGCATGTGTTTTATCCCCGCAATACATGTTCCAAGCACGAAGAATAGATACTTAAACTGGCTCGCAACCACGCCCCCACCAGTAAATTCGAGCTTGTATATAGTCCCTAAATTACCTTTTCTCAACAAATGCATGTAAACTGCAAGCAGCTTGTAGCCAAACTCATCACTACCACGGGTTTTGATAATAGCAGCTTCCCTAGCATACCATGCTTTCATATAGGTTATGGACACTTTAAGCTCTTCCAGGACTATGGCAGGGATATCAACGGCTCGTGGTCCAGGCAATCCATTAGCATACTTTCCTTTAAGAACCTCAGCTATCACTTTTGCAGAAGCTTGTTTCTCATACTGGGATCGAACAATAATTGAACATGTGTGAATCAGAGTTGCTAATCTTATTTCGAATTTTGAAACAGAATGACCAAAGACCCTCCACGCACATAGTGGATCGATACAAAAACAAATGATTCTGTCTGGTTCTAATTTAGCAAGCTTGAAATGAAACAACCTCTTGATGGCATATATGGCGAGGGTGTTTTGCATTTCCGCATTATCTTTAAAAACTCTACCAATAAATATTGCATCTTCTTCAGCAGCGACAATTGCACACCCATTTGTGTTTGTGAGTTGGTAGACGTCATCAAAAACAGGTTCAGCGTCACGTCGTTGCGTATAATCCTCAAACGCAGGGTCAACGTTGCCCCCATTATTAGCAACATCCACCAAAAGTGCACCACTATGCACGTTATTCACCGCAGGGATTGATGCAATAGTTATCATTTCAAATATCTTCGCCATGCTCAGGCAATCCATCTAATCCAATCCCTCTTTCAGGTAAACCATCACCTCTTCCATTTTCATCCGTACGTAGCTCTGCCTCACTACGTTGTGCACAGTAGACGAGGACTTCTTCTCCGATGTCAGCTGCTCCATTACTATCTATTATTTGATCAACAACAGGGGATGGACCATTCTTTAACGAAGTGTCTCCCAAATTCAAGGGATAGTCTTGATCACACACCATACTCCAATAGTTATCATTTCAAAATCTTCGTCATCTGAACCTGAAGAAACCAAAGCATCAGCCCAACTAGTTTCATTCTCCTCACCACCACCGACATCATCACTGTCCGTAGCTTTGTTATCTCCCTCCAACAGCCTAGCCTGAGTACACCGTCCCTCTATTTCAGCAATCTCTCGCATAAAACCTTCATCCTCTTCACTAATTAGAAACTTGTTAACATCTGTATCTTCTGACTGGCTCCCGTCAGAGTGAAGAGATAGGGAAGGGTTACCAGCATCTGCTAGTCTTATGAACCCACTGTTATTAGTATCAGGACACAGGTCAAAATCATGTACCATCAATCCACTCCTCCGACTGCAGTTTCCTCCCGTATTACCTGCAACGGAGTACATTCTCATTGCGTCAGTGGAGCAAGACACATCATTGCCATCAAATAGATGCCTCCTAACACCACTAAGTTTATTCGAATCATTGTTGTGTCCAGCAAGAAATCCTTCCATCCCACTACGGCCTATCGTAACTCGTGTTAAATCACCAATGTTATCATCAGTCGCAATTCCTTTACCCTTCTGAGTTACCATTCCACATTGTCTTCGGATGGTAGGGCCTTCAACATAACTGCTTTCAGGATCAAGAGACAATAACATATTTAAGTGGGGAGCTGTTATCTTGACTTGCCAGAAGTTCCGGACGTTGACACTGCTTGTTAACACGACTGGGGGTCTTGAATTCACTGAGAAGATAGACAGTTGTGAAGGAAGCCAGTAGCTTAATTTAGGCGTAAAGTTCATTCCATCAAGCTCAAACTCCTTACGCACCATCAATATAAGGTCCTCGTAACTGGTTTGAATGGTAATGGAAATGCCCCGTGAGTAGCATTCTTTAGCAATGAGGAAGTCCCAAGTTCCCATAACAGAGCATTCCCAACTCCCAGCAATGACAAAGACTGCAACTTCAGATCCCTGTTACCAATTAAAATGAAATACACGACATTAGCAACTGTGTAAGAAACATCTCCCCAGCAGTACCCCCTAAACCATTCATCACAAGCTATCATCTATTTGTACCACATTAACTACACACTTCCGCGTAACATAGTTCCTACGTCTGATACTATAGTATAAGACAGTTAGAAGGGAAGTTACCTGCGGATCCATTTATCTCGTACAAGTTCTGCTTCTTATACCGCAAAACGGTTCCTTTGCTCTACCGAGAAAGTGGTATAAGTTTTCTTCCCCAATGTCTACGACAAACAAGTGCCTTTACCATATCCTCTATTTTACCATATCCTCTATTTTACCACCACATTTTATAGATCCACCAAATACCAAAACCCTACGGATACACAGCCACAGAAGTCAATAAAACTACAGTGCCCTCAGTCATTTCGCTGAACAGTCACCTCTGCCCAGAGAAATACGCGTCCCAAACCCAGCCCGAGAAATCTAAATTTTGTTTGAAACCCATCGACTATCCCGCTATTAAATCAAGGGCATAACCGTCTAAAAAGTGGTAGATCCACAAGCTCAGTTTCGAGATGGCAGATCCACAAGTTTTGGGCCAAAAAAGGCAGTTTGGACAAGACGCCCATTTTTCTATCATACACGTTATTGTTTAACTCTCCCACAACCGTAGTTTTTAATTTATTTCACCAACTATTACCTATTGGGGAAACTCTTCTTTTGAGAAGGTCAACGATATCAATGCATCCATGTTATGTAGTTTTTTTAGACAAATACAAATAAATGTTGTTTTTATGTCTTCAAAATATGTGTTTGATAGTAATATCATTATTTATTTATTTACTAATATTCTACCAACTTGCTTATCTCCTAATATATATATATATATATTAATAAGAAAGCATTTTGTGAAAAAGCTGATGTGTCGTCATTAGAGAACTCGAGACACATTTTTACAATTTGTCGTTTTAGTTTACATTAATTACAGTTCATGCCATTATATATTTCATTGAATGAAAATTAAAAGAATTTGTTATTTTTCAAATTCAATAATGTACACCTCTTTTCCTAAATTACTTTTATAAATATTTCAAAATCAACATATAAAATCTGATGTATAATTTTATTAGTAAAACCAGTAGTATTCATATCTTTACATTAAAATACTGAAAATACATTCTTTAAAGTACAAAAAAGTTATTAAATTTTTTGAATGTATTATACTTTCTAAATATTTTATATATAATTATATCTTAGTTTTTAATATTAATATTCAAAAATTATGTAATATAAACTGATATGAAAAATATTTTAACAAAACAGGAGAAATGATTAATCTAAAAAATGCATTTAGTTTGTTATTTTATAAAATAGTATAATATATTTTTACGTCAACATAATTTTTAATTTTTTATTCCATCTTTGTTGTTAATTGGGGAGAGTTATATATTCTTAAATAGTTATAAATTATATTAATTTACATTTCTGTAAATAATAATGTGAAACATAAAAATATAAATTTGATTTTTAAAAACACAAAAAGTCATATGCCATAAATGGTTACATTTTATCAAAACTTTCTTCACCACGTTTAAATATTTAACGGGTAAAACGTACTTTAACACAAAACAAACGCAAACTTGAAAAAAAAAACACTTTAGTTTTATATTTTGTTTTACACAAATAATGATCCATAATAATTTTATTTGAGTCAATTTATCCTTGTTACCTAGTTTCTTTTAAAACTAGTAAACCTGTTATCTAAAACGATAGGTAATTTAAAATGTTCCCTTTGGGTTTTCTATATATATCATCATCACGCAGCTTAGTAAGTACAAACAAATTCCAACAGAAAAAAAAAAAAAAAGGAGAAATGGAAGGAATCGATCATAGAATGGTGAGTGTCAATGGCATAACAATGCATATTGCCGAGAAAGGTCCCAAAGAAGGTCCCGTGGTGCTTCTGCTCCATGGATTCCCTGATCTCTGGTACACGTGGCGTCACCAGATTACTGGGTTATCATCTCTAGGTTACCGCGCTATAGCTCCAGACCTCCGAGGCTACGGTGACTCTGATTCGCCAGAATCTTTCTCCGAGTACACGTGTCTAAAGATCGTTGGTGACCTATGGCTCTTCTGGACATTGTAGCTGGAGATCAAGAGAAGGTGTTTCTGGTCGGCCATGATTGGGGAGCCATAATCGGATGGTTTATGTGTCTGTTCCGATCGGAGAAGATTAAGGGCTTTGTCTGTATGAGTGTACCGTACATACGAAGACACCCTAGTGTCAAGCCTGTTCAATGGTTAGGGCTTTGTTCGGTGATGATTACTACGTTTGTAGATTTCAGGTTTTGCTTTTCGATCTTTCTTTTATGTTATTCTTTTAATTTTAGCAACCGGCTATACTAATCAAGTAATTCACATGGACCAATAAAACAATATTGTTTGATTGTGTCCAAATATTTTAGTTTCAGTTTGTTTAAACAATTTGAATTTGCAGGAAGCGGGGAAGATTGATAAAGAGTTTGCGGGAGCAGATCTAAGATGCCTTCTGACGGGAATCTTCATAGGGAGGTCACCCGGTCCGGCTATTTTAGCTAAGAAGAATCCCTTTGGGGAAAACCCTAACCCTATTTGTGAAAACATTGTATTGCCAACATGGTTTTCTACGGAGGATCTTGATTTCTACGCCTCCCAATTTGGCAAGACAGGATTTACCAGTGGATTGAACTACTACAGAGCCATAGATCTGTACGTTCTTAATTAACATATGAATGCGTACTTTAGGGTTCGTGTTTTTGTTTATTTGTTATTGGTTGATATCAGGGATTGGGAGCTCACTGCACCATGGACCGGAGCTAAGATTCAAGTTCCCGTGAAGTTCATGACCGGTGACTTCGACACGGTTTACACCACACCAGGGGTTAAAGAGTACATTCACGGTGGGGGATTTGCTGCAGATGTTCCAAATCTTCAGATAGTAGTAATTGAAGATGCTGGTCACTTCATTAACCAAGAGAAACCTCAAGAGGTAACTGCTCACATCAGTGACTTCATCATCAAGCTTCAGAACAACAACAAAAGCTTTTAGGGTTCTTGTGTTGCTTATGTTATGTTGTCTCTCCAAACAATTTGGTTCTTGCATCTGTTTGTTTCTTTTTCTTTTGCATGTGTTTGTTTCAACAATAATATGAATTTGGCATTACGAAGTTCAATGAAAATTTGTACACACTGAAAATCTTGTAGCGACTAATAATAGAGAACCAATTGTGATCTCAAGTCTGACGAATTTAGTAAGAACAGAAATTGTAGATGTCCCAGTGACTCGCAAGCAAACCAATGAAACATAAATAACCAAGTTAAACAATATAGAACTTCTCGAACTTCCTTCCCTCTCACCTTCTGGAACTTTTTTCGTTTGGCACGCACATATGGCTTGGAGTTAGGCATGACCACGGTTACGGTTTATTAACCACCTACAACATTTAGAAATTTTGTTTAATCTTAACCATAACAATTTAATAAACGTTTATGGTTAAACATGGTTCCATTAAAATGGTTACGTTATATATGGTTATAGTTATTTAATGATATGATACAGTTATATTATTTGATGATATTATTAATTTTTAATTGTTAAGTTTTTAGTGTACTCATACGTTTATATATCATATAATTCATATCAAATATATAACTATTGGTATATATTAATATGTTTTAAAAACGGCTAATGTTAATAAATTACGATTTAATTATCGGTTAACAACAATCTTATCTCCTTATAATGCCTGAACACAAAGCACATTTAAAATCATAGCATAGACGATTTAAAAAAAAATCAAATGTTATATTTGTAACATCCGCAAACCGAATAGTGCATCGACCGATGCATAGCCGGTTTAGTGCGGACGAGTTTAAGTTAAACGCTGCGTTTTGGGTAAAAGAAAACCCTTATGTTCGTGTTTTGTCTCATTAGGCGAGTTTAGCCGCTTTTGAGCGAAACGAAAGAGAGAGAGAAGAGTTCTTGGTGTTCTTGAGCATTCTTGGGAGATTCTTGGAGTTGGAAGCTGTTTCTGCAGAGATCTGTAGTTGGGATCGTCATAGGAGCTTCCTAGGAGTGTTTTCTACCTGTGTTAGGGTCGGATTTCTTCTGTGGCAAAGGTAAGTGCATGACCATAGCTTATCTAAGCTAGAGATTCTCTGATCTGTGTGTTTATGTGTTATGTGGCTTGTTAGAACGTTATCTAGGATTGTGTGAGGCTTTCTTGTGGCTTAGGATCGAGTTTGTGGCTTGTAGGAACGAAGATCCGGCGAGAAGCTTCGGGGAAATCGATGCTCATAATGTGCTTCGGTCGATGCACTTCTTGCATCGGTCGATGCAGTGCGAGGACGGTGCGGATTGACCTAGGAGCATCGGTCGATGCCATGTGGAGGTGTTGGTCGATGCCATGTGGAGGCGTCGGTCGATGCAATTAGGGTTTTCGCGTAATGTCGAGCATTGTGTCTGTCGATGCAATGTGAGTGTCAGTCGATGCAAGTGTTACTTGTGTCGGTCGATGCAAGGTTGCGTCGGTCGATGCAACCCAAGATGGTATCGATCGATGCATGGTTGGTGTCGGTCGATGCAGAGTCCTGATTTGTTTTTATTTGGCTATTTCCGCTGTTGATTGTGATTGTGGTTAGCTGGCTAGTGGATACGGGTCAGGTCGTTTCAGTTTGGTATCAGAGCCTTTACGGTTCTAGGTTTGGGTTCACTAGATTTCTGTTGTTGATGTTTGAGATTGCATGTCTTGATTGATTATGTGAGTTAGTCAATTGTGTGTGGCATGGAGTCCAAGAACATCCTCTTCAAGCCTACAATGTAATTTCACTGTGAGTTTATGTTGTTATTGTGTATTTTTAATTGTGTGATTAACCTTCTGTTGTGGTAGTGCAAATGGTTAGAGAGGGTGCTGTTTCTGGTCGTGGTCGAGGACGCGGACGTGGTCGTGGTAGGGGCAGAATCCCAGTGGTTAGTGAGGCTGCGGACCAAAGTGTGATAGCAGAGTGTGTTGGCGAGTCGCAGGGTGTCCAGGGGGATTCTATGAGTGTGACCGGAGGGGGCGGTGTTGATGCTCGAGTAGCCGGTGATGCTAGGGTTTAAGGTGTGGGAGTCCCTGCGGGTGGAGTCCCACGGGTTGATCTTGCGGGCTTGTTAGAGCGGTAACCGAGAGTGGTATCGGCTCAGGCACCGGTTGTGCCGCTAGTGGCGGCGGGGGTGCAACAGCCAGTGGGTGCAGATGTAGGGGTTCACTCTCGCTATATGAGCATGTTGAGAGAGATGAACCATATTGGTACCAAGCGGTTTTCAGGAGGTACTCATCCTACTGTTGCTGATGGGTGGAGGACGAGAGTGGAACGCAACTTCGAGTCTCTCAGATGTCCTGAGTAGTTTTGGGTGGATATATCGGTTCATAACCTTACCGGGGATGCTCAGTTGTGGTGGAGTTCTGTGGCTGCTAGGAGAGTGCAGAGGGAGATGGCTTGGGCTGACTTCGTCTTGGACTTCAACCGCAAATACTTTCCCAGAGAGGCACTAGATAGGTTGGAGGTGGAGTTCCTTCAGCTAGCTTAGGGGAATTGGTCAGTGCAAGAGCTTGACTTGTAGTTCAGTAGACTTCTGAGGTATGGGGGTCGGGCTATGGAGTCTAAGGAGGCTCAGATCAGGAGGTTTTTGAGGTCCCTATGTGACGATTTGAGGGTTCACTGTAGAGGGCGGGGTGATGCTACACGTGCAGAGCTGGTTGAGACTACGACAGAGATCGAGGAGGACATCCGGGCACAGTTAGTGGCGCTTAGTCCAGCAGTTCAGCCTAGGCAGGCACATCAGCATGGAGGTTCTGACAAGGGCGGCAAGCCTGTGCAGGGAACCAAGAGGAGGTGGGAGGCTACATAGAGGCCGGGTGGTCTGAGTTGCTTTGGGTGTGGGGGCAAGGATCACAAGATTGCTAGCTGTCCCAAGAGGAGTGCTCCGACGGCAGCGGCTCGTGTATGCTACTATTGCAGGGAGCCAGGGCACATCAGGCCCTTGTCTCCCAAGTTGATGCCGGTAGTTGTGGCAGCGTTGCAGCAGGTGCAGCCGGGAGGGCAGAGACTGGTGGAACCAGTGCTGGGGCGATCACAAGTATAATTTTTGATACTTAAACTTTGTGAATTTTAGTAGTTTCAGATTGTATATTTGCCTATGATAAAATGTTAGGTTCTCAACATATGAGGTTTGTGTAGGGACCTTGTTGGTGGGCGGGTTTAAGTCCCATGTTATGTTTGATTCTGGAGCAACTCATAGCTTCATTACCCCGTAGTGTGCAGAGAGTGCAGGTATCAGGAGAGATCCCGGAGAGCGTGCGGGAGTTGTTAGAGTTGCTGGAGGCAAGTTTCTGAGAGTCATGGGTCAAACGAAAGGTATCGATATTCAGATCGCGGGAGATTCTTGGCCTGCGGATTTGCTTATCAGCCCAATGGAGCTGTTTGACGTTATCTTAGGGATGGATTGGTTGCATCAGCATATGGTTCATATGGATTGTCATCGGGGTAGAGTGGAGTTTGATCGTCCAGGAGAGAAGTTGGTTTTCCAGGGGGTTAGACCGACTTCGGGGAGTCTCGTGAACTCCGCCGTTGAGGCTGGGAAGATGATCGAGAAGGGCCGTGAGGCTTATTTGGTTATCATATCTATGAAAAAGTTAGTGGGGAAGTCTACGGTTAGCGATATTTACCATCTCGGTCTGATCCTTTTATGATTGAACTTGAACCGGGAATGACACCGTTATCCAAGGCTCCTTACAAGATGGCTCCAACAGAGATGGCAGAGCTGAAGAAGCAACTAGAGGATTTGTTGAGCAAGGGATTCATCCGTCCTAGTGTATCACCGTGGGGAGCGCCAATGTTATTTGTTAAGAAGAAGGATGGAAGTTTCCGCTTGTGTATTGACTACAGGGGCCCCAACCGGGTCACTGTGAAGAACAAGTACCCTCTTCCCAGGATCGATGAGTTGTTGGATCAGCTAAGAGGTGCTACTTGGTTCTCCAAGGTAGATATGGCGTCGCGTTATCATCAAGTTCTGATAGATGAGGCAGATGTGAGGAAGACTGCTTTCAGGACTAGGTATGGGCATTATGAGTTTGTAGTGATGTCGTTTGGGTTGACAAATGCGCCAGCAGCGTTTATGAGGTTGATGAACAGCGTGTTTCAGTAGTTTATGGACGTGTCTGTCATCATTTTCATCGACGACATACTGGTTTATTCCAAGAGTCCGGAGGAGCATGCAGTGCATTTGAGAGCAGTTCTGGAGAATCTGCGTGAGCAGAAATTGTTTGCTAAGTTGAGCAAGTGTAGTTTCTGGTAGCGTGAGATGGGTTTTCTAGGTCATATTGTGTCTACAGATGGAGTTTCTGTAGATCCGAAATAGATACATGCTATTAGAGATTGGCCTAGATCGCCGAATGCCATAGAGATCAGGAGTTTCCTTGTGTTGGTAGGCTATTACAAGAGGTTTATGCAGTGCTTTGCAAGCAGAGCATGTCCTTTGACTAAGTTGACAGGGAAGGAAGTTCCTTTTGTGTGGGCACAGGAGTGCGAGGAGGGCTTTGCAAGCCTGAAGGAGATGTTGACTACTACTCCAGTATTGGCTTTATTTGAGCAGAGAGAACCCTATGTGGTGTATACAGATGCATCCAGAGTTGGGTTAGGGTGTGTGTTGATGCAGCATGAGAAGGTGATTGCCTACGCTTCACGGCAGTTGCGGAAGCATGAGGACAATTATCCTACTCATGACTTAGAGATGAGTGTTGTAGTTTTTGCCCTAAAGATTTGGAGATCTTATCTTTATGGTGCAAATGTACAAGTGTTTACAGATCATGAAAGCCTTAACTATATATTCACTCAGCCCGAGCTGAACTTGAGGCAGAGGCGGTGGATGGAGCTGGTGGCGAATTATGATGTGAAGATAGCTTATCACACTGAAACGACCTGACCTTTTTTAAAAAAAAAATAATAAATAATAATAATAATAAATAAACTACAACTAGTGGTCCCGTACCCACTAACCACCTAACCACAATCACAAACAACAGCGGAATAACATATATCAATATCCAATAATACTCAATAATAGAATAACCAATATCTAAGCATAACCATTCCAATGTCAAACAACAGGAAACAAGGAACAGACAACCTAGCAAGTTCTAAAGACCCAACTTTAGCAACCTAAAAATGCTATATAACAACCAATCGAGTCCCTAGAACATCCTCCTCTTCATTGCCTTGATTCCACGATTACAATTTGCCTTTACCTGCACCACAAACACAAATTTATATCACTACAAGAAATATGAGCTTCAGTAGCAGTTCGTTGTAGCACGAATTTATGAACTGCTACTGGGTATTTGACAGGAGAATGTGAAAGAATTTTCTTTCATTAGACATTTCAATTTCAGTGTTACTGGATTAAACATTTTATCAAGTCTTTTAAATTTATTTGTTATTGGATTAAGTACTTTTAAGTAGTCTTTTAAATTCCAGTGTTATTCAAGACGTTAACTTTTCATCTCTATTAAATTCTAGTATTATTGGATGTTATATATATTTAAATAGCAACTTGATTTAACGAGAATGTTAAAGAATTGTTAGTGCAATACGTGAAGAAAAAAATCTGACCTTTTAAGGTGGGATTTGGATAGTACTTTGCATGAAAAAAAAATGATCGTTGAAATGAGAGACGTTATTGACTAATCTTTATGAATATTCTAATAAAAGATTATTGTGTGAAGTTTGTGTTGTATCAATCAGATAAATATTCTTTAAGGGGTATATACATTTTCAAATTTTAAATTGTGTTTATCATATATCATATAATCCCTAAAAAGTAGTATTTGTTAGACTACTTCTCCTATACAATATTGGAGATCCTTTCACTTCTCAAAAGCAAAAAAAACAACTATCATCTCACAAAAACAATTTGAAGAAAACCACAGTCATCCTTCATCCTTCGTAAGTTCTCTATTTCAATTATATATAGTTACTTACACTCCCATGTTAAGTCATTTCCTTATGTTTTTTTTTTTGTTTTTTTTTCTCTTTAGAATGGATACAGGAGAAGGGTCGCACACAAAGACAAAAACTAATAAAAATCCATATAATTTTTGGACATATGAAGAGAGTCAAGAGTTGCAGGCTGCATTAGTTGAAGCTATCAAACGGGGGTGGCGTGACAAAAACGGTTCGATAAATAAAGCTACGGTAGAGACAAAGATACTACCACTGCTAAATAAAAAGCATAAATACAATAAGACTTACACGAATTACTTAAGTCGAATGAAGTCTTTTAGAAGGGAATATAATATGTACTCTGAACTCTTACGTTTTAGCTCTGGTTTTGGATGGGATCCCATCAGAAAACAATTTACAGCTCCAGATGATGTGTGGGAGCCTACTTGTTGGTAACTCTCCTTTGGTTAACTTTCCCAAATTTAAATATATTTTAGTCAAGATTGATAATTAATAATTAATGTATAATATTTTTGCAGGGGCATCCAAGGCATGAAACCCTGAGGACCAGCACTTTCGAAGATTTTGAAGATTTGCAATTGATTTTTGAAACTGTTATAGCAAAGGGAAACAACACGTTTGGACTTGGTGGTGATTCAAATGCTGAAACTTTTGAATACAAAGATGATGATCTTCAAGCAAGAGATGATTTGGAGAATGACGACGAAGTGAATGAAGTCTCTGTTAAACCAAAGTTACCTACTAGGAAAAGAGCTAAACCCAGTCGTAATGGAGATCCAGCAGATTCACTAATCATGGTGAGTCTTCACAGAAAGTATTAACTGAAATGGTTCGAGTTAGCACTCAGATCATAAGTCTGATTCAACAAAGAAAAGAAAGACAACAAAGAGAAGTTGAGTTTAGAGAAACTCAAAAAAAAAAAGAATAAAGTTTGGGATGCTGTCAAAGAGATCCCTGATTTGGAAGATCATGTCCGCTATGATGCAGTAACCAGGATCAATACGTTGAAAATGAAAAACGTATTTGTGAGCATATTTGTCGAAGACCGCTTGGATTGGATTCTCCGTAACACTTAGCATATTATTTTCTTATTTTTTGTTGAATCGAATAAAACAATAGGTAAGTTTAGAATAATTGTTCTAGTAGTAGTTTTCTTTTATTCTTTTAAATGTTGCTTTTTTCCTTAAAAAACAGAATAATAAGTCCTTAGTTTTGAAGTTTAAATAATCATAATAATAATAACATGTGTCTTTGTTTACCTCTGGATCACGTACGCTTTACACGAGCTGAACAATTTGTGCATCAAAAGACAAATTCGTTGACAACTGTTATTATTTACAAGCTTACACGAATCAAATAATGCAAATATCTATACATGGTCGAATGTGTGATGTCTTTAAAGCATATATGTATATATGTGAAAGAGTACACGTAAATGAATCCTTGCTAAGTCAATGATACCAAAAGAAAAGTCCCCAAAATTAGGGAAACAATACATGTAAAGATTTAAAGAAACTTTCAAATTCAAAATATATAAGATATGATTTTTTCCTATTATATCTCATAAGAATCCCTACATATTAGTCTTATTAAGATTTAAAATTTCAGCACTTATATATATGTAACTTTTCTTTTATGTTTCTAGATCAGTCGACTAACATTTATATTTTCAAAACAAATAGAAGAGAAGAAGCCCACATCAACCAAAGCTGTTCGTAAGCTGTTTCAAGAGGTATATTATTGTTCTTCTATATCGTTACTAGTTCTTGTTGTTATTGTCACTGCACCCAGTTGTGCTGAAGATATATTTGTATTATATGGGAGACATGGTCATAATTACTAATTTGTTTTAATAGGTTACTTTTTTAGATGGATCCAAATGACCATGAAGAAGAAGAAGAAACAAGAGTGCATGAAGACGATGATTTTGATGTGGACGTATCTATAATGGTGGTAATGATGATGGTAGGAGCTCATATTCATAACACACGACAGCAACTCATGGGTGGTGATTATATAGAACGTCCCATTCGTCGACCAGTCACACAGCTCGGAGAAGAATATATACAAAAGGTATTAAAAGATGATCCCGAAAATTTTCGGGTGCTGTATCGTATGATTTCAGATATGTTTTGAAGCTGTCTAGGATCATCAGAGACAAAACTGGTTTACAAAACACAAAAAAAAATATATGTCGAAGAGATGCTTGCTGTCTTCATGCTCACGTGAAAAACACATTTCAAAGGCCCAAGTTTGCAGTGAGCACAAGCTTTAATAAATTTTTTAAAGCTCTGCTTATAATAGCTCCAAGTCAGATGGTGAAACCAGATGGTTTAGTGCCACTGAAGATCAGAGAAAGTACACGATTTTATCCATATTTTAAGGTGCATTATTTCATCTTTTGTTTAAATTGATTCTTTTAGTTTTTTTTCTTCATAGAATTTGACTTTTTTTTTTTGCATGTATTATAGAATTGCGTTGGAGCGACAGATGGTACACATATACCAGCAACAGTAGTTGGGCGTGAGGTGGCAAGCTATCGCAATCGAAAAGGAACAATATCTCAGAACGTTTTGGCTGTATGGAACTTTGATCTGGAGTTTATTTACATTCTGAGTCGATGGGAGGGTTCGGCCCACAATTCAAGAGTGTTAAGTGATGCGTTAACTAGAGAAACTAACAAGTTCCAAGTGCCCAATGGTAAAACATTTATCTAGTTGATTGTGGATTTGCAAATCGTCTCAACTTTTTAGCTCCATTCCGTGGTGTTAAGTATCATCTACAAGAATTTGCGGGTCAAAGGCGTGATCCTGAAACTCCATATGAGTTATTTAATCTTCGCCATGCTTCTCTGAGAAATGTGATCGAAAGGATATTTGGAATCTTTAAATCTCATTTTGCTATTTTTAAATCTGCATCTTCTTTTTCTTACAAGAAACAAGCTGGATTAGTTTTAGTTTGTGCAGGACTGCATAACTTTCTTCGTAGAGAATGTCGATCGGACGAAGGTGTGTTCCCTAATGAAGATAATGCAGTTAACAATGGAAATAATTCTGTCAATATAGATGAAATTGATAGAGAAGAACCTCTCGAGACGCAAGAGCAAGACAGAGAAAATGCAAATAATTGGAGACAATCTATGGCCGAAGACATGTGGAAAGATGCTACGATTTAAAAGTTCATTGATAGATAGATTTTAGTTTTCAAGTTTTGCATTTAATAAAATTAAATTGCTACATCTAATAAACTATTGTAGTGTTTGTTTCTGTTGAAGTTTTTAACTCCTAGCCTTCGTGGATAGAGGATGAAGGAGCGAATTTATCCATTTGTTTATGTTGAATTTATTTATGTTGTTGTTTGAAACTAGTCTACTCTTTTCTACGTTAGATGGAAACTAGAATAAATTATCCATTTTCAATTGTATTAAAATTCTATTCAAATCTAATAAAATGATACAAATTATAGTCGTTAGAATCACAAAGAAAGATTTGAAAATCTTTTACAATACAAGAAAATCTATGAATTGTGTCATTAATTCTTTTCTAATAAATTCTTTAAATTTTTCCCCTCCAATACCTCCCCCTAAAAGTACCAAAATCAGATGTTAAGTATTTTGTAACATTAGATTAACGCTGACAATGTTTTTCATTAAGCGGGAACATAAAAATAACTATTGTAGCTGGAAAGTGGTTGTGGAGGCAAAATATTTGGGTGTTTCCCACCTTACCAAATAAAATATCGATTCTCAATGTCTCACTTTATTACACTTTAACCAAACAAGAAAAAAAAAAAAGCTTTTCGACTACATCAGATCTCAGTCTCCATCTATCTCTGAATCTCTCTGCCTCCGTCTCTCTCTGCCTCTGTCTCTCTCCGCCTCCGTCTCTCTCCGCCTCCGTCTATCTCCGCCTCCGTCTCTCTCCGTCTTCGTCTCTCTCCGTCTATGTCTCAGTAGCGTCGAACTTAGCCGATCTCCGCCTGTTTGCATCAGAACACAGAGGTTAGTTGTCACAATCACATCTCATTAAGACGGATATTTGATTGATTGGTTTTAGAGTTGAATGACTTGGATGCATGTTTGATATTTCGTTTTTATAAACTGTGGTGAATGTGTTTGTTTCGTGTTTGAGTTATTCTTATGGGTTTGTTTTCTTTTCCGGCCGGGTAAGCACATATAATGGTAGAAAAGACATGGGTTCATCTTAACAGGTATGTGAGACCATTCTATAGTGATGTACTTATTGGTTTTATGGTTATGTTAAAGATATTTAAAAGTTCTCATTGAATTTTGTTTTTTTGCTTTCATCTTACTTCACCGTAGAGCTGATCCTCGGTATGAGAGAGGTGCTTGGAATTTTGTGAGGTCTGTGACTGCAGGTTTAGGAGAGAATGCAATGATCATTTGCCCGTGCATTGACTGTCGCAACGTAGATCGTCACTCAGCCGGTGATGTTGTTGATCATCTAGTAACAAGGGGAATGGATTTGAGTTATAAGTTGCGGGAGGACTAGTATCATCATGGAGAAGTGAAATCAGGGACTGAGTGTAGAAAGAACGCAAGTCAGTGGAACCAGGAGAATTTAGGGTTATTCAAAGCTGCTGAATTTATAGATGAAGAGCTGGTTAGTCAGGTTGATTTAAGTGAGGTTGCTGAGGGTGATGAAAAAGAAGCGGATGAGTTTCTAGCGAAGCTAGCTGATGCAGAAACACCATTATATCCGGGATGTGCAAACCACAGCAAGCTCTCGGCGATTGTTTTACTTTTTAGGCTAAACACACAGAGTGGTTGGTCTGATAGAAGCTTCGATCTTCTGCTTGAGACTTTGTCACAGATGCTACCCAAGGATAATGAATTGCTCACTTCCTTGTACGAGGTGAAGAAGTTTCTGAAATCTTTTGATATGGGTTATGATAAGATAGACGCTTGTGTAAACGATTGCTGTTTATTTAGACATCAATTGCAGGAGCTGGACAATTGTCCTAAATGCAAATTTTCACGTTGGAAGATTAACACAAGAAATGGTGAGCTGAAAAAAGGTATTCCACAGAAAGTACTTAGGTACTTTCCGATCATTCCACGTCTCAAGAGAATGTTCAGGTCAGAGGAAATGGCCAAAGACTTACGATGGAATTTCACTAATCAGAGCACCGATGGAAAAATGCGTCATCCTGTGGATTCTGTGACGTGGGATCAAATGAATGAGAAGTACCCGTCATTTGCTGCAGAAGAAAGGAATATTAGGCTTGGACTCTCCACAGATGGGTTTAATCCTTTCAACATGAAGAATGTTAACTATAGTGCATGGCTTGTTCTGCTAGTGAACATAATGTTGACATTGTTGATACATGGTCCCACTCAACCTGGAAACAATATAGATTTGTATTTAGAACCCATGATAGAGGATCTCAACCATCTGTGGGAGAAGGGAGAGTTAACGTATGATGCATTCAGTCACACCACATTCACGTTAAGGGCAATGCTTCTCTGGACCATACAGGATTTTCCGGCATATGGAAATCTAGCACGCTGTAAAGTAAAAGGTCAAATGGGTTGTCCTGTCTGCGGGAAACACACAGATAGTTTGTGGTTGAGTAATTGCAGAAAGCACGTATACATGTCTCATCGGAAGTCTCTGCCATCCAGTCATGTTTATAGAGGAAAGAAAGCACGGTTTGATGGTAAATCTGAGCATGGAAGAAGAAGTAGGATTCTGACTGGTCATAACATATATCAAATACTCAAAAACTACAAGAATGATTTTGGAAATGTAAGAGTAACTGGAAGAAAGAGGAAGATGAAATATTGTGTTGACTCTGCTTCTGATACTGATGATGAATCAGAAGAAGAAGAAGAGGTAGATGAAGAGGAGCTATACAGATGGAAGAAGCGCTCAATCTTATTTAAATTACCTTATTGGAAGGTAAGATTATATGTTAATTTATATACCATATATTGTTAAAAATAAAAGTCTTAACCATTCTTTTTGTTATCTGGGTTGAATTTGTCTAGGAAATGCCGGTCAGACATAATTTAGACGTGATGCACGTGGAGAGAAATGTTGCGGCTAGTCTGGTTGCTACACTATTGCATTGTGGGAAATCAAAGGATGGTGTTAATGCTTGAAAAGATCTGCAACTTCTTGGTATTAGGATGGATTTGCATCCCCAAGTCCGTGGAAAAAGAACATATCTTCCTCCAGCTCCTTGGTCTTTGTCCAAAACTAAGAAGAAAGTATTCTGTAAGCGCCTATTTGACTTCAGAGGTCCAGATGGTGATTGTTCAAATATTTCAAGATGCATTAAGATGGAAGATTGTACCATCAAAGGACTTAAATCACATGATTATCATGTGTTGATGCAACAACTTCTTCCAGTTGCAATTAGAGGTATAATTTGAGTTATTTTAGCTTTATTATTTCAACAATTTGCTGTTATGTTTTTAATCTCTCATGTTCTTTATTTATAGGTTTGTTACCTAAAGGTGTAAGGATAGCTATTGGACGCTTATGTGCTTTCTTCAACCAACTGTGTCAGCGAGTGATTGACAGAGAGACAATTTCTGTAATCAAGCATGAAATTGTGGAAACTATCTCCATGTTCGAGAGGTTCTTTCCTCCAAGTTTCTTTGATATAATGGTGCATTTGACTGTACACTTAGGCAGGGAAGCTCGGTTATGTGGACCAGTTCATTTTCGCTGGATGTACCCATTTGAGAGGTACAATCTCGTAACTTGTAACTTTGTATGGTTTAGAATAATATATTATACTTATAAGGTCCATGTGTTTCATCCCCAGGTACATGAAAGTTATGAAAGACTTTGTAAGAAACACTGCAAGAACAGAGGGTTGTATTGCTGAAGCATATCTCGCTGAGGAATGCATGCGATTCTGCAGTGATTTCTTGAAAAAGACAACAAATGCTGATGAGGAACTCGATAGAAATGCTGATTATGAGAATTGCTCTATACTGGAGGGTCGTCCTATATCAGCAGCCACTTCATGTACTCTTACTAACAATGAGAGGAACATAGCACATCTTACTGTGATTCACAATTTGGCCTTGCTTGATCCTTATGTAGAGTAAGTTGTTTTATTAAGAGTCTCTTTGGTTAAGTTTGTTTTAAATACATGTAATTGAAGCTTTGTTTTTTTTTTTTAAATTAAGCATGCACCTACAACATCAACAAGATTTTAGTGAAAGGTGTAGACGTGATTCGACAACGTTATGGAGTACACATACTCAGAAATTTGCCTCCTGGTTAAAATAACAGGTATGTTTTGTATTTTTCTAGGTTTTATAAATCATATAATTATTTCCAGTCAATGACACTTGTCAATTTTTTGAAATAGATACCTATCAATTCTGATCATCATGAAGATACACTTAAGTGGTTAGCATATGGTCCTCGTCATTGCGCAAGATCGTACACGGGTTACATAGTCAATGGCAATCGGTTTCATACAATTTCAGTTGATAGGCAAACTCAGAACAGTGGTGTGTAACATGAGGCCACATCATTGTGTAGAGCGAGTGCAAAAGACAATTCTCCAACGGTTGATGTTGTGTCCTATTATGGCAGAGTGGTGGATATTATACTGTTTGATTACAATGTCATCTACATTCCTATATTCCGATGTCAATGGGAAAATATAGGTAATGGAGTAAAGGAAGAAGACGGCTTCACCCTTGTCAATCTTAACCAAAGTCAAGTTTCTTTCGCAAAAAATCCATACATACTAGCATCTCAAGCAAAGCAAGTGTTTTATTCAAGGGTAGATGAATCATCGAGTTGGTATGTAGCTATAAGAGGTTCTACAAGAAGATACAGTGTAGAAGATGCTGAATCTGGAAACGCAGACGTTGGGCCATTGCCAGTATCAGTCGACATGGATGCAGATGACTTGGTTGATGAAGCTAGGAATGCCCGATCTGACTGTGAAGGGATTTATGTGTGAAACAATCGGTTTATTGATTGTGTTTTTGAATATATGATTGGTTATGATCTTTGTTGTGCTGACTAATTCTATGCTTTGCTGAAAAAGTTTATGTATTGCTGAATGTCGGTAAATTTTTTTTTGGTTTCAGGTGAACTAAGATGGTCCTTAATCGAAAAAAGCGAACACAAAAAACAAAGAAGGTTAATGATGTAGGAGAAGAACAGTTGGAAACTCAGGAGTTGGTAGCCCAGCAGATTGAAAGTACTGATCAAGCTATGGAGAATGAAGTTAATGAAGTGGATGCTGAGTTAGGAGAGGAACAACAGCCTGTGGAGGAACTAAACGATTTGGAGGTAGATGGCAGAGACGAGGACAATAATCTTGAAGGCAATGTAGTGAATGGTTCAGGTGAAAAGGATACTCCGACTGCTGCTGTTGCTAACAATGAAGAGGATACTCCGGATGATGCTGAAAATATGACGGAACCGAAGCGTAAGAAGAAACGAGGGCTAACTAGGATGAAACACATCGCCAAGGACCCAAATGAACGACATCACATTGAATATACTATCATGGGAGAACCTTGTGGTCGAGGGTCAATATCTTTGTCATCATATCTAGGTACATTAGTACGGGAACATGTTCCTGTCACAATTGAGAGATGGAAAAAGGTTGGTGAAGATATCAGAACTGTTTTGTGGAATGCCATTCAGGTAATATAATTTACTTTTAACAGTATCCAAGTTTAATTAATAAAGGTTAGTGATACACATGAGTATTTTGTATGCAGGCAAGGTTTGATCTTGATGAAGAATATAAAAAAAATGCTGCGTTTAAGCAGATGGGATGTCTGTGGAGGTCATCTAAATCACGCCTTGTCGGTCAGGTCAGAGGAGCTAAGCACTTGAAACATAGGATGGGTCTACGTCCGAATAATGTGGGACAAGCTGAATGGCGTAAATTTGTCAAAGATAAGACTAGTAATGCTTTTAAAGTAGTAAGTGATTCATATAAGAAAAGAAGGCAGAAGCAGATACCTCATACTTGTGGCCGTAAAGGAATGGTCAGATTGAGAGAAGAATTGGTCAAGAGTAGCTCAGAACCATCTAAGGTGTCAATGCTAAAAGTGTGGGTGAAGTCACGGACAAAGAAAGATGGTACTCCTGTTAACATTGATGCGGCTGAAAAGATTGTATGTTATGTTTCTTCCTTTTCGATTACTTTATAAATTGGAATTAATGATTTGGGTGATGTATATTAATTTGGTATTTGTTTGCAGAGAAAGGCATCAGAGATAGACAGGATTCAGCTACAACGAATCCAAAGGAAGATATGCTTACACAGATTTTGGGACCTGATAATCCAGGAAGACTACGAGCAATGGGTAGAGGTATGAGCTTAACCAAACTGGCTTGTTTCCAATTCAACAGCAACTCGATGACTGCCATGGAAGAAAATCAGATTCAAATGGAAAATAAAATTAACTACTTAGAGCAAATAATTGAAAAACTTCATATCCAGGTTAGTCTACTTTATACAAATTCTATTAGTGGTAGTAATACTTAGGTACTTATATTAATTGAATGATATGTTTCTGAAATTATAGAGACAAGAGGTCGTTGTCGGTGAAAACTATGTTCATAAGAGTGTAAATACCAAATCACTTCCTAAGTGTTATTTGGTTGATTGGACTTCGTCTGATGAGAAGGTTGCTGAGGGTCGTGTTGTTTCTTATGATATTGATGAATTAGTGCATGGGATTCCTTTAGGACCTCATGCTGTGAAGGTTTTAATTGAATCAGCTACAAAGCCAGACGCATTTCTATGGAGACATGTGCCTGACATGTCTACTATTGAGGATGTAGTTGGGGAAATGATTGCACGGGATGTCGATTTATGTATTGTTCTAGAATGTGCCATTACATAAGACATTGTACCTAAGGTTGAGTGTGTTTTATTCACTGTTTGTTGTATATAGACTATACTTCGTTAAATAATCCTTCGATCTGTTTTGCACGTTTTTTCCGATCCGCAGAGTCCTATCACTAGTTCAAAAAACAGATGCAAACTCCCCTGTGGAGTTGATAGAACTTTGCAGGATTCTGTGGACATGATAGAACTTTGCAGGCCTACAGTGGATAGAGTTGTGTTGGAGACAACACATGAATCCCCTGTTCGTCACCCATCTCCATCTATTGAGAAGTCTCTTGTAAGCTCTAAATCTCCTCATATTCAAGTATCTTCGAGTAACTCAGTAAGTCCAACTTCCCAGAATGACAAGTCTCCAGTAACTCCAAAAGCTCTTTTGAAGAAACCTTCAGCCAAATCTAAACCTACTCTGATAGAGGCATCTCCTCGTCGCAAATCACAAGTATTTTTTATAACTTACATATAATTTATTGGGCTATGGATAAAATTTGCATGATTGGTTGTGGTTGTTCCTGTTGAGTTATGCCTTCGTTTTTTGACTGGTTGTTCTTCAAGCGTCTCGTATTCAAAGCAAATTCCAAATGCAAGTTGATGGATATATCTGGGAAGAAGGTTGTTGTTGCTGAAGGACGGTGGTCGTCTAACAATCCTGAGCAAGTTGTACATCACGTTCCTTTGGGGCCTAATGCTTGTCGAGTATGGGTTGATGTTGTGATTGTTAAAGATGCTACAGGTTGGAGGCAATCTTCTGAAATCGAGTATATGGAAGGTGCACTTGGAACTTCTATTGCCTGGCCAGAAGACAAAATAGTAATGGTTAGTATATACTTTAATTTATATGTGTGCAAAACATGTTGACAACAACTGATGGCTAACTTATTCTGTTTTTTCAGGAATGACAACAGCTGATGTTACAGATGGGGGAACTTGTTTCTAAGTTTTAGATATGTCCTTGTTTTTTTTGTTTCTTCGTAGACTTGTTTTTCCATGAATGTTTGTTTATTTTGAATTCTAAGGTTTTAATAAATCAGACAATGTATGTTTTCAGATGTTACTCGGCTGGAATAATTTAATTAATTGATCTTTCTATATATCATGTTTCACACTTACTTAAAAATATATACAATAAAAAATAACGTTATAGGACATATAGTTTGATGATCGGACAAAGAAAAATTCAATATACAAATATTACTAACAGTTTGGAAAAAAATAAAAAATAAGATAATTATATATGGATTGTGAAAATACCGTTAACTAAACCCTAAACCCTATTTAAAAAAAAATATTTGGCAATTTTATAATTTTATCAAATCTAACATATAAAACTTCTATTATTTAAATTTTAAAATTTTATAAAGTAAAAAATATGAAACTTCTATTTTTTTACACCATTCACCATTCACCATTCTTAAACTATCTAACCCCTAAACCATATACTCTAAACCCAACATGTAGTCAATCTCTTAGTAATACAAATTTAATTTAAAGTTTAATATTATATTAAGTATAAAATATAAATTTTAAATTTGTATCTCATTTTTACACTATTAACCATTCATATGCTGAACCCTAAACCCTATACTCTATACCCTAAATTTGTATCTCTTTGTTGAAAGCATTGTACACTAGTATATAAGACATGAATTTGACAATGTAGAACTTACCAAATAAATTTTAAAGTATAGTAAAAGATGAATTAGACAGTGTAGAACTTAAAAAAATTAATTTATTTTATTTTTCACCATATTTCAAAATTAATACAAATAAACATAACAAAATATTATACTATTAACATGTTAATACTTACACAATTATTTCATTGGCTGATTCATTAAAGTGTAGATCACCAAATCTTTCATATCTATCGTCGATTAGATGCAATCTAACGGACATCAATCAACTCTTACTTAACCCTTCTTTTATTACTTTTGTACATCTCGATAACTTTTTATTGTCTACATAATAAACAATTATACTCATTCGCAGCTTCTGGTTTTCAATCTTCGACAATTCTCTGCCAGATCTAAAAGGTTTAGAGCTTTTGTGTTCCTAATTTTTTCCAGATCTAAAAGGTTTTGAGCTTCTGGTTTTCAATCTAACGATCTTCGAAAATTCTCTTCTCGTTTTCAGGTTTTGGATCTAGAAATCATCTCATCTCCCTCTTTGTATTAATTGTAATCGATTGTACAAGGGTTCTCTTTTTTTCCTCCTTTGTTCAATCGATTGTAAAAGTATGATTGTTGATACAAAAAAAGAAACCGAAACTAATGGGATCATTTTTATCAATGCAGAAATGATTTCAATGCAAGCTAAAGGAATCATATGTGGCCTCCCAGCAAAGAAGTTACACCGAAACTCAGACAACAAGGTGAGCAAGGTCAAGGAAGTGCTGCGGACGATGATGTGAAGGAGATAACAAGGCTAGAGTACAGACGATCACTCGCTCACCTAGGCTACTTAATACGCATCAGGGTAGACGAAGAAGACATTGATCCAGTGTACAAGAGATGAATCCGAAACATCCAAAACAAACGCCCAAAAGTAGAAGGGTCCTCTCGATCTGGCAATGCTCCTTGAAGATTGCAATCTTAGAGTTCATTGTCTTTGTTATGTTTAAACTTTGTTAACTTTTGATATTTATATTTAAATTTTGTTAACTTTTGATATTTATGTTTAGACTTTGTTAACTTTTCATATTTTCTGATCTCATTGTCTTTCATCAATTAAATCAAATTATATTTTATACAATGATTCAAATAATATTATATATGATGTAAATCAATATGTATTCAAGATAGATCTACTTAAATACACCATTGCAAGCTATACAACATTTTCTAAATGCCATTATAAATAATAACATGTTAAATAAAAAAGGCATGAGAACGTATATCATAGCACGTAAATGATAACATCTTACAATATTCACTGACATTTTCCATACGCTACTATAAACGATAATATAGCACATAACAATAGCCATTAAATAATACAAAATAGCAGCATAGAATTGCTATATAAAACTTTCATATAGCTTACATTTTCTGCTACTATAAAGTTAAATTCAAAAACCATAAAGTCACGAGACAATCTCCAACAGCACTTTAAATGTGTTAAAAGTTTGCCATATAAACAAATAAAATAGCACGAAAAAGACGCTAGAAAAAATTGTACAATAGCGGACTAGTAGCGCTATAATAGGTCAACATTTCGTAGCGTCTTAAAAAACGCTATGATATGTCAGGGGGCTATTGTAGCTCCTCATGTCCTAGCGTTTATGAAAACGCTACCAAATCCCTATAGTAGCAATGTTTGTGTGCTAGTGATGTCAATATTTCTTGTAGTGGATGCATGAGTATTTGATAAACACTCAGTGAGGCAATCCTCCCATCTACTGGGCTATACACACAAGCAACAGTGATTCCAATGTTCCAAACAAACAACAAACAAAACATACAAACCAGGAAAACAAACATCATCTCGCTGGAAGGGAGGTGTCGACCGACACCAGCCGAGTGTCGACCGACACTGGCCTTGGTGTCGACCGACACTACCCCACAGTGTCGATCGATGCCTGATTTGCTGGTGTCGGCCGACACCAAGTGGTGTCGATCGACACTCCACCTGCAAAGCTTTAAAATCTCACAATCTCTCTCTAGAACCTCAAGAACAGTTTTCTCTCTTTGTTTTCTCTCAAAGAGGCGTGAGACAGAAACATAACACGACCGTAGGTCGTTTTCCCCCTTTTAAACCTTGGTTTAATGGTTTCCTTAAACCAGACCGGTCTAAATTGATAATTAAATCCAACTAGTCAAACCAGAAATCAATGGTGTCGATCGATACCCCCTTGGTGTCGATCGACACCCTCCTCCAAAATGCACAGTTTTGGTTTGCGGGTGTTACAATTCTCCCCCACCAACATAGATTCGTCCTCGAATCCCGAACAACTATCAGCCAAGGACTCCCGTGCAACCGTGTCCACGACCCGCACTCCTCCGACCGATCTACGGAAGGTCACCTCTAGGCAATAGACTCACGTTCCAGGCATTATTTGCTCTAGACTTTTGGACTTTCCTTTTCTCATAGGCCTAAACCTTTAGTTTTTATTGGCTCCTTATCAGACCGAAACCGGTATGCCATAATATTGGCTCCTCATTGGGTCTAAGCCCGCATGCCATAATATATAAGGAAGTCCAGTACTCGTCTCTCGGGTTGCCACCCTACAGCGCGCCCCCGGATTGTCATCCGAAGTCGATATACCAATCATACTCTCAAGCCATAAAGTCTTAGAATATGACAGTAGTAGGAGAACCTAAGTCCCCCAAGAGTCGTGAGCAAACAATTCTGAACACGTCTGAGTCCTATTCCTATCCAGGTTTCCTTCCTGTGGCTCGCGTAAGACAACACAATGTCCTACCAACCACATATCCCCTAACTGGGATACATCATGACCACACAAGGATCATCTTACTGCCCACGGGCCGCCACAAAGGCAAAACAAATGTCCTAAACAGGACCGCCCCCAAGGCCAAACAAATGTCCTAAACAGGACCGCCACAAAGGCCAAACAAATGTCC
>NC_025702.1:6978502-6989798 GCF_000633955.1 Camelina sativa | reverse complement strand
ACTCAAAAGTCCGCCACCAAGGCCACACAAGCCCCTCCAAGGCTCTCCGCCACTAAAAATGGACAAATTCTAACTCTCATAAAACTTTCCATTTTTAGACTTTCCACTTTTGGAAACTTCTATTTCAGAAAACTTTCCTCCAAAAGCCCCGTCTCACAGAAACTTTGTACCCCGGGCACCACCTTATCTTGTTACTTAGTCGCACAACCAACCACCCCAAGTGACCAAGTAAACAAGAGAGATGGACTGGAATACTCCATTCCCGCTCCAACCACGGATTATAGATGGGACCAGGCTAGACAAGCTCAAGTCGCGACTTGCTTCTCATACCACTTCTTAAACCTTGCCTTCATCCTCGCCTCAGGTTCCCAAGTCTGTTCCTCAACACCATCAATAGAGGTGTCAAGCGGGTTCCATGCCCGCGGGCCTAGCCCAAATAGTACCTCAGTGGAGCGGGCATGGACACTAAATATTAAGCCCATTAAAAAGCGGACCTTGCGGGCCTAGCCCAAACGGATTACGGATTTTAGCGGGTTATACTCGCGGGTTGGCGGGTCGGCCCGCGGTCTTTAAATATTAAATAAAAATAAATATTTAATATAGATACATAATTATTTTTATATAATTTTAAATATATATCTTTTAAAAGTATGTGGTAACACAAATAATTTAATGTAAAAAAAATAAAACATCTAAAATTTCATTTAAAATTGTTTTATAAAATTATTCTTTATTATTTTTACTTCATTTTAATATGTTTTTTATTAATTTTATTTTATTTTTTAATATATTATTTAGGCCCGTTGCGGTCCAAAAAATAGAAATTGACCGCTGCTGATGGTCCAGACGGACGCGGGCCAGCCAGTTTGACACCTATAACCATCACAGTCCCAAAGAAATCTCATCAAAGGAATTTTCTTCTTCCGAAGTTCCTTGATCCACCTCTCGAGAACCCTCACTGGCCTCGCCTCCAAAGTCATGTTAGGCTGAAGATCCTCATGAATCTTAGCGAACACTGAGCATCCTCACGGAGACACTTCCGCAACATAGACACATGGAACACCTTATGGAATGCTCGCATAACCTCAGGTAACTCCAGTCTATATGACATTGGTCTAACTCGCTCAACTACTCTGTTCGGACCCCGCAACATGGCCATCTTGAGGTACACTCTATCTCCAACCTAAAACTCAAGATCTCTCCTCCCCCTATCGGCGTAACTCCTCTGCCGATCCTGAGCTTCCTTCACGTTCAGCTTGAGAACCCGAATCTTTTCCGAGGTCTCCTGAACAAAATCTGCCCCGTACATGCTCCTCTCCCTCATCTGAGTCCAGCATAACGGTGTACGACACGACCTCCCATACAAAGCCTCATAAGGAGCCATGCCAATACTCGTCTGGTAACTGTTGTTATAAGCAAACTCTACCAAGCTTAAATGATCTGCCCAATGACCACCCCAATCCAACACACACATCCTCAGCAAATCCTCCAATGTCTAGATCGTCCTCTCTGATTGTTCATCTGTCTGGGGATGATAAGATGTACTCATATGCACCTTAGTGCCCATCTCTGCCTGAAATGCCCTCTAGAACACCGAAGTGAACTCGGAATCCCTATCAGACACAATGCTCGCTGGCACCCCATGCAACCTGACTATTTCCTTCAGATACTTCTTAGCCAAGACCGCTGCTCCATCAGTCTTCTTAATGGCCAGAAAATGTGCCGACTTTGTCAACCGATCCACAATGACCCATATAGCATCAAACGTCCTGGACACTGGCAAACCTACCACGAAGTCCATAGTAATCATATCCCACTTCCACTCTGGAATGGGAAGACTCTTCAACAAACCACCTGGTACATGATGCTCAGCCTTCACTAGCTGACACACATCGCACCTCGCAACCCAACTAGCCACGTCCTTCTTCAGCTCGACCCAGTGATAGTACCTCTTGAGATCACGGTACATCTTAGTCGCTCCTGATGAATAGAGAACATGCTCGCATGAGCCTCTCTTAGAATCTCCTGCCTCAACTCCTCATCCATAGGCACACAAATCCGCCCATGCACCAGAATAGTACCATTAGCCGAAACCTGATACTCTGAATAAACATCATTTGAGGCATTCACCATCCCCGAATTCTTCTCCTGATCCAACCGCACTTTGCTCAACAAATCTGCTCTATCATCTGCAACCAAATCCAATGGCTCCTGAGAAACTGCACATAAGCTCAACGCACTGATCTCCCCTACCAGAGACTTCATATCCTGCTCCTGAGCCAAAGCCGCCCGCTTCCGACTCAAAGCATCTGCAACCAAGTTAGCCTTACTAGGATGATAGACAATCTCTAGATCATAATCCGCCACCAGCTCCATCCACCGCCTCTGCCTCAAGTTCAGCTCGGGCTGAGTGAATATATACTTCATGCTCATATGATCTGTAAACATCTGTACCTTTGCACCATCAAGATAAGATCTCTAAATCTTTAGGGCAAAAACTATAGCACCCATCTCCAAGTCATGAGTAGGATAGTTGTCCTCATGCTTCCGCAACTGCCGCGAAGCATAGGCAATCACCTTTCCATGCTGCATCAACACACACCCCAAACCAACTCTGGATGCATTTGTATAAACCACATAGAGTTCGCTCTGCTCAGGCAAAGCCAACACTGGAGCGGTAGTAAACATCTCCTTCAGGCTTGTAAAGCCTTCCTCATACTCATGTGACCCGACAAAAGGAACATCCTTCCCTGTCAACTTAGTCATAGGATGTGATCTGCTCGCAAACCCCTGCACAAACCTCCTGTAGAAATCTGCCAACCCCAGAAAAATCCTTATCTTCGTGGCATTCTGCGGTCTAGGCCAATCCCTGATAGCCTGAATCTTCTCCGGATCTACAAAAACCCCATCTGCAGACACAATTTGACCCAGAAAACCCATCTCACGCTGCCAGAAACTACACTTGCTCAACTTAGCAAATAACTTCTGCTCCAACAGCTTCTCCAGAACTGCCCTCAAATGCACTGCATTCTCTTCAGGACTCTTAGAATAAACCAGGATGTCTTCGATGAATATGATGATAGACACGTCCTGAAACTCCTGAAACACGCTGTTCATCAAACTCATAAACGATGCTGGCGCGTTAGTCAAACAAAACAGCATCACCACAAACTCATAATGCCCATACCTCGTCCTGAAAGAAGTCTTCCTCACATCTGCCTCATCTATCGGGATCTGATGATAACCCGACGCTAGATCTATCTTGGAGAACCAAGTAGCACCCCTCAACTGATCCAACAACTCATCGATCCTCGGAAGAGGGTACTTGTTCTTCACAATGACCCGGTTGAGACCCCTGTAATCAATACACAAGCGGAAACTCTCATTCTTTTTCTTAACGAATAACATCGGCGTTCCCCACGGTGATACACTAGGACGGATAAATCCCTTGCTCAACAAATCCTCTAGCTGCTTCTTCAGCTCTACCATCTTTATTGGAGCCATCTTGTAAGGAGCCTTGGATAACGGTGTCGTCCCTGGTTCCAGTTCAATCGTAAAAGGATCAGACCGAGATGGTGGTAATCCCTGCAATGACTGGAACACATCCTCAAACTCCTCCACAACCTGAATACCGCTAACCGTAGACTTCCCCACTGACTCTAGCATAGATATGGTAACCAGATAAGCCTCACGGCCCTTCTCGACCATCTTCCCAGCCTGAATGGCCGAGATCACGAGACTCCCTGAAGTCGGTCTAATCCCCTGAAAAACCAACTTCCCTCCTGAGCGCTCAAACTCCACTCTACCCCAATGACAATACAGATGAACCATATGTCGATGCAACCAGTCCATCCCCAAGATAACAGCATACAGCTCCACTGGGCTGATAAGCAATCTGCAGGCCAAAACTCTCCCGCGATCTGAATATCGATACCCCTCACTCGTCCTATGACTCTCATAAACTTGCCTCCAGCAACTCTGACCACTCTCGAACGCTCTCCGAGATCACCAATGACACCCGCACTCTCTGCACACTCCAGGGTAATGAAGCTATGAGTAGCTCCAGAGTCAAACAAAACGTGGGACTTAAACCCGCCCACCAACAAGGTCCCTACACAAACCTCATGTGTTGAGAACCTAACACCTTATCACAGGACAACATAAAATCTGAACTTACTAAGAAGTCACAAAGACAGAGTACCAGAAATTATACCTGTGATCGCCCCGGCACTAGTTCCACCAGTCTTTACAGTCATGTAAACCTATGGCGCTTGCTCAATCTGTGCCACATGCTGCCCTCCCGACTGCACCTGCTGCAACGCTGCCACTGCTACCGGCTGCAACTTGGGACACAAGGGTCTGATGCCCTGGCTCCCTGCAATGATAGCTTACACGAGCTGATGTCGACGGAGCACTCCTCTTGGGAAACTAGCAATCTTGTGATCCTTGCCCCCGCACCTGAAGCAACTCAGACCACCCAGTTTCTGTGTAGCGTCCCATCTCCCCTTGGTTCTCTGCGCAAGCTTGCCGCCTTTGCTAGAACCTCCCTGATGCTAAGCCTTACTAGGCTGAACTGCTGGTCTAGCCGCCGCCCGGATATCCTCCTCGATCCCTGCTGCAGTCTCAACCAGCTCTGCACGTGAAGCATAACTCCGCCCTCTCCAGTGAACCCTCAAATCATCACGTAGAGCCCTCACAAACCTCCTGATCTGAGCCTCCTCAGACTCCATATCCCGACCCCCATACCTCAGAAGTCGACTGAACTCCAAGTCAAGCTGCCGCACTGACCGAGTCCCCTGAGCTAGCTAAAAGAACTGCACCACCAACCTATCCAGTGCCTCCCTAGGGAAATACTTGCGGTTGAAATCCAAGCCGAATTCATCCCAAGACATTTCCCTCTGCACTCTCCTGGCTGCCACATAACTCCACCACAACTGAGCATCACCAGTCAAATGGTGGACCCCAATGTCCACCCAAAACTCCTCAGGACATCTCAGAGTATAGAAGTTACGTTCCACACTCGTCCTACACGCATCCGCAGCGGTAGGATCTGTATCTCCCGAAAACCGCTTGGTACCTATACGGCCCATCTCTGTCATCATGCTGATATAATGAGAATGGACACCCACATCCGCAGCCACTGGTTGTCGTGCCTCCACCACCACTGGTGGCACTACCTGAATCTGAGCCGATGCCATTGGCGGCAACCGCGCAATCAACTATGCCAGCAAACCCGCAAGGTCGACACCCAGGACTCCACCCACTGGGACTCTCACACCTGGGGCCCTAACATCACCGGCTACTCGAGCATCAACACTGCCCCCTCCGGCCACACTCATGGAATCCCCTGGACACCATGCGACTCGCCAACACCCTCTGTTGTCACACTTTGGTCCGCAGCCTCACTAACCGCTGGGACTCTGCCCCTACCACGACCACGTCCGCATCCAAGACCCCGTCCGCGTCCACGACCATGACCAGCAACAACATCCTCTCTAACCATCTGCACTACCATGAACAGAAGGCTAAGCACATAATTATCATAACACAGAAACATAAATTCACCGTGGAATCGCACTGTAGGCTCGAAGAGGATGTTCTAGGACTCCATGCCACACAAAATTGACTAACTCACATAATCAATCAAAGCATGCAATCTCAACATCAACAACAGAAACCTAGTGAACCCAAACCTAGAACCGTAAGGGCTCTGATACGAAACTGAAACGACCTGACCCTTTTAAAAAAAAATTAATAAATAAACTATAACTAGTGGTCCCATATCCACTAGCCACCTAACCACAATCACAAACAACAGCGGAATAACTGATACCAATATCCAATAATACTCAATAATAGAATAACCAATATCTAAGCATAATCATTCCAATGTCAAACAACAGGAAACAAGGAACCGACAACCTAGCAAGTTCTAAAGACCAACTCTAGCAACCTAACAATGCCAGACAACAACCAATAGAGTCCCTAAAACATCCTCCTTTTCATTTTCTTGATTCCACGATCACATTTTGCCTTTATCTGCACCACAAACACAAATTGAGATGCATGAGTATTTGATAAACACTCAATGAGGCAATCCTCCCATCTACTGGGCTATACACACAAGCAACAGTGATTCCAATGTTCCAAACAAAAAACAAACAAAACATACAAACCAGGAAAATAAACATCATCTCGCTAGAAGGGAGGTGTCGACACACCCCAGCCGAGTGTCGACCGACACTGGCCTTGGTGTCGACCGACACTACCCCACAGTGTTGATCGTTGCCTGATTTGCTGGTGTCGACCGATACCAAAGTAGTGTCTATCGACACTCCACCTGTAACTGCGATCCGCTGCAAAGTCGAGAGTCGAATTTCGCTCCCAAACTCCACCCACTCGTCCAATACTCAAAACCCAAGCCGGAAACATCCTTAGAAACCTGTAGCAACCAATCCCCAGCAAGAAAACACACAAAACAACAACAAACAAGCAAGAACAAGGAAATCAAAGGCTTAGATTAGCCATGGTCATGCACTCACCTCTATGCATGAAGATTTTGACCAACAATGATGGAATCCACACTCCCAGAAAGCTTCCCACACATTCCTATCCTTGAATCCTCACTCCCACAGCAAGAACTCACCCACAAAGCCTTAAAATCTCACAATCTCTCTCTGGAACCTCAAGAACCGTTTTCGCTTAAAGCGGCGTGAGACAGAAACATAACAAGACCCTAGGTCGTTTTCCCCCTTTTAAACCTTGGTTCATTGGTTTCCTTAAACCAAACCGGTCCAAATTGATAATTAAATCAAACTGGTCAAACCAGAAATCAATGATGTCAACCGACACCCCCTTGGTGTCGATCGACACCCTCCCCCAAAACATACAGTTTTGGTTTTCGGGTGTTACACACCCTGGTAAGGCTAACTTGGTTGCAAATTCTCTGAGTCGGAAGAGGGCAGCTTTGGCTTAGGAGCAGTACATGGATTCTCTGGTCGGAGAGATCAGTGCGTTGGGTTTGTCTGTGGTGTCTCAGGAGCCGTTGGGTTTGGAGGCGGCTGATAGAGCAGATCTTCTGAGCAGGGTGCGGTTGGCTCAGGAGAATGATTAGGGGCTGGTGAATGCCTCGAAGGCTGTTGATTCTGAGTATCAGGTCTCAGCTAATGGTACTATTTTGGTACATGGGCGGATTTGTGTGCCTAAGGATGAGGAGTTGAGGCAGGAGATCCTGAGAGAGGCTCATGCGAGCATGTTCTTTATTCATCCAGGAGCGACTAAAATGTACCGGGATCTCAAGAGTTACTAAGAAGGATGTGGCTAGATGGGTTGCGAGTTCTGATGTGTTTCAACTAGTGAAGGCTGAGCATCAGGTACCAGGTGGATTGCTGAAGAGTCTTCCCATTCCAGAGTGGAAGTGGGATATGATTACGATGGACTTCGTGGTAGGTTAACCAGTGTCCAGGATGTTTGATGCTATTTGGGTCATTGTGGACCGCCAGACCGATGGACAGTCAGAGAGGAAGATCCGGACGTTGGAGGATTTGTTGCGGATGTGTGTGCTGGGTTAGGGTGGCCATTGGGCAGATCACCTGAGCTTGGTAGAGTTTGCTTACAACAACAGTTACCAGGAGAGTATAGGCATGGCTCCTTATGAGGCTTTGTATGGGAAGCTGTGTCGTACACCGTTATGTTAGACTGAGGTGGGGGAGAGGAGCATGTACGGGGCAGATTTTGTTCAGGAGACCTCGGAGAAGATTTGGGTTCTCAAGCTGAACATGAAGGAAGCTTAGGATCGGCAGAGGATTTATGCCGATAGGAGGAGGAGAGATCTTGAGTTTCAGGTGGGAGATAGAGTGTACCTCAAGATGGCCATGTTGCAGGGTCCGAACAGGTCATAGACTGAGACTAAGTTGAGTCCGAGGTATATGGGTCCGTTCAGAGTGATAGAGCGGGTTGGACCAATGGCATATAGACTTGATTTACCTGAGGTTATGCGTGCATTTAACAAGGTTTACCATGTGTCTATGTTATGGAAGTATCTCCGTGAGGATGATCAGTTGTTGGCTAAGATTCCTTAGGATCCTCAGCCTAACATGACTTTGGAGGCGAGGCCAGTGAGGGTTCTCGAGAGGAGGATCAAGGAACTTCGGAAGAAGAAGGTTCCTTTGATGAGAGTCCTTTAGGACTGTGATGGTGTTGAGGAGCAGACTTGGGAGCCAGAGGCGAGGATGAAGGCAATGTTCAAGAAGTGGTTCGAGAAGCAGGTCGCGGCTTGAACTTGTCTAGTCTGTACCCAATTGTAGTCCGTGGCTGGAGCGGGGGTGGTTGGATGTGCGACTAAATAACAAAATGAGGTGGTGTTCGGGGTAAGAAATTTCCGTGAGGCGGTGGTTTGAAGAAAAGTTTCCTGAATTATAAGTTTCTATAAGAGGAAAGTTTCCAGAAGTGGAAAGTCTAAAAATGAAAAGGTTTATGTGAGTTAGAATTTGTCTATTTTTAGTGGTTGTGAGCCTTGGAGGGGCTTGTGTGGCCGTTGTGGCGGGCTGTTTAGCCGTTGTGTGGCCTTTGTGGCAGGCTGTTTAGCCAGAATGTGGCCTTTGTGGCAGGCTGTTTAGCCAAGGTGTGGCCTTTGTGGCAGGTTGTTTAGCCAGGGTGTGGCCTTTGTGGCAGGCTGTTTAGCCAGAATGTGGCCTTTGTGGCAGGCTGTTTAGCCAAGGTGTGGCCTTTGTGGCAGGTTGTTTAGCCAGGGTGTGGCCTTTGTGGCAGGCTGTTTAGCCAGAATGTGGCCTTTGTGGCAGGCTGTTTAGCCAAGGTGTGGCCTTTGTGGCAGGTTGTTTAGCCAGGGTGTGGCCTTTGTGGCAGGCTGTTTAGCCAGAATGTGGCCTTTGTGGCAGGCTGTTTAGCCAGAGTTGCCTGTTTAGGCGGTCCTTCGGGACGAGTGGTCTTTGTGACGGTCCTTCGGGAGGAGTAGCCTTTGTGGTGGTCCTGTTTAGGACATATGTTGGCCCTCGTGGATTTGAGATCATCCTTGTGTTGTCATGAGATATTCCAGTGAGGGTATATATGGTTGGTAGGGCATTGTGTTGTTTTACGCGAGCCACGGGAAGGAAACCTGGTTACAGATAGGACTCAGACGTGTTCAGAATTGTTTGCTCACGACTCTTGGGGGACTTCGGTTCTCCTCGTACTGCTATATACTAAGACTTTGTGGCTTGAGAGTATAGTTGGTATATCGATTTCGGATGACGATTCGGAGGCGTTGTAGGATGGCAACCCGAGAGACGATTATTAGACTTCCCTATATTATGGCATGCGGGGTTGGGCCCGATGAGGAGCCAATATTATGGCATGCGGGCTTCAGCATGATGAGGAGCCAATAAAAACTCAAAGTTTAGGCCTGTGAGTAAAGAAAAGTCCAAAAGTCGAGAGCAAATAATGCCTGGAACGTGAGTCTATCGCCTATAGGTTACCTTTCGTAGATCGGTCGGAGGAGTCCGGTTATTCCGATTAAAATATAATTATTCCGATTTTTTCTTTTTTTTGCAAAACATTAAATAAATATATAGAATATGTTTTTAAGTATAAGAAAAAATCATCTTAAAGCTAATGAAAGTATTATTAATTTGGGAAAGACATATTTACTATTGTGAAGTTGGCTTAGTGCAGTTTACCATTGACCAATGCACTAAACCGGAGTTAACCCAATATGAAAAATAGAGTTATTCTGATTTTTTTTTGTTTTTGATAAAATTACTCGTCCAAACTTTTCAAACATCTTTCAGTTTGTTGTCACTCCCAATGTCCAATTGAAGAAGATAAGACCAGAATCCTCACCTAAATTTTCGTTGTAGTCTGCTGTTTTAGGTATATTTCTCTTCTTCTTTGTCTTAATTCAGCAAACCGGGTAATTTTTTTTTGCTCGCTGTTGTTGTTTGCAACGTATACGAAAGTGGATTTTGTCTAATGGGTATCTCAATGATTCGTGCTTTACTTGTGAATTTTCTTTCCAGCATTATTTCACTGTTTGTATCTCTACTGGGTTTGTACCCCCACCCAATTAGCTGATTTTTGAAGTGTTTTAGTAACTTAGATCTTACTGCTAGACGCCTAGACACATCAAGAATCTCTACTTTTTTTTTGTATAGATCACATATGTTTTCCTCCTTGTCCCACTGATTCGAACAATGTAGTCTTTTTTGTTGCCAAATCAAAATTGTGATTCGAGATTCCGAAATAACAAGATCTTTTAGTCTTTTAGTTCCTAATTTTAAAAGTTGTTCTTGTTTCATAGTTTCAGTTAAATGATATGTTTTTTTTTGTATAGGGTGTTATGTAGATTTCTCTTGATTTGATTATTCTTTCTTTGGCCTTTCATCTTTCATAGTGTTATATCTTTCTTGTTTGTTTCAATTGGGTTTATTAATGTGGTGGATTCATTTGACATATCAATGGGCAGTGTGTCGTGGCAGGCCATGGCTGTGGCAATAGTGCTGTTGCTGCTGTCAGTGCAGTGGTTTGCACAAGGGTACCCGGATGAAGATTTGGTGGTGAGGCTACCAGGTCAACCAACAGTTGGGTTCAAACAATACGCAGGTTATGTCGATGTTGACGTGAAAGCTGGTCGGAGTCTCTTCTATTACTACGTGGAGGCTGTGAAACAACCAGATACAAAACCATTAACCCTTTGGCTCAATGGAGGTCCGTGTTTCCCTGCTCAGTTTTTTCTACATAGTTCATATATATGTTTAAAGAATGTTTGAGGTTTGTATTGCAGGTCCAGGTTGTTCTTCGATTGGTGGAGGAGCTTTCACTGAGTTAGGTCCATTTTACCCCACAGGCGATGGCCGTGGCCTCCGCGTTAACTCCATGTCTTGGAACAAAGGTTTGTTTTTGACAGTTTTATGCAAGAGAGCACACAACTCTCTGATTCTACATTTGATGTTATTGTCTCTTGTTGTAATACGTGTAGCCTCGAACTTGCTATTTGTGGAGTCACCGGCTGGAGTAGGATGGTCTTACTCCAACCGAAGCTCTGATTACAACGCTGGAGACAGATCTACTGGTACAATCTAAATTCCACTCTTCAAACTAGATTAGTAGATTGTTGCTTCTTTAAATGTGTTATATGTTTGAACAGCCAGCGATATGCTCGTGTTCTTGTTGAGATGGTTGGACAAGTTCCCAAAGTTGAAGTCTCGCGACCTCTTTCTCACTGGCGAAAGCTATGCAGGTGTGTGTCTTTGATAATCGATGAAATCTATTGAATGTTGTTGACCTTAAAAACATTAGTACT
>NC_025702.1:6969768-6978485 GCF_000633955.1 Camelina sativa | reverse complement strand
CAGATACAAAACCATTAACCCTTTGGCTCAATGGAGGTCCGTGTTTCCCTGCTCAGTTTTTTCTACATAGTTCATATATATGTTTAAAGAATGTTTGAGGTTTGTATTGCAGGTCCAGGTTGTTCTTCGATTGGTGGAGGAGCTTTCACTGAGTTAGGTCCATTTTACCCCACAGGCGATGGCCGTGGCCTCCGCGTTAACTCCATGTCTTGGAACAAAGGTTTGTTTTTGACAGTTTTATGCAAGAGAGCACACAACTCTCTGATTCTACATTTGATGTTATTGTCTCTTGTTGTAATACGTGTAGCCTCGAACTTGCTATTTGTGGAGTCACCGGCTGGAGTAGGATGGTCTTACTCCAACCGAAGCTCTGATTACAACGCTGGAGACAGATCTACTGGTACAATCTAAATTCCACTCTTCAAACTAGATTAGTAGATTGTTGCTTCTTTAAATGTGTTATATGTTTGAACAGCCAGCGATATGCTCGTGTTCTTGTTGAGATGGTTGGACAAGTTCCCAAAGTTGAAGTCTCGCGACCTCTTTCTCACTGGCGAAAGCTATGCAGGTGTGTGTCTTTGATAATCGATGAAATCTATTGAATGTTGTTGACCTTAAAAACATTAGTACTCTTATATCTATATATTTTGCAGGACATTACATACCTCAACTGGCTGATGCGATTCTCAGCTACAATTTACGGTCAAGTGGTTTCAAGTTCAACATCAAAGGCATTGCAGTAAGCCCAAAAGAACCCTTCCTTACGTTCCATCCGCTCTTTTGGTTCTCTTCTAAATACTTTCTGTTTTTTTTTTCTTTTTCTGTTTGATCAGGTTGGCAATCCACTTCTGAAGCTTGACAGGGACAGTCCAGCTATGTACGAGTTCTTCTGGTCTCATGGGATGATCTCTGATGAACTCAAACTCACAATCACGAGCCAATGTGACTTTGAAGATTACACATTTGCCAGCCCTCATAACGTAAGCACGGCCTGCAATGAGGCTCTCGGTGAAACCGAAAGCATCATCACTGAGTACGTCAACAACTATGATGTTCTCCTTGACGTATGCTATCCGTCTATCGTCCAACAAGAGCTGAGGCTCAAGAAAATGGCAGCCCTTTTTCACCTTTTGGTCCTACCAACAAAACTTTTGTTGAATTTTCTGTCAAGTTTTTTAAAATGGTTTCAGGCAACTAAGATGAGCCTGGGAGTGGATGTTTGTATGACATACGAAAGACGGTTCTATTTTAACCTTCCAGAGGTACAGATAGCGCTTCATGCGAACCGCACTCACCTGCCTTATGAATGGTCAATGTGCAGCAGGTAAATTAGCTTACTACCCTCTCTCTCAGTTTCATTGATCACAAAATTGAAAAAGCTGTTTATAACTAAAGTTGGTATATCTCTATACCTATTGCTATTGGCTTTTTACTTTGCCTGTCACAGCGTGTTAAACTACTCTGGCATTGATGGGAACATTGACATGCTTCCGGTTCTGAAGAGAATTATACAGAACAAAATTCCTGTTTGGATCTTCAGGTAAATAATTCTATTAAAAATCTCTTTTTATCTCCTTCTTCTCCTGTCTTTTTGTAGCTTAACAACCAGCTTGTCGAAATTGCAGTGGAGATCAAGATTCCGTAGTTCCATTCCTGGGTTCAAGAACTCCCGTAAGAGAACTTGCTCAAGATTTCAACTTCGAGACCACAGTTCCCTATGGAGCCTGGTTTCACAAAAGACAAGTAGGTTCTGAGACGGTGAAACAATTTTAAAGTTAGCAAAAGCCAAGTTTGCTCCCTGCAAAAATTTCTCAAAGTGATTGCAAACTTTTCAATGTAAATAGGTTGGAGGCTGGGCCATCGAGTATGGAAAGCTACTGACTTTTGCAACAGTGAGAGGAGCGGCTCATATGGTGCCTTATGCGCAGCCCTCACGAGCTCTGCATTTGTTCAGTAGCTTTATGAGTGGCCGGAGATTGCCCAACCAAACACATTCTTCTACAGATGAATGAAAGACCAGAGATATCTTTTGTAAGACACTGTAGTTTGTATTTAATTCATCTTTCTCAGGCCTTAGATTGAGTAGAGAGATATAGAAAACACACAAGGGCTTCTGTTGTGGTTTGGTTAGATCTTCAAGTGCATTTGTTTTAGTTATCTTAATTTTCATTTCATTATTAGGAACATAACTTAGTCTCTTGATAATGATAATTAATATGTGATGACAACGTTTCATAATGTATTACCCAAACCAAGAGCAGTAATATCAATAATTTTATCACCATATTATTTGTTTTACAAAATTATGTCAATATGTTTAAGCAAGAGTACTCGCATGTGCACATCCTATAACCAAGATAGTCGACACAACCCCCACGTCCATTTTTGTACTTTATTGCGCATAGTCTATCACAGCAACTCAGAGGACAAGTGTCAGTGCACATATCAATCGCGCCAACGCACACTTTGGCTGGGAAAAGTGGCGCACATTCGTAGGTGCACATGCACATCCCATCCCCACCGTTACATTTGCTTACGCTCAATGGCCCGTGTTTGGACTTGCATCTTTCGTCGCAATTTTTACAAGGGCCAAGGCTGTTGTCGTCGCATGTATAAGCTCTTATTTGATTCAAAGCTGAAACATTATATGCTTTAGTAAACTTAACATTAAAAAAAAAAGTATTTGTACCATATAGAAAGAACAAGTAAACTAAGAAAATAATAATGAAACATTTATACTATTTAAATTGTGATGAAATATGTGATTGTTTTCCGTAACTATGTTATTTTTATATGGACATCTAATTTATTAAATTAAGATTACAGTTTAGGATTCGATTTTTTTTGTTTTGCTATATAGAGCATCCATTTTGATAAACTAGTTGTACACAAAACAAAATAGCTTGTTATATAGAAAGAAAGAAAAATACGCATTTCATTAATTGAAAATGAAAATTCGGAAAATTTTGAAAAAAAAAAGATATATAATACCTGAGGCAAATATGATAAGTAAGCTAACAAGAAATACAAGTGAGGTTGTTCTCTCCATACTTTCACCTTTTCTAGTTTTCTTCTAAACTTTTCTTTCTATGAGAATTGTATGTTCTTGGGGTAATTAGTTAAATCTATATATAAGCAAGCTAAAGACACTCTATTAGATAAAAATAATAATTAAAAGTTGAACATGAGGATAATAACTATCTGCCCATTAATACGTAAATCATGAATTGTTTCAGGTACATAAATTTTTGCTTGTTATGGCCAATAAAGTTCATTGTGTTAATAATTTTCTTCTAATAACAATGTTCCTCAAAATTGGTTATTTTGAGTCAATCAATTAAAGTTGTTGAAAAAAAAAATGTTATTTCAGTTACAAAATCTATATATTTGTTAACAAAAAGTTATGAAAGAGAGCTAGTCACCCATATGCTTATCTTTCCATGAAATCTAAATATCTCAAAATTAATTTTGAAAAAGATCTCATAATATCTTTAGCAATAATTTATTTAAGATTTAACTAATCTTTTTCCATTTACTTATTAGATACTATTGACCAAAAGAATACTTTTAAAGATGTATTTTCTAAATATTTAAAGATATACATTGAAGTCTGTTTTTGTTGATATGTCACATGCATAATAAAGTTTCAGCAGTTTTCCTTGTCCTATCTTTTGCATTTTTTCTTGGCATTTAAGTCTATTTTTAATGACTATATTTTTGTCCGACATCAGTTAAATGAAAATAAAAAAAAAGTTTCACACGCTTGCATATAATATATATAATTACGCCTAGTCTTGCGCATTCCGTTTATTCGGGTTAAACAATTTTGGTTTCCAGTTTTTGGAAATCCCCAAATCCTACCAAATGAATCAAATAAAAATTTAACTTATAGTACATTTGTTATTAACTGAGCTGATATCTATTTTTTATATGGAATATCTGCATCGATGTTATTCGTAAATATTTTCCGTATTCGTATCTAAAAATTTCAGTTATCCGTTAAAAAAAAAATTTCTCATATTGTTTCGTGTACACAAAATTCCGGATTACTTAATTCTGCGGAAGGCTGAGATGAATGAGTAAGTAATCTTTGTAAAATTTTGCGGAAGGCTGAGATGAATGAGTAACTTCTTTGTAAGCTCGCTGAACAAAAGAGGAACACGCTTACCCTTTCTCGAATCTCAAAATTGGAGTTGCTTGTCTCATATTTGAAGAATAATGAGTCTAGCTTAGCTGAGACCGTGGCGGAGTGGAGCATTTCTAAGAGCTGGTACGTGAACTGAAGCCATAATATGTTCCCAATATGTAAGTACAAAACCATCAAAAATTTGCGAACAGAGAAGACAATCTTAAAATTAGTCCTAAAAATATAATTTACCTCTTATATCAAGAAACTCATAAATTATTACAGTTTATATCGATAATTCCATTCAAATAAATCTTAAAACTAATTTTTAATATATTTCCAACTATATATTATGCAAAATTATATCATTAATAAGAAAACTTATATTATAAGAAAAATATGATAGCCTTAAAACTAAGTGACACATCTCAAGGTTGGTGTGTTTGTATAAAGAAAGTTTCAAATACACCGAATGTACAAGGTTTTTTTTTTCTGCAAAATCACCATTTTTTTTTTCTGTAAATCTCGAGATGATGAGTGAGGCGATTTCCGGTAACCTTGGGGCGGAGATGATGGACATCGGAAATAAAGGACCACCTCCGGGGGATCCACCGGATACTCCTGGGGTGTGGGTGAGAAAGGTGATGGAAAGTAACAGTGGGGGTCGACCTTGTCCGGAGGGAGTTTTACCGGATGATTTTGTGAAGGAGAGGCTAAGTGTGGAGTTTCCGGATGGTGCAAATGGGGAACCCGTGATCACAATTCAGAATGAGGTCTTGGAGGCTATGAATGGACTATGGAGGCAGTACATGATTGTGAAGGTGTTGGGCCGAAACGTTCCTTTACCGGTGCTGAGTAGGAAGTTGAGGGAGTTATGGAAACCGCGAGGGTCGATGACTGTTCTCGATCTTCCGAGACAGTTTTTTCTAATCCGGTTTGAGGTGGAAGAGGAATACTTGGCGGCTGTTTCAGGAGGACCATGGAAAGCTTTTGGTAGTTACGTTATGGTGCAAGCTTGGTCACCAAAGTTTAATCCTTTGACGGATGAAATTGTCACCACTCCAGTTTGGATTCGGTTGTCGAATATCCCGTTTAATCTATATCATAGAGCCATCTTAATGGGGATCGCAGGAAGTCTTGGGACACCGATTAGGGTGGACTCAACGACTCTGAATGTGGAGCGGGCACGGTTTGCTCGTATATGTGTGGAGGTTAATTTGCGGAACCCGTTGAAAGGATCGGTGGTTATAAATGGTGAACGCTACTTTGTAGCTTATGAAGGTTTAACTAATATTTGTTCTGGCTGTGGGGTGTATGGTCACTTAGTCCATGGTTGTCCGCAGAGAGAGTCAGAGAAGGAGTTGGTTGTGACTTCTCAACCGGAGGTTAGATCGGGAGGAGAATCAGGATGTAGATGGCTTCACGGTGGTCAGCAGGTCGGGGAATCGATCGGAAAAGCCTCCTCCGCGAGTTTCCTTTTCTGCCGGTGGATCACACGTGAATCAGGGACGTAACCTTTGGGATATTACGGGTAGGAAAGATCCTGGGAATATTGCGATTGGAAATAGTTTTGGAAGGTTGAGTGTTGAACCGGAATTTTCGGGGTCCGCAGAAGCTGCTGTGCGATTGGGAGGGGATACGCAATTGGCTACGAATAAGGAAAATGTGCCCTCTACGAATATTCTTCCAGCGATAAACCGTGGTGAACAAGGAAAGCGAGGGGCCCATTGGAAGGTGGTTAGTAAGGGTAAAGAAGTTAATGGGCCAGGGGTTAAATCTGTCACAAATAAGGTGGTTAATGGACCAAATCCTAAGCCCCGACAGAATAGGCCCAGTAGAGGTCTAATTTTGGCCCCGTTAATGAAAATCAAGAGTTTTCGGGTTCGGGAAAAAGACTGAGGTTGGAGAGCACGGAGCTGAGCCGTCATGGCGGGTCGCTTCCAGCGGTCTCTGATGAAGTGGGTAGTGACGGTTTGCCCCCGAGAAGCGACACAGGGGACAAACAAGTTGCAATGGAAGTGGGAACAGTCCCGGAGCAGGGGGTCTTGGTTCTGGCTGCGCCATCACCGGTGGCAGCTAAGACGAGTGGGAGAGCCTAACAGTCCTCCCCGGTAATTCTTGTTGATTGGAGTCTTCTCATCATGAATTGTTTATTCTGGAATTGCCAGAGGGCGAACAAACCCAACTTTCGACGATCGATTAGATATTTTTTGAAGCGTTATAAGGTGGATGTTCAAGCCATGTTTGAGACGCATGCAGGAGGTGATCGAGCTCAACGGATTTGTCAAGGATTGGGGTTTGAAAACTCTTTTCGTATGGACGCGGTTGGCCAGAGTGGCGGAATTTGGTTACTTTGGCGAACAAGTGTGGGTTTAGTCACAATTGTAACTTTGTCTGACCAATTTATTCATGCCCGTGTGGAGAATGGAGTGGAAGTGATCCACTTGATTGTTGTGTACGGAGCTCCAACCGTAACCCATCGGAGTGGTTTATGGAGCCTGCTGAAGGATGCGGTGGCGAGTGTGGATGGTCCTTTGGTAATTGGTGGTGATTTCAATACCATTGTGAGGATAGATGAGAGAAGCGGGGGGAATGGTAGATTGTCCCAAGACTCTGTAGCTTTTGGTGAGTGGATTAGTGAGCTTGCGCTAATTGATTTGGGGTTCAGGGGAAGTAAGTATACATGGAAGAGAGGTTGTTTAGCAAGCACCTTTGTAGCTAAACGTCTCGATAGGGTGCTATGCTGTGCGCAAGCAAGGTTGAAATGGAAGGAGGCGTCAGTTGCTCATTTACCTTTCTTATTGTCGGATCATGTGCCACTATTTCTGCAACTTTGCCCTGAGGGTATGGGTGATCCACGTCGACGCCCTTTCCGCTTTGAAGCAGCTTGGCTGCAACACAGTGGTTTCAAAGAACTACTTGCTGCGTCTTGGAATAATGGTTTAACGACTCCACAGGCGCTTCAGGATTTGAAGTTTAAACTTAAGAAGTGGAACAAGGAGGTCTTTGGGAATTTTCAGCAGAAAAAGGAGAAACTGTTAGCCGAGATCAAGCTGGTTCAAGAACTAATTCAGGTGAATCATACGGATGCTTTGTTAACCCGAGAGGCTGTACTGACAAAGGAATTTGATTTGGTTTTAGAGCAAGAGGAAATTATATGGTTTCAGAAATCGAGGGAACAGTTAATTGCCTTGGGAGATAGGAATACTAAATACTTTCATACATTAACAGTTATTCGGAGGAGACGAAACAGGATTGAAATGCTTAGAGATGATGAGGAAAGATGGGTTTCTGATCCTAAGCAACTTGAAGCGCTTGCAGTGGAGTACTTTTCACGGCTTTACTCTTTGAATGATGTGGATATTGTGGCTCCACGCTTATCTCAGGTGGGCTTTCCAGTGCTTACTCAGGGAGAAGCGACAGAGTTACATAAGCCTTTCTCAGCGGTGGAAGTAGAGGCTGCTGTTAGAAGCATGGGAAGTATAAAGCACCAGGTCCGGATGGGTACCAACCGATCTTTTACCAGAATTGCTGGGATGTGGTTGGTGAGTCTGTTATCCGTTTTGTATTAGACTTCTTTGAGTCAGGGGAGTTGCCGAGTGAGACGAACGATGCCCTTGTAGTGCTCATTGCGAAGGTTCTAAAGCCAGAGAAAATAACCCAGTTTAGACCTATTAGCTTGTGCAACGTTCTCTTCAAAACGATTACTAAAACCATGGTGGGTCGGTTGAAGAAGGTGATTTCGAAACTCATAGGTCCCTCGTAGGCTAGTTTCATTCCGGGAAGACTTAGCACTGATAATATAGTCATGGTTCAAGAGGCAGTCCATTCTATGAGGAGAAAGAAAGGGAAGAAGGGTTGGATGCTGTTGAAGCTAGACTTGGAAAAGGCTTATGACCGGATTCGCTGGGATTTCCTTGAAGATACTCTAGTGGCAGCAGGGTTATCCTCAACTTGGATCAGGTGGATTATGCAATGTGTAACTGGTCCTTCTATGAGCATTTTGTGGAATGGAGAGAAGACAGGTTCTTTTAAACCAGCTAGAGGATTAAGGCAGGGGGATCCTTTATCCCCATACTTATTTGTCCTTTGTATGGAGAGATTGTGTAATCAGATTGAACTTTCCATTGCAGCTAAAGAGTGGAAGCCTATCAGGTTGTCGCAAGGGGGTCCTCTCTTGTCACACATCTGCTTTGCTGACGACCTCATCTTGTTTGCAGAGGCATCTATCTCCCAGATTCGTGTTATACGCCGTATATTGGAGAAGTTTTGTGCTGCGTCTGGTCAGAAAGTGAGCTTAGATAAATCCAAGATCTTTTTCTCTCAGAATGTGGGTCGCGAGTTGGAAGTGTCAATTAGTACAGAAAGCGGTATAAGAGCTACTAAGGATCTTGGTAAATACCTTGGTATGCCAGTGTTGCATAAGCGTATTAACAAAGAGACCTTTGGGGCAGTTGTAGAGCGGGTGTCATCAAAACTCGCGGGATGGAAAGGGCGTTTTCTGAGTTTTGCGGGTCGTCTGACCCTCACTAAGTCAGTACTTTCCTCCATTCCGGTCCATTCGATGTCTACAATCTTACTTCCGGTCGCG
>NC_025702.1:6948758-6967387 GCF_000633955.1 Camelina sativa | reverse complement strand
TGTTGGCTAAGGTTGGATGGAGACTTATGCAAGATGCGAATAGCCTGTGGGCTAGAGTGTTACGCTGTAAGTATAGAGTCGGTGGGATTCAAGACCTTAGGTGGCTTGTTGTTAAAAGTAATTGGTCCTCTACTTGGAGGAGTATATGTGTGGGACTGAGGGAGGTGATACCTTTGGGTTTGAGTTGGGTTATTGGTGATGGTAAGACGATCCGATTCTGGCGCGACAGATGGCTGCTACATTCAACACTAGAAGAGCTGGTGTCAGATACGTTACCGGTTGGCTATCAGACTGTGACTGCTAAGGAGTTGTGGAGGGAGTCTGCGGGTTGGGACCTAACCCGAATCCTGCCGTATATCCCTGATTATATCAGACTGCATCTTGCGTCATTTGTAGTGGATTCTGTGACGGGGGCTAGGGATAGGATATCTTGGCGTGGTTGTGATGGGAGATTCTCTGTGAAGTCGGCCTATGCTCTCTTAACTCAGAATGTTTCTCCTACTCAGAGGTGTGGAGCTTTTTTTACCGCATATGGAAGGTAATCACACCAGAAAGAGTTCGGACCTTTCTATGGATGGTAGGAAATCAAGCAATTATGTCAAATGCAGAGAGGTATAGGAGGCATATATCGGACACGAGCCTTTGTTTGGTGTGTAAAGGGGGGGAAGAGACTATCCTCCATATATTACGTGACTGTTCGGCGATGTCGGGAATATGGCAAAGGTTGGTTCCACCAAGATATAGAGCTGCTTTCTTTTCTCTATCGATACTAGAATGGCTGTTTGTGAATTTGGGAAGTCAGGAGGTTGTGGGTAACATTGCATGGCCAACACTGTTTGCTTTGTCAGCTTGGTGGGGATGGAAGTGGCGTTGTGGGACTGTTTTTGGGGAAAATCGGAAGTGTAGGGATAGACTGCAGTTCGTGAAAGATCAAGCTAGGGAAGTACTGGTTGTGTTCTCAAACCAGGGAGGTAGATCAGAGGCAGTGGAACGGATTGAAACCCCCATATCATGGAAGGTTCCGTCATTGGGTTGGATGAAGCTCAATACGGACGGAGCTTCTCGTGGGAACCCGGGACCTGCAACGGCCGGGGGGTGTTACGGGATGGATCGGGGAAGTGGTGTGGTGGTTTTGTTCTTAATATTGGTATATGATCAGCGCCACTTGCAGAGTTATGGGGTGTGTATTATGGTCTGTACATAGCTTGGGAGAAACGGGTGCCATGTGTGGAGGTTGAGATAGATTCAGAGATAGTGGTGGGCTTTTTACGGACAGGGATTAGTGATTCACATCCGCTGTCCTTCCTAGTACGGTTGTGCTATGGCTTCATCTCAAAGGACTCGATAGTCCGGTTTTCACATGTGTATAGGGAGGCTAACTGTCTTGCCGATGGTTTGGCGAACTATGCGTTTTCTTTACCGCAGAGATTTCATAGTTTGGAGTCGTGTCCTGAAACTCTAGATTTTATTTGTTTAGAGGATGTTAATGGGCATTCTGTCCCACGTCGTATTCGGTTATAGTTTTTTATGTTTTGAATAAAAGTGGGAGATCTTGTCTCCCCTTGTTTACCAAAAAAAAGAATGTACAATTACACAAATACAGATATATAGTTTATAATAGTAAAAACGACAAAAATACCACAGTAGTAATCTTAATTAGACATATTATATAGTGAGAGTAATACACTAATACAGAGAGAAGAACAAACCTGTGACTCTCATAATCAAAACACACACACCAAAAAAGAAAAAAAAAAAACAAGAACTTGAGATGGAAAACGGAAGCTCCTCCGGCGACAACAAGTCTTCACCAAAACCGATCCGATGCAAAGGTTAGTGAAGATGAAAGTTTCTCAAAATATGTTTTTATTCGTTGACCGGTGGATGGTACTAACGACGTTGACTTCATGTATTCTAATGGCAGCTGCGGTTTGTAGGAAGGCCGGAGAGCCGTTGGTGATGGAAGAGATAATGGTTGCGCCGCCGCAGGCTTACGAAGTTCGGATCCGAATCATCTGCACCACGTTATGTCACAGTGACGTCACTTTCTGGAAACTCCAAGTATTGTACTCTTCTTCTTCTCTTCATCGCTTTAGGCATTTTAGAAATTAAACATAAAAATCTATATTTTTACGTTTCAATATTTTACGTAAAAATCTATATTTTTCTTCTCGAAAGAAAAAAAAAATAAAAAATCTATATATTTCTTCTCGTATATGATATTTATTACATAGATCCAACATTATTAATTTCTTTATCAAAGACACAAATATTGACTCAATACTAGTCTAAGGATTACCCAAAAACGTAACTTATTATTTATTTTCTACGTGGATTCAAAATGTTGAAAATGTATTTATCAAATAGTCCAATGTTCTTGGTAAAAGAAACGAAACAGAGTCCAATGTCCAATATTGCCAGGCAGGTTTTTTGTATTTTTGCCAATACGCTATGTTAGATCGGATTTAGATATTTTTTTATATTTGTGGTCGTTGATACTGAACACTCAGAGATTTATATAAAAAAGTTTGGTATAAGCATTTACGCTTTACAAAACTGGTTTCAATAGCCGACGATTTTAGATAGATCCAACATTATTATATCTTAACGTGACACAAAGATTGATCCAATTAGTTCACGCGTTGACCAAGAAAAAAACTTAACAAATGCTAACTTATGACTTGTTCTTTTTTCCTACACAAAGTTCACGAATTCAAATATTTTATATAGCAAAAATGTATATAACAATATTTTTAGTAAAAGAAACAAAAGACACCAAAAGGGTAGTGTCCCGTAGAGAGTTCTTTCTTTTGTGGCCAAGATTCAACATCTTCTTCCGTAGGAAAAAAATCTCTTTAAAATCACAGTACATAAAATCTGATTTCTAGATGGTGGAAAAAAAAAATCGAGTGTCCAATATTAATGCTAGTCATGTTTAGTTTTGTCTTTTGGCTTTTGAACTACTGACTGAACCAAACATATTTAGTAATTTGTGGTCGTTAATACTAAACGTAACAGTCAGATTTAAAATTTTTGTCATGTTTCCGCAGGTTCCTCCAGCCTGCTTTCCGAGGATTCTAGGCCACGAGGCAATAGGGTAAGTCTATAGCTACTACGTCTATTCATTTTTTCGCATCCTCTTAACCTTTTCTTCTTAATTATTCTATTGAATATTTTGCTTAAATAGATAATGTCTTTAGCGTTAGCCTCACAAATAAACAGATTTTTACACAATGAAAAAAGAATTTTCCGCTTTTTGGTGCTAATTTCTCCATTCATTCCAAACCTCAAGTGGAAAAGAGCTTTGCTGGACCATTTTTAGTGGTCTAACGTTTTGAGCTTTCATAAGATTAAATGTATAGAGACATCCATTATCGTTGGTCAGTTAACGTAAGCATTCATGAAATTTTATTGGGATCTTTTTGTTCACTAACTATAGATGTCCATGTAAATGTTATTGAGAAAGAGTAGAATGAATGTTTTGAAAAGTTAATGAAAAAAAAAAACTACATGGGGATATTTACTCATTGAGGCCTTTATTGGGCTAAATTTTTTAAATTAGATACTATTATCCAGATTTTCAAACTTTCAGTTTTAGGTACTTTTTTATTTAGGGTAAAAGACACTAATATCCTTATTTTTTTCTTTGTTTTCTTCTTTTGTTCCCAACCAAAAAAACTATGGCTTCTCATAATTGTGCTCCATCACCACCATATAATTTCAATGGACTCAATCTATTTTGCTTTCAATAAAGGAAGCTAAACAGCAACGAGATACTATCTAGAGAACCCAAAAGTTTCTTCATTCACAAACATTAATCGATTTAATTCCAGTCTTATCATCAAAATTTACACCAAATTAGGTAACCAATCTCATTATTGCCATCATCTCATTCACCAGATCTCTCCTCGTAACCATATTCAAAAACCATCGTTGGTTTGTATTTCTCCACCATAACACCATCTCGGAGAAATTTAAGAATCCGAAAAAAAGAAAACAGAAGATTCATAAGAGATTTAAGATCATAAAAAGAAAAAAACAGACTCACGGCAAGGAGAGAGCGAGAAAGTGAGAAGAAGAAAGAGAGTTGAGCGTTTATTGAGAATGAGCAATTTAGTAATGAAAAAATTACTCAGATGTTATAGAAAAGTATGAATATTGCTGGTATATTATATATTTTCTAAAAATTATTCATATATTTAGTGTCATGGGTGTAATTACAATTATCACTCTGGGTTAAATTTTTCATTTTTAGTTTCGAAAATATTTCAAAAATACACATCAACAAAAGGTCTGATTTATATTACTGAAAGTAAACGACTGATTTATATTACTTCACGACTGAGTTATAATACTTAAGGAAAAACGAAAGGTCTCGTAGATTCATATGAAGGCTGAGTTATAATGCTTCGTGGCTGACTTATAAAAAGAAATAAACTGAAACTAAATGGCTGAATTTTATTACTTGATGTTGAGTTATAATACTTAAGAGAAAACGAAAGATCTCGTAGATTCATATGAAGGCTGAGTTATATTGCTACTCGGCTGTATATAAATTACTCAGCCGACACAAACCTTGTTCGAGAACATGTAGCTCAGCTTTAACTGATGGCTCAACGCGTTCAATCCATAGTCATCGAAAACCAACTTCACAAGCTTGTTGTGCATTGTTTCCGCATCTATCTGCACAACTCTACACTCTCTATCGTCGGCGTTAAATACATATTTGTTTCTTTATCCAATTACCGGGACTGGATCCATGAGTGAAGAAGAATGAGCAAAATTAATAAGAATGGGGAAAGTCAAGAAATGAAGAACAAGATAAAAAACATGTAGATCCTTCACTTTTGAACCAAGTGAAGAACAAGAGCCGAAAAAAAACTTTTTGTATTTCCTTAGAAGATGATGACATGGATGATGCGTCCGAAGTGGCAAGTCAGCCACCAAACGAACATGTAAATCAGCCATCAGACAAAATTATAATTCATTCGCAACATGAATACTATTATAATAATTAAAAAAACGGCGTCAAATTCAGCCGCTTAACTCAGCCGTAACGTTTAATAAGTCGGCTGTAACCGAATGATATTCTAGTAACTGATCTTCTGCTACAATTCAGCCGTAAATGACCGAGTTTTCAGATAAGTCAGCTCATGACAGCTGAGTTATAGAATTTAATCATAACTCAGCTGTAACGACATCTCATAAGTAAGCCTTTGTTAACAACTCAGCCAGCCGGAGAAAGTTAATTTAGCCGTGTCAAAGTATTAATTCAGCCAAATTTTTGACAACTCAACCATCGGGTAAAAACTCAGTCGTACTTATGGCTGAGTGATGCTCGTAATTCAGACAGATTTCATTAAGTCAGCCATAACTATAAGGTGAGTTATGCTCGTAAGTCAGTCGTCCGCTCATAACTCAGCCATTTTCCATAAATCATCTGCAACATACCGTAACTCAGCCCTCATTACCGCTATAGTATTTTACGGCTGAGTTATTTAATACACGTCAGCGATTTCTGACCTGGCGACGTGATTTTTCTGACGTGGCAATGATATTCTTTGTAATTACGTTTTTTCCTATAACATGCAACAAGGGTACGATGGGTATAGAAAATAGACCTAAAATATGATAGTAATAAAAAAAGTTTTGTATATTTCTGGTAATATAGTTCTGGTAATATTAGCTACAATGTATAATACGTGAGTAAATCTTCTTTTAGTAATTTTTATTGAATAAAAATACCTCTTTCAATATGGACAATAAGTCCTAAATCCATAAAATTCTGAAATAAAATATCCAATTCTATAATTAATCTTTTATATTGAATGACAAACCAAAAACCTAAGAATATCACAACGAGGCAAACCAAAAACTGATGAACCAAAATCTAGCTTAAAAAAATAATTAGATCAAAACTAAACAGTAATACAGAATGCTCAAAATTATGTGGTCCTATAATTAGAAGACAAAAGATAGTGGGCGTAAGAAAATGAGGGAAGGAGAGAAAAAAACTGTAGTAAGATATGGTTGGATAAAAAAAGATAGTAAATATCACCAAAACAATGTGTGAATTTGTATTTAAAAATAAATAAAAATTCACCTACACCCACTAATCCACATTATAATTCACAACTAGGAAATTAATATGTAATTTTCTTATTGAAAATTTTGCATTAACCAATATATCTTGCTAGATTTCTAAATCAAGAAAAATGCATAGGAAACCCAAGAAAAATCCAAAGTTACACACTACAAAGCGTTTTTTAAACAATTAGAAATATTGATCTAAGTGACATTTGATTATGCAGAATAGTGGAAAGTGTTGGTGAAAACGTAAAGGAAGTGGTCGAAGGAGACACCGTACTACCAACGTTCATGCCTGACTGTGGTGAATGTGTTGACTGCAAATCTCACAAAAGCAACTTATGCAGCAAATTTCCCTTCAAAGTATCGCCATGGATGCCAAGATACGAAAATTCGAGCAGATTCACTGACCTCAATGGCCAAACTCTCTTTCATTTCTTGAACGTCTCTAGCTTCAGCGAATACACTGTTCTTGATGTTGCTAACGTTGTTAAGATTGATTCTTCGGTTCCTCCTAGTCGTGCTTGTCTCCTCAGCTGCGGAGTTTCCACTGGTACATCACTAATATTGGAAATATTATATATATATATATATATATATATATATATATATATATATAATATATGGTAGTCTTTGATTTTAATTTGATGGAGTTAGATTGATTATTCTTTAGGTGTTGGTGCTGCTTGGGAGACTGCCAAAGTTGAACAAGGATCAACAGTTGTGATTTTTGGACTTGGTTCTATCGGACTAGCGGTAAAATTACTATTAAGACTTAATGATCATGTAGTTATAAGTCTTTCTTGATTATGAGTTGCTAAAGTGGATTAATGTGTGGATTTTTCCAGGTTGCAGAGGGTGCAAGACTTTGTGGTGCCTCTAGAATCATTGGTGTGGATATAAACCCTGCCAAATTCCAAGTTGGTTAGTAATTTTCTTTACTCAATAGTTATATATATTACTTAATTCTTTTTCTTTCCTTTTTATCTTCTGTTTTTGAACAACTATTGCTTACATCTCTATGTATTTTAAAATAAACCATATTGTAATAGCTTTGAAAACTATGTTTTTGCAGGGCAAAAATTTGGAGTTACCGAGTTTGTAAACTCTTTGACATGTGAAAACAAGCGTGTTAACGAGGTAATGGCACATAGTATATTAGATCAATCATCAATGGACATAAGTTGATAAAACATATAACTTAAATATTTTTGTGTTTAGGTGATCAATGAGATGACTGGTGGGGGAGCCGACTATTGCTTTGAGTGTGTTGGAAGTAGTTCTTTGGTTGAAGAAGCTTATGCTTGCTGTAGAAAGGTATTATGGCATTGATCTCTACCTAAAACCAACGTAGAACTAGATTTAGAAATACATCAAATAATTCAAAGAAGGTTAGAGGATTTAACTTCTTGCATGGTACAATCAACATTTAGGGATGGGGAAAGACAATAACTTTAGGTGTGGACAAGCCGGGTTCACAGATATGTTTAAACTCGTCTGATGTTCTTCACCAAGGGAAGATTTTGATGGGTTCGTTGTTTGGAGGTTTGAAGGCTAAAACACACATTCCGCTTCTTCTGAAACGCTATTTGAGCAATGAGCTTGAATTGGATAAGTTTGTGACACATGAGATGAAATTCGAGGACATCAACGACGCATTCCAGCTACTCGTTGAAGGGAAAAGCATCAGGTGTGTCTTGTGGATGGGCTAAGTGAATTGGTTTATTTTATCTTTCAGTATTTCACATCCATGTCATATATATGATTCCTGTGAAACTTTGAAATCAAACAACCAAATGCCAAAGAGCAAACAAAATAAAAACGAAATCATATATTCTTACACGAATTTTACACGAATATAACAAAAAAAATGAACTGGGGAGTACCGGAGGAAAAAAATACTATATACATATATTATTTCATACATTCAATTAATATATGTTTAAAAAGAATGTTACACGAATTTTTGTAGATTTTTTTATTTATTTAGTAGAAATATAATTTGTAATAATTAAATCATATATTCTTTGAAATCACTATAATAACAAAATCATCTGCATAATGAATCTCTAGAAAACAAACTACTTGTGAAAAAAGAAGGACCAAAAAGATGAAGACTGAAGAGTGTTGTAATATTCCATATATATTAGATTATGCTATAGCATTCACAAAAAATGTGTGTATTTATATATATACGGGTAGAAATATTTCAAAACCTGAGCGTAAAATGGTGTTTAGGTTTTTAAATCAACAAAATTGTATTTTAAAATTACAGAGATCATCAGACAATCGATCTTTATGCACAAGTTTATGAATACAAAACATTGATCAATACACAAATTAATACAAACCCCTTGATTCGAATGACACATCAATACAACAAAAGAAGTTTATGATTCATCTCAAATTGGAGAAGATGATGTAACAGAGAAGACAATTTTGTCTCGTTTCTTTGTCAAGAAAGTTTATAAAAATGACGAAATGGAAGCATATACATGATATTGACACAAAACATATGAATTACCCCGATTGATTTATAAGAAGACTTGGAGGTAGAGAATCGGAGAAGTGGAGAAGATTTGAAAGACGAAATAGAAGATCCGGTGCTAGTGGCAGTTGTTCAAGAATCTAGAAGCCAATGTAAGGGATAAAAAATCCAATCTTTTTTTTTTTTTTTGTCAAAAAGATAAAAAATCCAATCTTGGTCATCGATTTTAGAACATATGGGAAAAAGAAGAAGAAGATATCATGGTTTTTTTTTTGGGCTTGGAAATATTATAATTGATAATCTAGCATTGAAGAGAAGACAATTATGTGTTAACCTAAGAAAAAAAAAAGTTCATATGTATTAATTGTTTTAATTTGATAACCTAATAATTTTAGCAATGTGTCACTTCCTACTTGAATAACAAAAGAAGTTTTATTGTATTGATTGATTATATCAATGTTGAATGAAAAATTTTAAATGCATTTTTTTAGGTAAAATATATATCAAATGAAAAGTGAAGCACCAATAACATATAGCGAGGTTTTTCCTTGGTCTTTCACCAGAATATCAATTTCTCTCTATTAGATGTTCCTCTACTTTTATTGTAGCTCGAAAGTTGGAACGATCCGACCCATTTTTTTTTAAATATCCTAATTAACTAGTGATCTCATACTCACTAACTTCCTAAACATCAATCATCACAAAAAACCGCAGAACATTTAACCAGCATTTAACCAACTAATAAACCCAATAGCAAATAAACAATAAATCAATCCAATAAACCAATAGTAAACATCCAACAAGTCATTAAACATTGAACGAACAACCTAGCAACATTCTAACGACTCAACTCTAGAAACCTAACAGAAGCCAAACAACACATCAACGAGCCACTAGAACATCCTCCTCTTCATTGATTTGATTCCACAATCACACTTTGCTTTTACCTGCATCACAAATAACAATTGAGACGCATGAGTACTATCACAAATACTCAGTGAGACAATCCTCCCATCTATTGGATTATACATACAAGCAACTGAGAATCCAATATTCAACAATCAACAAACAACACACAATCAAACCAGAAAAAACAAGTATCAGCCGTCTGCTGAAGAGTTGGTGTCGACTAACACCCCTCCTCGACCCGAAAACTCTAGAAGTGTTGACCGACACCCACCTGGTGTCGATTGACACCGACTCCGCAGACATGTTTTCTTTGAAGCTGAGGGTCTGTTCTTTGCCTTCCACTGCCTCCATTGCGGCCAAGGCTCACTCAGAAGTCACAAAAGGCCATAGAAGCCACAAATCAATCACAAACAAGCAATTATCAACCAAAAACACACATAGAACATAGAAACAGAGAATTCTCAGGTTTAGATCAGCCATGGTCATGCACTCACCTCTTTAGCAGAAATTTTCTGACCAAAAACCGACAAACCAACACCACAACAAGCTTCCAACACATTCCTTTCCCCATATTCCCACTCCACAAGAACATATCTATCAAACAAAGGCCAACAACTCTCCAAAATCTCCAAAATCTCCAAAAACTCTTACAAACACTTTTCTCTCTTTTTTTTTTCTCTCTGAAACGACGAATGAGCGGCCACAGAACCCTCAACCTCGACTTCCAGCTGAAATACTTCGGTTTTGAGTTTTCCAAACCCAACTGATTCAATTTGACAATTTAAATCTAAACCGACCGAACCGAAAATAGGGGTGTCGATCGACACCGTATTTGATGTCGATCGACACTCATCCTGGAACATCAAAAATTGGTTCGCGGATATTACAAAAGTAGGGATGGTGCAAGTGCATCACATGGATTTTGAAAAATATATGTAGATTATATGATTTTTATAGTATACACCACATTCAAATGTAAAGTTGCACCTCACGTATCTATTTATCCACCCCAAATAAATTTTAATTTACTAAGTTATAAAACCCAATAAACATAACAATTTTAAATCCACTTAGTTTTTTCTTTTTCTTTTGGTCGAGGTTAATAATAGGCAATTTTTTTTGTAAATCTAATTAAATCGTATTTTTTCTCCATAAATTTCTAAACTATAAAAATTGTATTGAATTCCTTTATTAACAAAACTCATATGTTTAAGAAATTAATTTGACAAACAAATTGGTAACCTTATGAAAATTTCTTGTAATTTTTATTTCTTTTAGTTGTTTCTTAGTTTAGTTGATTAATTTTTTAAGCTAATAATTGCATTAATTTAAGGTTTCTAATTTCTATTCAAAACTTGGTGAAGAATATGCTCGTTTCCAACTGGTGAAGTATATATTTATATATATATATATATATATATATATATGTTTGTTACTTTGGTTTATGTTATTATGTTTATAGATGTTGTCATAATTAGTACATATTTTTTAAGGTCATGAGCATGGAGCGATTTCTCAAAAGAAAATCAGTTTCAGATTTTGACATTTATTTGGATGACTTACCATGAGATCCTGCTAAAAGAAAAAGAATATTAGAAACACAAATAGTTAAAAAGAGATCTATGTCAACCTGGAGGTCATATTTTTCCACAAACAAAAACTGGAAGCGCAATGAGGTGTTTTAATCCAGTTTGGTTTGAAAAGCATGGTAATTGATTAGAGTATAGTATATCGGCAGATAAATCATTTTGTTTATGTTGTTACTTGTTCAAAACCGATATACCCAAGTAAGGTGGAAATGATGCGATTGTGACAAAAAGATTTTCTACTTGGCATAAACCTCAGAATTTGGGTGAACACGGTGGTAAAACGCCAAATAGTATTCATAATATTGCTGTTATCGGTTAGCACGAAAATTAATTATGGAAGTTGAATACGGACCTATATATATGGCTCTCCGAGCACAAGCGTGGAAACTTGAGGTTCCCTCCAAGGTTCAACATTTTTTCTGGCAGATCGCTTCTGGTACTCTCCATGTACTGGAACGGCTTGCGCATCAAGGTGTCTGATGTGATACCCCTGTGTAAACGGTGTGATCTGGAATCAGAGACCATCAACCACACTCTTTTTGAGTGTCCGCGTTCGCGGAGTATTTGGGAGTGGTCTCCTTTATCGCTAGATGCAGATGGCTTTCCATATGCTTCCATCTATGCGAATCTGGATTTTATACATTAGCGCGGCATCGCATTCGGGGATTTCTCATATCACTCTTCGTCTTCCCTGGATACTTTGGTCAATCTGGAAAGATAGGAATAAAAATATTTTTCAGGGAATGGAGGCAGAGCCGATAGATATTTTAAATCAGGCGACTAATGAAAAATTATTATGGGAGGATGCCAAATCTTTTACCGGGAATTATTCAAATCCTCCGGATTCTTTGGTTATTAGGGAGTCTTCCCCTCGTTGCCAAATTGATGGTTCATGGAAAAGTTCGGATGTTCTCCAGGGTTTGGACTGGTAGTTTTGTAGTGGTGATGATTTGACGCTTCTCCTGGGAGCCCGGAGTCAGCGATGCGGCCGTACTCCCTTACATGCAGAGCTTCAAGCCCTGATCTGGGCTATGGAGTCTATATTGGCGGAAGGAGTGGATTGTCAAGCTTTTGAGACGGATTGTGCAGAGTTACTCGCGATGGTGCAGAAGCCCGATGATTGGCCCGCTTTCTCGATCCTACTGGAGGACTTTTCTATGATCAGATCATCTTTCCCTTCCTTCACCCTGGACAGGATCCCACGTGAGTCTAATGTAAGGGCAGATTGTTTAGCCCGTTCTTCTAGAACTTTAGTTTCTGACATTTCTTTTGTAAACTCTTTTCCTCCGGTTTGGGAAACCAAACTCGGAGTTCTCTTTTAATTTATTAATGTTTGGTTGAAAAAAAAAATATTTCTGTTAAAAAGTGTGATGATCTGAGGAATCAAAGCCAGTCTATTGTGCATGCTTTGAATAAACAGAGTAATACATTGAAAAAAGAGTATCACAGTCGGTTGAATGCTTTGATTGATGCTTCTAGGTAATTGTTGCGACAAGGATTATCTTAAGGGGTCATGATGAGTCGAAAGAGTCTACTAATAGGAGAAATTATTTTATAACTCGTGAAGTACACATGAGAACAATGTGATGCTATAAGTAAGGTTATTTTGGAGAATCCTCTAAAAAATAACCAAATGATTTCTCTGATGATTCTGAAAGATATTGTAAATTCTTTTGCTACGGAAGTAGTGTTATCCATCATAGAGGAAATTGATCATGGTGTGTTTGGTTTGTTGGTTGACGAGTCTGTTGATGTGTATGAGAAAGAACAAATGGCTCTTGTTTTTTATTGATTTGTTGATAAGAGTGGACCCGTCAAAGAAATATTCATTTGAGTCATCCATGTAAAAGAAATGTCTTCTTTACCTTTGAAGTCTGCCATTGACTCTTTGTTTGCAAAATATGGGTTGTGTTTGAAAAAGGTGATGTTATTATGAAGCAAGTAATATGAAAGGTGAGTTTAATAAGTTGAGATTAGGCCTTGGAATCTGTACCAGACCAATTTGTCCAAATCAAACCGATCCAAACCGAGATTTGGAAAAATCGGTTCAGTGTCTATTAATTAAGTAGACCGATCGGATAGATTTTAATCTAAACTCTGTTAACCGAGATTTTCGGTTCGGTTTGCTTGAATCGAATGGTTAACCGAAAAAAAAGCCTAATCTAATTTTCCTAATTAGCCATCGTTGCCTCTTTCATCAGTTACTCTTTGATTTTTCTTCATTTCTTCTTTTTTTTTTCTTCAGTTCACCATCTTTATCATCTTTGATTCATCATAATCACAATCATCTTTCAAGGTTACGATCTTCTTCTTCCATATATTATCATTATCTTCATCTTCTCTTCTTATGTGTTTAGTATTCTTCTTCATGATTCATCTTCATCTTCTTTTTCTTCTTCTATTCCTCCTTCATCTTTTATTTCTATACTGCAAGCTTTGGCTTTGAGATCTCGCCGTCGGTACCTACACGGCTCCACTCTTGGGGTTCTCCTTCTACAAATCTTAGTTTTTTTTCTCTTTTTTGTGCGTAAATGGGTATTTTTCTGCAAACCCAACAGTCAAAAAGTGGGCTACTGAATCAAAATAACTGAATGGCAAAAACCAAAATAACCGTCTTTGAACCGAACTAAACCAAATTGAACCAAAATCTTAGTCGGTTCGATTGAGAAAAGCTTTCAATTTCTGAAATAATGGAAACCGAAATACCTGAAGAAAACAAAGTTGTAGGCCTAGTTGAGATCAATAATTGTCAAAGAAAATGGTTCACCTTATTGTATTCATTTTTTTGCTTGCCCATCAACTTCAGTTGGTGGTAGTGGCATTTGCTAAGAAGCACTTTGATATGGGTGATTTTTTTGATATGATATCTACGTTGTTGAATGTTGTTGGAGACTCTTGCAAACCAAAGATTTGATTAATCTTGAGCTTTCTCTTCAAAGACTTGGTAATACTCGTTGGGATTTTCATTACCGAACATTATTAAGCATGGTTGATTTTTTTCCTTCTATCGTTGATGTACTTGAATATATCCAAAACGAATAATTTGATGACTCAAAAAGACGTCAAGCATATAGTTTTCTCAAGTACTTTTACACATTTGAGTGTATGTTCTCAACGCAGCTAATGTTACTTATATTGGGACTAACCGAAAATTTATCAATGAAGTAGATGTTTTAATGAGGGTTTACCGAAAGCGTGTTAATGAGGCAACAAGCTCTAATGCATCACCACGTCCTTCCCAGTAACGTGGCCATCCTATCCTTTTTTTGTCCTTTCTTTTGAGCTTTCTACTGACCATTAGCTTTGCTTTATCTAAAAGCCATGTGTGTGCCTTAGCTTTGACCACACGTTAGGGTTTTGTGTCTCCCTTTATGTAAGCTAGCCTATATAAAAGCATAGAATCCTCACATGTAATTGAGACTTGTTTGAATAAACAAAAGTTTTCCTTCATCTTATCTCACTCTTTGTTTCTCTGATAGTGATTAACTAGAAATTTGAAAATTTTAGAAGACTTCGAATCCAGGATTTGCTTCTTCTATCAGCTGTATCACGAGTCATTCCATATCTTGTATGTCGCTACATCATTCCATCGTTAGCCACCAAAGCAGATCACTAAAAAGATCGTCTTTCGTTAAGCTAGCAACCCATCTCTTCCATCTCAAGCCAACGAGGTAGATAACCGAGAGGGTTATCTATTGTTAGCTTGAACCTTTATCCGCCAAACCAAACCGCGACAGAGTCCTTATTTTCCGCGTTTCAGCAGTTCGTGATCCGAAGCAATCCGTCCTTATGTCCGTCCGTTTTATCATTTTTCCAACCTGGGATCACATCAAATTGTCTTGTATGTTATATTGAAAAAGAGTTATTTGATTCTGTCACTAATGAAAGAATAATAAAAAGATTTCAGTCTATGCGTGAGCGTACACACAATATACTTAAAAACTATAACTGTTTTTTTTTTACGATTTTTTTTAATTATTAAATAAATATTTGTACCAGATAAAAATAGTTTTTGGATCCGCCATTGCTACTAATTTGTACACAATTTGAAAAAGTTATAATTAAATATAGCGTGTGAATTATGATTTACATGATTCGTTTAGTTACTCAACTAAAAGTCTAAAACTAAATCATAAGAGTATGAATATAATGAAACATTTTGTAGTAAGCAATGAATCAAAGCGATTTGAGATTGTGTAGCGCACCAATCCAAATGTTTTACCTTTATCATTATCCACACACTCACAACTAAAACATTTCTTATCAATTCCTAAGCATGTCAATTAGGGCCAAAACCCGCGGACTAGTCCGGTCCGGCTCTAAAAAATATCGGGTTCGGGTTTAAATATATATGTCCAGAAAAAATTGGGCCTTTCGGGCTCAGCTCGTTTGGGCTATAGGGTTTTTTGGACTTAGCCCGACCGGGTTCGGACCAGCCCGAAAAGCCCATTAATAAATATATTTATACTTTTTTGTCAATCATTGGACCACAACAGGCCGGCCCATTAGCATAATCCCTATATTCGTAGAAAGCGGGACTTGATCCATATATTTGTACTTTTTATTAACATTTTTATTTGATTGCTATATTTGATTAATGATTTAATGTAAATAAAGTTTAAAACTCTAATCCTAGTTTTCATATTTACTTAATAACCTTGCATAATACTTTTAAAATATTTATCTATGATATTTTCTATGAATTATATATTGTTTTATTTGGTTAAAGTATAAAATTTTATTTAGTTTTAAACTTTTTCTTTTAAATTAAGTTGGTTGTGGCGAATATAGATGAGTTATTAAAATTTTGATTGATTTGTTTTACAGTACAACTTTAAACACGGCTTTTTAAAAATTACAAGTTTGAATTATTGATCTGTAAGATAAGCTCTGTAGCCATGTTAGGGCCAAACTCGGGATTTGAAATATAGGCTCGGAAATAATTCAGCCAGCCCGGACCGGGCTTAAATATATGCAGGCATTACGGGTTTCGGGTCGTGTCGGGTCAGCCCTATTGACACCCCTATCAATTCCTTCACAACAATATGAAAAATACTTAGGTTCACTCCTAGGGTGAACCTTTTTGTTCACTTCTTACTTTTCAACCAATCAAAATCTTCTATAGATTATTTTATTTCAAAAAAAAAATCAAAATTAAATTAAAAAGCAAAACAGATTAAGGAAACAAATTCTGTATAATTTTTTTTAAGGAAAGTTACATATTGGTTTGGTTTAGATTTTACAATTAGAATGAAATGATGTATCAGTTTGGGTTTACAAATAAGGTGATTAGGGTTTAGATTTTACAATTCAAATAAAATTATATGTCGGTTTGGATTTACAAATGAAGTGGTTAGGGTTTTGATTTTACAATTAAAACGAAATAATATGTCGGTTTGGATTTACAAATGAGATGGTTAAGGTTTAGATGTTACAATTAGAACAAAATTATATGTCGGTTTGGGTTTACAAATGAAGTGGTTAGGGTTTAAATTTTACAATTAAAACGAAATTATATGCCGGTTTGGATTTACAGATGAGATGGTTAGGGTTTAGATTTTACAATTAGAACAAAATTATATGTCGGTTTGGGTTTACAAATGAAATGGTTAAGGTTTAGATTTTACAATTAGAATGAAATTATATGTCGGTTTGGATTTACAAATGAGATGGTTAAGGTTTAGATTTTATAATTAGAGTGAAATTATATATCGGTTTATATTTATAAATAAGCGGTTTAAGTTTTTAATTTTATAATAATGTATACAAATTTTGTTTCCTTATTTTATAAAGAGATGAATGAATAGATTCTTAAATGTATTATGACATGTTACATTTTTATTGGTTAAAATAAAAAGAAGTGATCAAACGTTTACCTACCCAAGAATTGTTCCAACAATATTGTCCCTTTTTGTTTTTCTTTTCTTTTTCGTCCTCCCTTTCCATGTTCATTAATCATATTTCCATTCGTCAGCTGTCTAGTTTCAATGTCTACAATACAGTTTAAGCCCGGTTACAAATATATTAGGCTTTCATTGAGCCCAATAAGGAGTTCTCTTTGAATTTTGGGACTCTTGTGTATCCGCTAGTATCACGACTGGATATGTGATAGCACACGTAGACGAACCTCAAGCAATCATCATCACTCGAAGCTTTATATGAATTCTCTTTGATTCTCCTCTCCAAATAAAAAAATCCCAAATTGAAGAGAAGAAACAAAACATCTTCCTTCAATTCAAAGGCCTTACTTTTTCTTCGTAACTGAGTTTCAAAAAGATCGAATTTTTATTCTCTAAAATCATCCAAGTTTCTTTCAGAGAGCTTCAATGGCGACCACATCTTCAAACCCATTACTTCTTTCTTCAAATTTCCTCGGTTCCCGAATCATAATCTCAGCTCCAACCCCTAAAACCACCACAAAGTCTGTTCCTTTCTCAGTCATCTCTCGTAGAAGATACCAAATTTCTCAATCGGAAAAGCTGATGAAATCGTTGCCATCACAAGCTGCGTTAGCGGCTCTGTTGTTATCGTCTTCCTCTCCACAAGCTTTAGCAGTTAACGAGCCGGTTCAGCCACCAGCACCAGCACCAGCACCGACCATTACTGTTGAACCTCAGGCGACAAACCCGAATCTCTCGTTTGGTCAGAACGTTTTGATGACAGCACCGAACCCACAACAAGCTCAATCATCGGATCTTCCTGATGGAACACAGTGGCGATACAGTGAGTTTCTAAACGCGGTGAAGAAAGGTAAAGTTGAGAGAGTGAAGTTTAGCAAAGATGGTTCTGTTCTTCAGCTTACAGCTGTTGATAACAGACGTGCTTCTGTCATTGTTCCTAATGATCCGGATTTGATTGATATCTTGGCAATGAATGGTGTCGACATATCGGTTTCAGAAGGAGAATCTGGAAATGGATTGTTTGATTTCATTGGGAATTTGCTTTTTCCTTTGTTGGCTTTTGGAGGATTGTTTTATCTCTTCAGGGGAGGTCAGGGAGGTGCTGGTGGTCCTGGAGGTTTAGGAGGTCCTATGGATTTCGGAAGATCCAAGTCCAAGTTTCAGGAAGTGCCAGAGACTGGGGTAACATTTGGAGATGTTGCTGGAGCTGATCAAGCTAAGCTTGAGTTGCAAGAAGTGGTTGACTTCTTGAAGAATCCTGATAAGTACACAGCTTTAGGTGCTAAGATCCCTAAAGGTTGTTTGTTGGTTGGTCCACCGGGTACGGGGAAGACGCTTTTGGCTAGAGCTGTAGCTGGAGAAGCAGGAGTGCCCTTCTTTTCGTGTGCTGCTTCGGAGTTTGTTGAGCTTTTTGTTGGTGTGGGTGCGTCTAGAGTTAGGGATTTGTTTGAGAAGGCGAAATCGAAAGCTCCCTGCATTGTGTTTATTGATGAGATTGATGCTGTTGGTAGGCAACGAGGAGCTGGGATGGGAGGTGGAAATGATGAGAGAGAACAGACGATTAATCAGCTTTTGACTGAGATGGATGGATTTTCTGGTAATTCCGGTGTCATTGTGTTGGCTGCAACCAACAGACCTGATGTTCTTGACTCCGCA
>NC_025702.1:6918435-6947675 GCF_000633955.1 Camelina sativa | reverse complement strand
ACCAACAGACCTGATGTTCTTGACTCCGCATTGCTTAGACCAGGTAGATTTGACCGGCAAGTCACAGTGGATAGGCCTGATGTAGCTGGAAGAGTCAAGATCCTTCAGGTTTCTTCCTTGTTTCTCATGTTTGGTTGAGTGAAACAATGGAGACAAATGTGATAAATAATGTTGTTCGGTTTATTGCAGGTGCATTCTAGAGGGAAGGCTATTGGAAAAGATGTTGATTACGAGAAGGTTGCAAGGAGAACTCCGGGTTTTACTGGAGCGGATTTGCAGAACCTGATGAATGAGGCTGCGATTCTTGCCGCTAGACGTGAACTAAAGGAGATAAGCAAAGATGAAATATCTGATGCTCTTGAGAGGATCATTGCTGGCCCTGAGAAGAAGAACGCAGTTGTCTCAGAGGACAAGAAAAGACTTGTTGCTTACCATGGTTAGATATTTACTTCTCCAAGCGTTTTCTTATTCTGGTTGTTTTTTTTATGTGTGTTGACTACTCACTTTTTTAACAAAATTGGAATTTGCAGAGGCTGGACATGCTTTAGTTGGTGCACTTATGCCGGAGTATGATGCAGTGGCCAAGATATCGATTATTCCCCGTGGCCAAGCTGGTGGGCTCACCTTTTTTGCACCTAGCGAAGAGAGACTTGAGTCTGGATTATATAGCAGAAGTTACCTTGAGAACCAAATGGCTGTTGCACTTGGTGGAAGGTTAGTTTACAGCTGAAACTTTGCTGGTTTTTGAATTTACAAGAATAGACTCCACAAGTGTTTAAACAGTCTTTATTATGTTTCGGCTATGGTAGGGTTGCAGAGGAGGTGATCTTTGGAACAGAGAATGTTACAACCGGAGCATCAAATGATTTCATGCAAGTGTCGCGGGTGGCTCGCCAAATGGTTGAGAGATTCGGGTTCAGCAAAAAGATTGGACAAGTTGCAGTTGGTGGAGCAGGAGGAAACCCTTTCTTGGGTCAAAGTGTATATATCTAAACTCGGTACTGTACTCACATGCAGCCTGATGTTTCCAGCTCTCAAGACATGTTAAATTTGTTTTCTTTGTAGATGTCATCGCAAAAGGATTACTCAATGGCAACAGCCGACGTTGTGGATGCGGAAGTGAGAAAGTTGGTGGAGAAGGCATACGCAAGGGCGACAGAGATCGTAACCACACAGATTGATATCCTACACAAGCTCGCTCAGCTCCTGATGGAGAAAGAAACTGTGGATGGAGAAGAGTTCATGAGCCTTTTCATTGATGGTCAAGCTGAGTTGTATGTTTCTTAAGCCAACGAAATTGGTTTGTAATAATAATACAGTTAGCCTCAATCTATACATACTGTATGTTAATATACAATGACATGGTCAGAGACGTTTCTTTCTCGTAGTTGCCATACTCATCACTTCGACCTCTTTGTTAAAACAATACGGCCGCTAATAAACGCTAGAATACACGCTAATTATCGATTGGTGAAGCCAAGTACACCTGGTTGTTGATCTTTGGAACCACGAGTTTTTCCCCACATCTCAAGATCCACTTCCAAATATTATAAACATTTGCCTATTTTGCGTGTTCCTCTTCTGATCATGGCACGTGTTGAGGTATGTACACGTGTCTGGAAACCCACTTTCATACTAATAGACATATAGACCAACCACGGTGTCGACATCAAGACAAAGTGATAATGGAAGAAGAAAAACACAAGAAAGAGGAAGGAAAAGATAAGTACGAGCCACATGAGCATCAACCACCGTATATCTCGCAGATGCAACCGGTGACGCACGAAGCTTACGGAGGTGGCCTCTACGGTAAGGACGATGAGAAAGAAGCCACAAATTTAGAGAAAGAGGGCAAAGATGTAGAGAAAGAGCCTATGCAACATAAACCACCGGCCAGTGAGACACAGAGCGCAGATGGTCCTGATGAGGTAAAGTCGCTGACGCCGAAACACAAGCAACCAGCTTCTTCGGGCGATAGAGACATTGACATCACTGGCCAGTCTTACATTCAGTGAGGTAGTGCTTTCTTTTTTGGTGTTGTAATGTCATATTAGTTTCTTTCATGGTCTTTTACACATGTCACATGTCCAAGAAATTATGTTCTTACGTTTGTATTCCATGGTTCAAAGGCCAACGTAAAGTTTGTCGAAGCTGGTACGAAGCACATTCTAATTTATGTACCATGTGATTCACATATAAGCTAAACCGATACTAGTACTAGGTATATCCGAAAGATGATAAAACATTTGGAGGAGGAGACTATGGAATACGACCAATAAACATCTATAGCACCGACGAGATAGACAAAAGTTGTACAGCTGCAAAGTATTGCCAGGAACTAATCAGACAGGTTGTGAGGGTTTTAAAACCATTGGCAGTCAATGTCATTATTACCAAACATGTGAAGTTATCACGTTTTACAACATACTTCTGTCTTTTTATAGATACCACATGGTTCAGATGAGTTTTTTATGTAGGTGTGCCCAACTCCTTCAGCTAAGCTTCTTCAATCAGCCTGAACCAGATGAAAAAAGCAAATAATGATTTAGCCCCCTATACCGGTAAAAGTAACAGAATAAAAATCATTACAACAATGATGTAACGAGCGTTGAAAATAGACGTCTTAGATGATGTTCATTGGACAAACTGACTATTGACAACCTCAAGTTACCATATGAGTGGGAGGGATAAAAAAACAATTGAATGGAATGTGTGACAGCTTTAAATTAATGTTTCAAATAGCAAACTACTATGGACTGAGACAAACAAAAAGTCTCAAATGATCAAGAAGCAGAAAATACAAGTTAGCTTGCATATGGAAAGACTATTAGAAACTTATTTCAGCCATCAATCATGTTCCAGTAGAGAGACCGGGTAATGTATGAATAAGAGGGAAAAGAGGTTCCTGTCACTCTAAGACCTTCCAATTACACAAACAATTAGAAAAGACATATCAATGGAAAAAGAATGATCACAGAGAATCTTTTCAATCACTATAATTCATTCCGAGCAAAAAACTTGCTAGTTTTAGAGGACCAACTTTTTTATTTGTACTATAGGAGCCTAACCATATTTATCTGTGCTTTGGATGTTCGGAAACAATATTAATAAAAACTTCCAATAAAATATTTGTACGCTGCTCCGTGACTAACTACAACCTCTGAATTTTGCCAAAATTTCTGGAAAATCATAACTTTAAGCTAACACATAGGCTACTCTAAATCTGTTTGCTTAAATTCTATGATACAAAAGCAAAAGAATGGGAAGACTAATCGAATACGAAACTCGACCTGACCTGACCTGACCTGACCCTTTTCTATAAATCTAATTTGCGATGTTCCAACTATTTTCTTTAAAGAAGCCAAACCATATCTATCTATGCTTTGGATACTGTGGAACAAAATCAAAACCCTCAAGTAGCTTATCAGGTTCTTATAGCAATGGCTTTCGTCGGTTCAGACTAAACCATTATAATTCTACTTTTCACAGGTCTACAATCTCTGAATTTTGTTAAATTACGCAAACCAAATTATAGGTCTCAATTATACGCTTATGGCCTCTCTCAAGGTCTTAATCACTACAAAATCAAACCCTAAGAAGCTTTTCACGGTTCCAAAATTGAAATCAAATATCCAAATTCTGCAATTCACATCTCAATTTCGCTAAATTCTCCGAAAACCTCAAATCAATAAAAAAAAGCAAACACAAAGAGGTCTTTAAAATCGAATAAATCGCAAAACAAAAGAATCGAAAGAGAGAGAGAGCAAAACCTAGTTGTAGTAAAGCTCAAGACCCATGCCATCATGAATCTCATAGTCCTTGAGAGTTATATGATCCTTGTAGATGTTGTACCACTTCTGAATTCGAATCTTCTCCGCTCGTGTTCCGGTCTGTGCCGCCACAAGCTTCTTCAGATCACCGATCGTGTCATCTTCGTTGCACTTAACCCTCACTTTCTTCCCCAAACGATCGTTCAGAACCACCTCGATCATCTTCTTCGCTCTTTCTACAAGTACAAAACCCTAGCCCCCAAATTTCGAATCCTCTCAAAAAAGTAAAGCGATTTGAGCTTTCTAATGGTTATGGGTCGTCCGGGACTCGAGACTTTTATTTATATAGACCTTTTAAGTCGGTTTATTTATCTTTTTTCTATTTTTTTTTTCTTTTCAACAAAAATTGATAAAATTCGTTGTGAGTGGATTATTAACAAAATTCAATATATTACTTTTACATATTTATTTTTTTTCTTTTTTCGTGACATTAAAAATATATTAATAAAAAATTTTGCATTATATTTTGTAGAATTATGTTTTTTTTTTAACAGGGTAGAATTATGTTTTACCTAAAAAAAAAAAGTAAGAAACTAGCCATGGTGTTCAGATTGCTCTCTTTCTCCAATTAAAATTAGGTTATATCTAATTTAAATATCCGATGCTACTTTTTTAAATTCACACAAAACACTAATATGATTTTATGATCATGAATTTCGACAAAGTGCTTGAACGTGTACGCCTAAAATTATTTTTTTTTTCTTTTTTTTCAAGCAGTTTCATATTATATAAAACAGAGGGTAACACAGTATACAACAGTGGAAAAACTCCACCAAGAACATAACTAAACTGCTGAGAATTAAAACAGGAAACTTCAAGTCACAACATTAGAAACAACTTAAACAGCCACTAATTCAAACCGATGCAAAATGTGAAGAACCGATGAGATTACATAACTTTCTCAATAAGAATCTATATAATTTGAATTGCAATATCAACCATTATTGGATACTCTAACTAAATATTTTTGAAATAATTATAGTGATATAGAAATTTAATCAAATTCAGATATGCAATTTCAGTTGCGCATATTTATCATAACTTTTTGTAATATATATATATATATATATATATATATATATTTGTTAATTTTTAACTATTAGTATTTTAATTTTAAAAATGTATGTCTTTAAAAATTAATTATAATGAACTGAAAGAAACAAGATTCATTTATTTCTTTTTTTCTCTCAGTGGTCTCTTTTCATCATCTTCTTCTTTGTTTAACAAATTGATATCTAATTTTTCACATTTTTCTCTGATTCTTTCTTTTCTCTCTTTTTGATCTTCTTCTTTGTGATTCATCCTATTGTTTTCTCTCCAATTAATCAATGGTGAATAAAAAAAAGAATGGGGAAACCCACCAAACACTCCTTTGGGATTGCTTAAAAAAGAGTTGGATCAATGTTGGAGAAGATAGATTATGAGCGAAGCAACGAGATAGGTCTAAACTCACAAGGGATCAAGGATCATGTTCCAATTCAAAGCAAGGGAAAATATGTCGGTTTAGGATATGGGGAGGGATCATTGTCATCTTCGCCTTATATAAGCAGCATCAACTATTGGTAAATTTTCGCTAAATGTTGATATAATTTTTTATAACTGATATATTATAAAGTATAAAGTTGCCAAACCGGAGGAAAAAAGTTTACAAAAAAAATCTCTGAAGCTAAAGATCGTGAAGATCGAACACTGTAGTCAGGGAGAAAGATAGATAGAAAGTTCTGGGCAAGCTGAAATCACATATTTTTATAATATTATTCTTTAATAATATAAATTATTATGTATTCTACTATTTACGTACTGTTATATCACATAATAGATTTTGAGTTAAAATGAAGAATTTTTATACAATTTGTGGATTTATTTTTACGTTTTACCTTATTAAATTAACGAAATATAAGGTTTAAAAGTTACTTACATTATGTTTTATAGATCTAGGAATAATATTTATTTATTATGTAACACAAAATATGGCAACACCATTATATAGATCGGTGATGTTATAGTATGCATGATATAACTTCTTCTTCTGATCACAACCTCTTGCTCTGTTGGAGGGGTTCTCCGTTGATTACGGCGACGATGAGGACCCAGTGGCTCATGGTGCTTCATTCGTAACCGCTGCAACAACCAGGTAAATTTTTCAGATCAAAATCAAGGGAAAAGTGGAGAGGAGAAGCTTCTGCGGGACACTGTCGGTGAGAGCTCCACCGCCGGGTGTAGCGACGCAGAACAAAAGAAGGAGTTCCACGGCGAAAATGAATGGGGATGGTGGTTAGATCTGAAGATTGGATATTCTGGAGGTTTCGTTGCGCCGTTGTTCGATGGGGGAGGTCATCTGCGGCAAAGCGGAGCTAAGCCACCGTTGAAGGTTTCCAGATCTACTCCCTACCGCTATTTCCCTTTCATGACAAAGCTTGGATCTCCTTGACAAAGACAAGCTCATTTATCTTCTTCCTCCTCAACTACGGCTCTACGGTGGCGGAATGGAAACAGATCTTGCATCACCATCTCCGTTCGACTCGCGGCGTCCAGGCACATTGGAGGTCCTGTTTTGGTGTGTATTCGCAACCTGTGGACGGCAGCTCTAAATGTGTTCTTCATTCAGAGATTAGGGTTTCCTGTAACCGGTTAACGAAACCGGGTCGGTTTTGTTTTTGTGGTTTTGTCTGGTTTGTTGTATTCGGTTTGGGCCCTAATGGATTGTAATGAGCCTAAATCCGGAAATAACTCATTGGGCAATTATTTATATAAATTGAATACCCTTTAACAAAAAAAAAAAACTTGTCTTTTTTTAGCTATGATCCTGTTATAATGGCTTACAATGTTACAAAATCAGTGCATAATCTTTTTTTGGAGGGAGTTTTTAAGTTTGAATTCGAATTAATTTTTTGAAATTAATACTTTTTGTTCTATCTTATTATATAAAGCTTGATATCATACTCTTTAACAAGATCGTGACATTTGTCAATTATATTATTCAGATATTGACACATGTCAATTTTAAATTTTATTAAAATTTTTAAAATTAAAAATGTAAAAATTCAAAACCAACCATAAAAATGTTTTATATAAAAGTAAATTAGATAAAAGAAAACCTAATTTTATTTAAAATCTTTAAAGAAAAAAAAACATTTGTAAATGATAATAGGATTTTTTACTCTATCCTAGCAGGTTCAATTACCCTTATGCATTGTAGTACTTAAGGTGTCAATCCAAATGGGATGATGCTAATCACAAAAGATGCAATCAAGATAGAACAAGTTAAGCCAACTCAGAAATGGGGGTGGTATCTATCNGGGGGGGGTGATATATAGCAACCTAATGACAGAAATGTAAATGCAGAATATCAAAGCAACTTAAAGAAGTAATAAGCAGAAATTAAACTACCGAATAAGTGCAATAAACAATACTAAGCAGAATTAACGAATAAGTAAAAGGAAACAAGAACAAACTAGAATTCTTGGATTCACCCCTAGGGGTGAATCTTTCTTATTCACCCCCTCTTAGTTAAGGAAAAAACTTATTCTTTAAGCAAACAAATTCTGTATATCAATTAATTTTAAAATTGTTAATTCTAAACATTATATTATAGTTTTAAATTATAACATCTAAACCCAAATCACTCTTTTTATAAACCCAAATTAAAATACAATTTTCTTTAATTGTAAAATCTAAACCCTTACCACTATTTTATAAACCCAAACCGACATATAATTTTGTTTAATTGTAAAATCTAAACCCTAACCACTCTTTTGTAAACCCAAACCGACATATAATTTCGTTTAATTGTAAAATCTAAACCCTAAACTCTAACCACTCTTTTGTAAACCCAAACCGACATATAGTTTCATTTAATTGTAAAATCTAAATCCTAAACTCTAACCACTCTTTTGTAAACCCAAACCAACATATAATTTTTTTAATTGTAAAAACTAAACCCTAACCACTTTTTTGTAAACCCAAACCGACATATAATTTCGTTTAATTGTAAAATCTAAACCCTAATCATTATTTTATAAACATAAATCAACATAATTTCCTTAATGAAAAATTTACAGAATTGATTTCCTTAATTTGTTTTTGTCTTTTTCTTTTAATTTTGATTTATTTTATAAATATGACATTACATAGCAGTTTGTTGTAAAATTGATTGGTTAACTAAGAGGGGGTGAATAAGAGTGGTTCACCCCTAGGGGTGAACCCAAGAATTTTTCAAGATTAAATGCAAAACTAAAAACAGAAACAATAAAGCAGACAATGAAAAGTAATTAAATGCAAGAAACAAAAACAATCAAGTAGCAAATAGATCCTAAGGATGGGAATAATTGGTTGGTATTAAACTTAATCTATCTAGGTTGCTTAACAAAACTCAATCAACAAAGAGCTAATCCTTAGACAATGATCTCATAAACTTGCTAATCCACTCTCATGTAATAGCAATCAAGTTTAGTAACATCTTAACCCAATTCTCATTGGTGAAACCATACTAAACAAGCATTAAGATCCATATTCATTATTTGTCAAAAACCACCCTAGACAACTAATCTCTTAGGCTAGGCACAATAATCTTCAGTATTAGTCTTATCCATCATCTTAAACATCTTTTGGAAGATAAAAAAACCTAAGATCTATCTTTAACTTCTCAGAACAAAGATAGCATAGAGATCTCCTAATCCATAAAGGATTCTACAGAACTCAAGCTTAAATAACCTAAAGAAACTAAGTTCTCTACCTTAATGCTTGTTTAAGAACATAAACCCAGAAAATAATTAATAAAACAGACATAATAAGAAAGAATATGATGAAATAAGCAACTTTGTAGAAGAAATCAAATGAAAATACTTAAAGGATCAAAAGTTATTAAGATTACAAGTTTTGGTGGCTAGACCTAAAAAACGAGCTTGTTCTGCTGCCAAAGGTGAGAGACCTATTTATAGGAAAGGAAGGAATCCCTAGTTAGCTAGAAGACAAAATAGAGAGCCGGTGGCAAGTGCTCAACCCTGTGCTCGGTCGAGTGCATGGTCGAGTGGTTGGTCCATCAAGTAGCTCCAGTCTTCGATCCGAAATGATATCTGTTCAGTAAAATAGGGATAACTATTGAACGACAACTCCAATTGGATTGAAACCACCGGCTTTGGAAAGCTAAATGAATTTTCTACAACTTTAGTGCAGAACATTGAAGCTGAATGCCAACAGAAGATCTTCATTCTAGTCGATCTTTGAGGGGCTTGAATTCGACCGAGTGTTCTTTTGAAACGGTCGAGTGTGTGCTCGAATCAATGGTCGAGTGATTGATTTCCTCCTCTTTTGAGCCTTAATACCTTGCTAGATGTCTCCTTGTGATCACAACTTCTCCTTGGTGCTTCCAAAGTACCTAATTCACCTGTTTATGTACACAAATATGCAAATGCTATGCAAATTCTATCCTAATGCATAATTTGAGAATAAGAGAGAGAAATGTGCTAAAACTAACTCTAAACAATGCAAAACAGAAGATAAATGCATGCTAAAATATAGAGTTATCAGTAAACTAAAAAGAAATTAAAAGAAAATTCATCGGTTAGTTGCCCAAACCCGAGAGAAGGAGTTTACAAAAGAAACTTCAGAGATAAAAGAACGCGAAGCACGGGCAAGACAATCCGCCTTCGTATTTGACGCACGCGGGATCCAAGAGATGGAGAATAGTGGGAAGGACTCCAGCGAGTTAAACTCATCGAGCAGGTTGGAGAAGGATGACCAATCTTCAGGGGACTGCACCATAGTGACTCAGCACAATCAGTCTCGAAATGTTGACAAGCGATCCCTGCAGTACGTATCTGCTCCATGGTCCACAACAACGCTTCTAACTCCGAATACAGGGGGGACAACTGTCCTAGACGCTTGGCCCCCAACAACAAGGTTCGCTCCTCACCAACGCAACACCACCAGCCAAATCCTGAATGCACATTGGTTGCTTTCCAAGAACCATCAATCTGACAACGAGGTGAAGAAACCTGGACATCCGAAGACAGAGATGGAGCTGGAATGCCAACCGTAAAAGAGAGCGTCTCTTCCTACGCTAACTTATCGCCCAAAACCTCAACAATTATATCATTGGCCTCGATCTCTAACCATTGAAAAACTTTTTTATTTTTATGGCTTTACAGATTGCCCAGAAAATTCATGGTAATTGAAGAAGTTGTTCATGATCATTATGTTGAGAGGCATCCCTCCAGAAAACAATATCCAGATTTGAGTACACCGACTCATATGGAAAAAACCTTCTGACGAGACCAGATTCAGAGATAAATCTCAAACTTCACACGAGCGAGGACATTCAAAGAAAACGTTATTAATAGTCTCAACCGCAGAGTTGCACCTTTTACACCAAATATCAAATTAGACATCTCGGTATATCTATTTACTTTTATAAATAGTTTTTACTTACTAAAAAAATTTACTTTATATTCTATTAAATTTAACTAAATCCGTACATCGAGCGGATTCTAATGTAGTGTTGATATAATTGTTTGGCTTTTCTAATGGAATATGAATAATTTTCGTGGATTTTAGGTAACACCTTGTTACTAACCCACACATTTGTATCTGTTTCCTCAATATAATTTTGGGCGCAGTAATTTTTCAAGTACACCTATATATCCATTGGAAAATAGTATGAACTACAGTGAAGTAGTATACTGTTTTAGTTCTGATAAAAAAAAAAGTTGATGAAATTAGTAAAATTTATCCATGATTAAGAGTGACATAATTTTTATTAGCTACATAATGAAATCATTGCACCAAAATACTAAGAAAAAAACAATAAATAAGACATAAATTTTGACTTGTTCATCAACTAAGATTAGCTACAAGGTTTAGTATTGAAATATTTGGAGTTATGTTTGCATATTTGTAACAGTTTTACAAGTATTGTCCACTCAAGCTCTAAAACTTTGTCAGATCAAAGCGTAAAACTCTTAAACCAGGAATATATGCATGGTTAGACCAAGGTTACTTGATTGAAACTTGAAAGTAAGAAGAAAATTGGATTAACCTACCAAAAAGAAATAAAAATAGGACGAAATAATTTTTTATATAATAATAATAATAACGTTGACCATAATTTATTTGTTTAACAATAATCATGAAATTTTTTATATATGTCAGTACATAACTTATTAATAATTATTTTAAATAATGGTATCGCTCGACTTACATTCAAGTGATTTAAAAACCATGTTCACAACTTCATAAATTAATCATGAGGGTTTCTCACTTAAACATGTATATAGCTAGCAAGTGAATATCACTTGAATATGGCTTTGAAACTATTAATGTATATAAACAATAAAAATCAAATTAAATTTGTAAGAAATTTTTATGTGTTTTTATTAAATAAAATTATTAAGAAAATGCTCTATTTCGGTTTTATACTTCAAAAACCGAAAAAAGTCTATTTTAACAAATGTGTTGTTTCATATAATCATCCATCTAGAGCTGAATTGGAAATTAAGTAATAGTAAACTTACAATGATCTGAAACCAGAGCTTATTCTTCTCATTCAACATCATCATCTTCCACTTCACGTTTCGACTTCATACCAACCTGAAGATCCGAGGATGTAGTAACTGATTGAATGACACCAGAGGATTCTTGTTGATTATTGAGCTTTTAACTTCTGCTTCATTAGAGCGCTGTGGTAAGCTTTGAGATACGCATCCTGAAGCAAAACCGAAAGAAACAAATGTATTAAGAGTACCGAAACACAAGACACAAGATGTTATTGTGGGAATCTAAATAAACACAGAGAATAGCATACCTTCAAATTTGCTGCTGCTACTTCTTCCTGACTAATCTCTCTTCTTTCTACCCTGGTCCGATTCAATCTAGAATCTCCACGTACCCTGGTCGTATTCAATCTTTTCTTTCTAATACCTGCTTCCAATGAAGCCAAAAGACTAGACGATCTTGAAGATGATGACGATGATGATGCTGGAGCACTTGGAGCTACTTTTGTGTTTTCACTCGAATCTGAAGGTTTCTTCGGTCCAGAACAACTATGTTCAGATCCAAACCGATGTTTCAAGCAATGATCTATGTCGCAGTCTTGAGAATGTCAATGTGGAGATCCCACATCTGATAGATATAATAGATATAAAAGGACTTGAGTAATATATAAAGGGTTAATGCATTTCTACTCATTGTCAATTGGTTTTGAGTTGGAAGCCCACAATCAATATGGTATCAGAGCCCGGTCCGCACATGCTCAACCCAATCTACAATCGGTCCCGCCCAATAGTAGGCCCACCGATTCATGCCCGGACATACCGAGATTAATGCTTAGAAGAACCATCATCTCGAGGGGGCGTATTAGGGATACAATATCCCACATTGGAAGTTAAGTAGGATCTTAAGTGGTATATATAAGATATGGGTCTCTCGACTCATTGCCAATTGGTTATGAGTTGGACGTCCACAATTTAATATGGTATCAGAGCAGGTTCTTTGTTGAGCAACCTCGTGGATGTTGTTCCCACATATGCCCACGCTTCCTATGGTCATGCCTGAGCGTGAGGGGGGGGGGGTGTAAGGGATTTAACTAATATATAAAGGGTTAGGGTCTCTCCACTCACACTACAAAAAAACCTGCATTTAGTGACTACAATTTGTGACTCGTTTTTTGGTCGCAAAAAATAGGACTACTTTGCGACTACTTTGAGACTATTTTTCAACAAATATACAAGCGGAAGCAAAACAGTCGCAAATTTACGACGAAACAAATATCGTCGCAAACTCATCGCAATTTGAGACTGTTTAGTGACATCTCTTTATTAAAATTAAAAAGTCACATATCAGTGACCTTTTTGCAACGCAAATCCGGTAACAAGTTTATTTATCGATAAAGTGTTACGAGTTTGCAACTCCTATTATTTGCGACGAAGTTGCTACAAACTCTGCGACTAGAGTGCAACTACTTTTGCATCTAACCAGCTGAATTAGATACCGTTTTGTGACTCTTTAGCAACTCTCGATTTTTTGAATTTGAAATTTCACATTAGAGAAATGTTAACATGTTTCTATACACATTTATACTTTAAGTTGATCATAATCATTCATATAAACTTTGTCAAAGCTTTTCATTTCAATATTTAGACACAAAATTTGCATAATATCTAAATTATTCTAAAGAGTTATACATTATTTCAGAAGAAGGTTTGTAATTTTATGAAAATTTCAAAACAAAGGTACCAAAAAAATATGTTAAGCTCATAAATTTTTTGATCTACTCTATAATACAATCATGAGTGATCATTGTTAACTTATATCAGTAGAATTGGTCAAAAACTATAGATTTCAGAAATTTGTATTGTGACTAAAATCTGAGAGTCACAATAGAGTAACAATTTGCGACTTTCTTATTACGAATTTGCAACTCATATTATTTGCGACGCAGTTGCTATTACCTTTTCGACTAATTTGCAACTGTTTTGCGTCTAATACCTGAATTACATATTGTTTTGCGACTCTTTAGCAACTCTCAATGTTTGAATTTGAAATTTCACATTAGAGAAATGTTAAGATGTTTCTATACACATTTCTAATTCAAAATTGATCAAAATCAGTCATATAAACTTTGTCAAAGCTTTCCATTTCAATATTTAGCCACAAAATTTTCATAATATCTAAATTATTCTAAAGAGTTATATGTCATTTCATAAGAAGGTTTGTAATTTTATGAAAATTTCAAAACAAAGGTATCTAACCAATATTTTAAGCTTATAAACTATTTTATATACTCTATATTACAATCATGAGTGCTTATTGTTAATTTATATCAATAGAATTGGTCAAAAACTATACTTTCAAAAATTTATATTGTGACCGAAATCTGGGAGTCACAATAGGGTAACAATTTGCAACTCCTAATATTTGCGACTAATATGCAACAAATTTTGCAACGATTTTGCTACTTTTTTTTGCAACTGTTTTTTGTCTAACACCTGAATTAGCTACTTTTTTACGACTCTTTAGCAACTTTCAAATTTTTTGAATTTGAAATTTCACATTAGAGAAATGTTAACATATTTCTATAGACATTTCTACTTTAAGTTGATCTTAGTCATATAAACTTTGTCAAAGCTTTCCATTTCAATATTTAGACACAAAATTTTTATAATATCTAAATCATTCTATAAAGTTATATGTTATTTCATAAAAAGATTTGTAATTTAATGAAAATTTAAAAACAAATGTATCAAAACAATATTTTAAGCTCATAAATTATTTGATATACTCTATATACAATCATGAGTGCTTATTAATTGTTAATTTATATCAATAGAATTGGTCAAAAGTAATAGGTTTCAAATATTTGTATTGCAACTGAAATCTGATAGTCACAATAGAGTAACAATTTGCGGCAAACTTGTTACGAATTTGAAACTCTTATTATTTGCAACTAATATGCGAATTTTGCAACTATTTTGTTACTTTTTTGGAACTGTTTTGCGTTTAACACCTGAATTAGATACGGTAAGTTACACATTTTTACATTGATTTGTAATAATACACATTTAGATGTTTTATTCATATTTTAATTTTCAATTTTTTAGAAAAAAGCTTTGTAAAAAAACAAGTCATGTATTATATGTTACATATGTTTAAAAGAAGGTTTCCAAATTTATGTACAAACTTAGTAACTTACCAATTAAGTGATTGTTTTACCATTCAAAATGAGAGATATAGTTCAAAATTAGATTATAAGTGCTTGTAACTATATAAAAACATTGTAAGAATCTGATAAATCAAAATTATTGGTTAAAAATATTACAAGTAAGTCCCAAAAGAGTAGCAATTTTGTGACGGAATTGCAACCGAATTGAGTTATGATATTTTGCTATGAATTTTGTGACTATTTTGCTACAAAATTTTTAATTACAAAACATACACTTAAAACTCTAAATCATCAATTTATTTGATATAGTGTTTAAAAAAAGGGTTTGTTGGGGTTTTAGTACATTTATGAAACTTAATTGTGGGTTTGATACAATCACTATTTACAATGACAAAAAGTGGGTGTTAAAAGATAGAATTAATAAGAGATAGAAATTTTTGTGGGTCAGGGTCATTTGGTGATTTTTACTTAAAAACCCCCATCGATTTATTTGAGAAGAAAGAAGAGAGAGGGAAGAAAGAGGAGAGAGAGAAACAAAAAATTGGTGGGATCATTATTTTTTTTGGATATTTTTTTTATACGTTTCTTTCTCTTTCTCTTTCTATATATATTAACATTTTTATTTCTTTTTCTTTTCATCACAATCCTCTTTTCATAATTATTCAAATATTTATTAATATTTTTTTTGTTTCCTAAATTTTTCTACATACAAAAAATTATGTATTTTTCTTTATAATTTGATATGCATTTTGTTTTAATAATTTCAAATATAATTTAATTCAAAATATTTATATTTGTATACAGTTCAAACTATCCAGCATGCCGCAATATTTGTGTACGGTTTAAGCCATCCAGCATATTTGATAGATTCAATCCATCCAACAATATTTCTGTACGGTTCAAACCATCCAACATGTTAGATAGATTTAAAACGTCCAACAATATTTGGGTACGGTTTAAACCTTCTAACATATTGGAAAGATTTAAACTATCCAACAATATTTGTATCCGTACATCAAACTATCCAACAATATTTGTATCCGTACACTTTATTAAGTGTACATATGTTTGTACACATTATTAATTGTACAAATGTAATTTGTTTAATTTTTAGGGTTTCAGATGTCTTTACTGCAATAGTTGGTAAATATTATATTTGCACACTTAATAATGTGTACCGACGTATGTACATTTAATTATGTGTACAGACATTTGTACACTTAATAAAGTGCATAGACATTTGTACACTTAAAAATGTGTACATATACAAAATATGTATATAATATATTTAAAAATTGTTAAACAAAATTCATATCAAATTGTAAAGAAAAAATATAACATTTATTTAAGAAGTTTTCTAAAAACAATTATATTAACATTTATTTAAGAAATCAGGAAATAAAGAGAAAATGGGAGGTATAATGGCATGAAGTGTAATTAAAAAGATTGTTAAATAGCAAAAAAGACTGAAAAATAGTCCAACAGTGATCAATGTGGTTTTTTTCTAATTATAAATAGTGAATGTATCATCTTTCTAATTATGTTTGAAAAATGTATCATTTTGCCAAATAACTCTTAAAAAAATTATTTATGATTTATTGGATGAAGGCTTCTCATTGGCTAATTCCTAATGACAAGGATTGCTCTATCATTTATCATCCTCCGTTGGTTAGAATTAGATCTAACGGACAAAAACTTTTTCTTCTACTTCTCTTCTTCTCATCTCTTTTATTCGATACAACAAATTACCAAAATCACCATTCTATTTTTACTTCTCTTCTTCTCCTCAGTCTTCTCTCTTCCTCTCAGCAAACCTCAATCAATTCTCCATTTATGTTTTCAATGACTTCACTTCATCATATTTCCATTTGTTCCGCCGAAGACATCACCGAACGTATGGTTCCATTCTTGTTAGTTTTCTACAAGTGGATTATATTGTAGTCAATACATTTCAGTGAGCTCTCTGTTTTCACTTTCCCCTTTTCTTTTTTTTTGGCAAACTCACTTTCCCCTTTTCATGTAATCGATTCTTTTTATTGATTTTGTTTTTTTTTTTAAATATTCAGGTCTCAGCTACAAAAGCTTGTTGGGGACATAGATCTGTCTTAGCTGTTAGAATAAAATTCAAAGCACGTCGATCTCGAGCTCATCTCCTTCTTCTCCCTAATCTTGTCGTTGTTTCCGTCACTAGCCGCCGTCACTTCTCGTAACGCCGTCGCTTCTCGTCATCAAATCTAGATCATCTGCCACAAAAGGAACTAAATCAGAAACGTTAAAGCTTGAACTCACATTGTACTTACCTTGAAGATCAAGTTGGTAAGCATTGTCATTAATCTTTCTTGTGATCTCAAAGGGTCCATCGATTCTAGGCATCAGTTTTGACTTCCTTTCAGCAGGAAACCGTTCTTTTCTCAAGTGAACCCACACTTGGTCTCCTGGTTTGAATATCAACTTGCGCCTTCCTTTGTTAGCTTTTTTTGCATACTGCTTTGTCTTCTCCTCAATGTTTATTCTAGTTTTTTCATGGATCTGTTTGACAAGGTCAGCTTTATTTTTCCCATTCAAGCTAGCTCTTTCACTCAAAGGTAGAGGAGTTAAATCCAATGGAGATAAATGAATAAAGCCATAAACAATTTGGAATGGAGAAAACTTAGTTGAAGAATGAACTAATTGATTGTATGCAAACTCAACATGTGGTAAACATTCTTCCCAAGTTTTAGTGTTCTTTTTGATCAAAGGTCGCAAGAGAGTAGACAAAGTTCTATTAACTACTTTAGTTTGACCATCAGTTTGTGGATGACAAGTAGTTGAGAATAGCAACTTAGTCTCTTGTTTACACCAAAGTGTTTTTGTGACAACCCGTCCGTGGATCCCACTAGCCTCACTGCTATCTTGCCCCCATAGGCTGGCTCTGCAGGGCATCGATCATAACCCATCACTGTGGATATCCTAATCCACCAGTAGGTTATTGATGCGCCAAGCATTCCTCGAACCCTGGTCCTCACCCTTTATCAACCTTCCCACAGGACAAGTTGCCACCAATTGATCTGATTGGGATATCCACAATGATGGGTTAGGATCGATGCCCTGCAGGGCCAGCCTATGGGGGCAAGCTAGCAGTGAGGCTAGTGGGATCTGATGATAACCCGACGTACCCGACGCCAAATCTATCTTGGAGAACCAAGTAGCACCTCTCAACTGATCCAACAACTCATCGATCCTTGGAAGAGGGTACTTGTTCTTCACAGTGACCCGATTGAGACCCCTGTAATCAATACACAAGCGGAAACTCCCATCCTTCTTCTTAACAAATAACACCGGCGCTCCCCACGGTGATACAAGGACGGATGAATCCCTTTCTCAACAAATCCTCTAGCTGATTCTTCAGCTCTGCCATTTCTGATAGAGCCATCCTGTAAGGAGAGTTGGATAACGGTGTCGTCCCTGGTTCCTGTTCAATCGTAAAAGGATCAGACCGAGAATGTGGTAATCCCTGCAATGACTGGAACACATCCTGAAACTCTTCCACAACCTGAATACCGCTAACCGTAGACTTCCCCACTGACTCTAGCATAGATATAGTAACCTAATAAGCTTCACGACCCTTCTCGATCATCTTCCCAGCCTGAATGGCCGAGATCACGAGACTCCCCGAAGTCGGTCTAATCCCCTGATAAACCAACTTCCCTCCTAAACGCTCAAACTCCACTCTACCCCGATGACAATCCAGATGAACCATATGCCGATGTAACCAGTCCATCCCCAAGATAACGTCATACAGCTCCACTGGGCTGATAAGCAAATCCGCAGGCCAAGACTCTCCCGCGATCTGAATATCCATACCCCTCGCTCGACCAATAACTCTCAGAAACTTTCGTCCAGCAACTCTGACAACTCTTGCACGCTCTCCGGGATCCCTCACGATACCTACACTCTCTGCACACTCCGGCGTAATGAAGCTATGCATAGCTCAAGAGTGGCCCATCAACAAGGTCCCTACAAAAACCTCATGTGTTGAGAACCTAACAATTACCACAATACAACATAACATCTGAACTTACTAAGAATTCAAAAAGACAAAGTACCAGAAATTATACATGTGATCGCTCCGGCATTGGTTCCAAAAGTCTCTACCGTCATGTAAAACCGTGGCGCCTGCTTAATCCGTGCCACCTGCTGCCCTCCCGTCTGCACCTGCTGCAATGCTGCCACTGCTACTAGCTGCAACTTGGGACAATAGGGCCTGATGTGCCCTGGCTCCCTGCAATGATAGCATACACGAGCTGCTGCCGTCGGAGCACTCCTCTTGGGACAGCTAGCAATCTTGTGATCCATGCCCCCACACCAAAAGCAACTCGGACCACCCGGCCTCTGTGTAGCCTCCCATCTCTCTTGGTTCCCTGCGCAGGCTTGCCACCCTTGCTAGAACCTCCCTGATACTGAGCCTTGCTAGGCTGGACTGTTGGGCTAGCCACCACTGACTGTGCCCGGTTATCCTCCTCGATCCATGCTGCAGTCTTAACCAGCTCTGCACGCGAAGCATAACTCCGCCCTATACAATGAACCCTCAAATCATCCCGTAGGGCCCTCAAAAACCTCCTGATCTGAGCCTCCTCAGACTCCATATCTCGACCTCCAAACCTCAAAAGTCAGCTGAACTCGAAGTTGAGCTCCCGCACTGACCGAGTTCCCTGAGCTAGCTGAAGGAACTGCACCTCCAACCTATCCAGTGCCTCTCTAGTGAAATACTTGCGGTTGAACTCATGGACGAAGTCAGCCCAAGACATCTCCCTCTGCACTCTCCTGGCTGCCTCAGAACTCCACCACAACTGAGAATCACCAGTCAAATGGTGGACCCCAATGGCCACCCAAAACTCCTCAGGACATCCCAGAGTATGGAAGTTACGTTCCACACTCTTCCTCCACGCCTCCACAACGGTAGGATCTGTACCTCCTAAAAACCGCTCGGTACCAATATGACCCATCTCTCTCAGCATGCTGAGATAACGAGAATGGACCCCCACAACCGCAGCCATTGGCTGCCGCTCCACCGCCACCACTAGTGGCACTACCTGAGCCTGAGCCGGTGCCACTGGCGGCAACCGCTCTAACAACTGTGACAAGAAACCCGCAAGGTTGACACAAGGGACTCCACCCACTGGAACTCCCACACATGTAGCCCAAACACCGCCGGCTATTGGAGCATCAACACCGCCCCTCCGGCCACACTCATGGAATCCCCCTGGACACCCTGCGACTCGCCAACACCCTCTACTGTCACACTCTGGTCCGCAGCCTCACTAACCTCTGGGTCTCTGCCCCTACCACAACTACGTCCGCGTCCACAACCATGTCCGCGTCCACGACCATGAACACGACCAGCAACAGCATCCTCTCTAACCATCTGCACTACCATGAACAGAAGGCTAAGCACACAATTAACATCACACAGAAACATAAACTCACCGTGGAATCACACTGTAGGCTCGAAGAGAATGTTCTAGGACTCCATGCCACACACAATTGACTAACTCACATAATTAATCAAGACATGCAATCCCAAATATCACAACAGAAACCTAGTGGACCCAAACCTATAACCGTAAGGGCTCTGATACCAAACTGAAACGACCTGACTCGTTTTTTTTTTAAATAAGAAATAATTAAATAATAAATAATAATAAACTATAACTAGTGGTCCCATACCCACTAGCCACCTAATCACAATCACAACCAACAGCGAAAATATCCAATACCAATAAATATATCCAATAATCAAATATAACAATAATCCGATAACCAATCATCAGAAAGCATGAAACCAGCAACCTAGCAATGTTTCTAATGACCCAACTCTAGCAACCTAGCAATGCCAGACAACATCCAATCGAGTCCCTAGAACATCCTCCTCTTCATTGCCTTGATTCCACGATCACACTTTGCTTTTACCTGCACCACAAACACAAAGCTTGCATCGACCGACACCAACAGGGCACGACATCGACCGGCACTGGGTATGAATCGGTCGATACAAGGTTCACTTGCATCGACCGATGCTTCCACTTGCATCGACCGACGCATGCTCGACATCACGCGGAAACCCTAATCGCATCGACCGACGCCTCCACATGGCATCGACCGATGCTTATAGGTCAATCCGCGCCGTCCTCACACTAGCATCGACTGACGCACATAGTGCATCGACCGATGCACATGCCGAGCATCGTTTTCCCGAATCTTCTCGCCGGATCTTCGTTCTTGCAACCACAAGACTCGATCCCAAGCCACAAGAAAGCTTCCTAACGCCTCAAATAACATTCTAACAAGCCTAACAACACAGAAACAAACAGATCAGAGGAATCTCCAGCTTAGATAAGCCATGGTCATGCACTTACCTTTGCCAAGAAGATTCTGAACCACAAACAAGCAAGAACACGCTCCTAGGAAGCTCCTACAACGATCTCAGCTACAGATCTCTACGGAATCGCCTCCAATCTCTCAAAACTCACCAAGAACACTTAGAACTCTTTTCTCTCTTCTTTCCTCTCTGAAAACAGCTAAAACTCGTCGAATGAGACAAACATACGACTTAAGGTTTTTCCTTTTCCCTTTGCCCAAAATGCAGCGTTTAACTTAAGTCAAAACGTAGAAAACTGAACCTGCATCGATCGATGCTCCTCTAGCATCGACCGATACTCTTCCAGCATCGACCGATGCTCCTCCAGCATCGACCGATGCACATCCCCAAACCAGGATTTTGGTTTGCGGATGTTACAGTTTTCCAGAAGTAACTCAAAAAATTTGTATCCCTATCAGAAACAATTGACCACTCCATGCAAACGAACAATTTCCTTGAAGAACAACTCAACAACATGCAAAGCATTATCAGTTTTTTGACAAGGTATGAAACGCGCCATTTTTGAAAATCGATCAATAACCACAAAAACTGAATCTTTACCAGTTCTAGTTCTAGGCAAACCAAGCACAAAATCCATAGAAATATCATGCCAAGGCTGAGTAGGAATAGGCAAGGGAGTGTACAAACCGTTGGGTTGTACCTTTGACTTAGATTGTTTGCAAGTGACACACCTTCCACATATCCTTTCGACGTCTCTCTTCATGTTCGGCCAATGAAAATGATCTGCTTCTCGTCACGCCGTTGTTCTTCGTCACTCATCATATGAAACCAAAAAGAAGAAAAACCTAGTTTTTTTTTGTAATTGGGTATGTAAATATGTATATGGGCTTTAGAGAAGGTTAACGTTTGGGGCTCTTTTGCCTTAAGCCCATTGTCTTTTTTTTTGTGTAATTTCTTCTATATTAATTGAAAAAAAAATTCAGTTCTATTTGGGAATTAATTTTAAATCCAATAACCAAACCAAACTTTTATTCAAATAAACCAAATAAATCAAACCTAAAAAACAAAATATCTGAATGTCCATAGCTAGTTAAATAAAGTCACAATTTGGTCACAAAATAGCACCTTTTTTATGACTACTATAATTTGTGACAAAAAAATAAGTGACTATCAAAACAGTCTTAGATTAGTCTTAATTTTGTGACCTTTCTGTGACGATTTTGATGGTTCCAAAATACAATTTTTTGGTAGTATATATGGTCACAAAACCGTCGCACATTTACGACCACGTTACGCTGTCTCAATATCATTGCTTATATGTGACTGCATAATGGGTCACAAAGGGGTCACAAATTTGCGACTATGTTGTGACCATGATATTTTGCGACCAACTTGGGTAGTTTCGCAATAGTCGCAAATAACTGTTTTGTGACCCTTTTAAGACTCTTTTGGGGGTCGAAAATGACTTGTTTTCTTGTAGTGTCATAGCCAATTGGTTTTGAGTTGGAATCCCACAGTAAAATCCGAATTTAATATGGTATCAGAGGCTACACACACTGGCCCGTTAACTATTCCGGCCGGGATAGAGGCCCGACCACCCCATTAATTGATGGCCCAAAAGAAAGTCCAATTCCATCGAGATAGCTAAAAAAGAGAGCATTATCTCGAGGGGGAGTGATGGATTCTGTCAAGATTAATGGCTAGAAAAGCCATCATCTCGAGGGGGCGTGTGGAGATCCCACATCTGATAGATGTAAAGGGACTTGAGTAATATATAAAGGGTTAGGGCCTTTCCACTTATTGCCAATTGGTTTTGAGTTGGAAGCCCATATCAAACTCTAATTCAACAGTCAAGACTTCTCCGCACCTTGGAACAGGGCATATCTTCTTCTTCTTAACAGCTTTTTCGTCGTTTGAGTAATCACAAACTGAATTAACATGTTCCTCCCAAGCCACGTTTGGAACTTCGTCAGGGTTTAACCGAACTGCTGTAGCACAAAACGGACAAATAACCACAGTGACATCTCCTCTGTTTCCTTTTGGACAATCGTGTTTCATAGGCTATGATGATCCAGACAAAGCACCTGCAAAAAAGAGTTTCAAAAAGCCAGATAATATTATTCCTCCCTATATTGATTGATTAGAAATCACATTGTTCCTCTCTACTTAGAAAAACCATGCAACAAATCGGAGAAGCAAAGGGAAAAATAAAAAGAAAGAGACCTAGAGGCAGTGATCACATGTGAACAGTGCCGGTCCAGCAACATTGGAAGCCTAATACCAAAACAAATTGTACTTTTAAAATGAGGCCTGATAATATTTTTTTTAAATTTTTTTTTCTCAGTAAGTCCAATGCAATTTTTTAAATTGGGCTTCAACTCAAAGCAATTTTTAAAATGAGTCCTCAACTGAAAATAAATTTAAAAAATGAGGCCTTTTAAAAGAAACTAACTCTTAAATTGAAACCTTATAATTAAGAAAACAAGCGAAAAATCCTTACAGAATGGACTTCAGAAAATTGAGGCCCGATACCTATGTATCATAGAAATGTGTACAAGGCCGGGCCTGCATGTGAACGGCAAGAAATCGATCTGCTTGGAAATATCGACGGTGCAGTGTTTCACCATATCTGGAAATTGCGGAGTCTCCATCGAAATTAGGGTTTTAACGTTTAGAACAACTATCAAAGCAACAATTTGAACAAGAAGAGAAGATCCAGGTATGAGGAACGAAGAGAACTAGCTTAATCAAAATCTCACTACTTTGACAACAACATCGGTGGAAGAAGAGAATTCACGGGGAGAGAGCGATATATAACGTAGACAAACAATATTCATTGTTTCGACCTTCTTAACTTTAATTTTTTCTTTTTTTTTATCTTTTCTCCTTTTCATCGTTCTAAAATGCGTTATGCGTTTGCTACGCGGTGGACAACGCCTAGCGCGTAGCCGTATATGCGGGTGCCTAAGCGGGGTATAGGCGGATTATATATTTTAGATATATGAATATAAAATAAAACCTCTATAAATTAATAAACACTATAAATTAATAAATTTTGCTAGTTCCAAGTCGGGACAATATAAAAAGTAACAAAATTCGATAAGATAATAAGATAATATTTTTTTTGAAATCCCCATGTAAAATATAGTCTCAATAATATCATAAATTAATAATCATGTAAATTTACACATATATATATATATATATTGATATAGTAAAGTATGTTTCTCTTAAACCTCATATCTATAAAACAATTGTTATATTGTATATTCAAACTATAATGATATAAAATATTCTATAACATTGCATAAACAGCTAAAACTTTTTAAAGTTTTCAATTTCTAAATATGCATCATTTACATTTTGATAGTTTGATAGACTATTAAAATACGATAATTGATATTCTTATTCATAAATTTGAATATTTATGTCATGTGTATAAGTGAATTTGTCTATAATATTTGTAATTTATTTTCAATAATATTTTTTAATTATTTTAAACTCAATTCCAATACCATAAAATTTACAATATTCTTTAATTTATAATATTTGTAATTTATTGTTAAAATTTTTCTATAATTTTTGTAATTTCATAAACTTATTTTGCAAAAATTGTCTCAATTCATAATTTTAAAAAATTAAACAAGTAAAAATATACCTATAAATTAATATCACTATACATTAATAAAATATCTTGGTCCCAACATTATTAATTTATAGAGGTTTTACCGTATATTTAAATAAAAATAATATTTTCATATATATATATAGGATGAAAACTTATACACTTTAATTTTAGAAAAAGACAAAACAAAAATATAGTATTAAATATTAAATTCAATAAACTCTTTATCAAAAATAGATTAGAATATAGAATAATCTCACATTTTAAATAAAAAAACATAATCTATTCAAAAACTTGTAAAATTGAAAAAATGCAAGTTTATACTTACTTTGGAACCAAATTAAATTTCATAAGTTTAGACTTTAGAGGCTAATTATAATATTTATTTGAAACAAAAATAGTATTTTAAAAAATATTTAATTACAGCATCGTTTACTATTTTGATCAACATACCGCCTAAAATCCGTACAGGCGTCCGCCTAGACCGCATAATGTCCGCCTAAACGCTAATAAGCGTCCAAATTATTTAAACCTGCCTAAACTACCGCATAGATAAAATTCAAGACGCTCAGTCACCGTATAACCGCCGCCTAGGCATCCGCGTAGGCCGCATTTTAGAACATGATGTGATCCTCCCAAGGATTTGGCACCTTTGAGTTGGTTTGCCGTTTGTTGAGCTTTTGCTGACCCTTCAAATGTTTGAGGGACTCATGATCAGTGTGAATCACAAACTCTTTGGGCCATTGGTAGTGTTGCCATGTTTGCAGCGCTCGAACCAACGCGTACATCTCCGTGTCGTATGTTGGATAGTTCAAGGTCGCTCCTCTAAGCTTCTCACTAAAATATGCAATGGGTTTCTTGTCTTGCATCAACACAGCTCCAATACCTACACCAAAAGCATCACACTCAATTTCAAAGGTTTTAAGGAAATTAGGAAAAGTTAAGAGTGGGGCGTTTGTAAGCTTCTCTTTCAAGGCTTGGAATGCTTCTTCTTGTGCTTTCTCCCATTTGAATCCAACATCCTTCTTGATGACTTCTGTAAGTGGTGAAGCTATAGTGCTAAAGTCCTTCACAAAGCACCTATAGAATCCAGCTTGTCCATGAAAGCTCCTTACTTCTCAAACGGTCTTAGGACTTGGCCAGTCTCTTATAGCTTTAACTTTCTCCTCATCAACCTTAATGCTATCTGCACTGACAACAAAACCTAGAAAGAAAAGGTTATCGGTACAAAAAGTGTTTTTCTTAAGATTGGCAAACAACTTCTCCTCTCTAAGAGATGTAAGAACCACTTCTAGATGCTGAACATGTTCTACCATATTCTTGCTATAGACTAAGATATCATCAAAGTAAACTACAACAAAGATTCCAATGAATTTTCTCAAAACATGGTTCATTAATCTCATAAAAGTGTTGGGTGCATTTGTTAGCCCAAAAGGCATAACCAACCACTCATACAACCCATGCTTAGTTTTAAAAGCAGTTTTCCATTCATCACCCTCTTTCATGTGTATTTGGTGATATCCACTTTTGAGATCTATCTTAGAAAAGACACAAGAACCATGCAATTCGTGCAAGGTCAGAAAAACTAATGAGAGTTTCTTTGTAAAAAAACATAATCAAATGTTGTTTTGAAAATAAAGCTCTCTTAACCTCTCCTTTTCTCACAAAGAAATTTGAATGCCTCACGGGTTTTCTCTCACAAGCCTTTGACTTGGTTTTTCTCAAACTCTCGCTCTCTTTTTGGTGAATTGTGTTTGTGGGGTCGCTCATGGTGTTTGTTTCTTTCATTTGCTTCAGAATCAACTGATCTTGATAAACTTCATGAGGTGTCAATGGAACTAAGATGATTTTCTTGCCTTTAAACTCAAAAGAATAACGGTTGGTGAAACTATCATGGCTTGTTCTCCGGTCAGATTGCCATGGTCTTCCTAGAAGAATATGACTAGCCTCCATAGGTAGAACATCGCACAAAACCTCATCCTCATATTTCCCAATGACAATAGGAACATTTACTTTGATACTAACCTTCATCTAACCATCATCATTAAGCCATTGTAGCTTATATGGCTTTGGGTGCTTCTTCGTAGTCAGCCCAACCTTCTTAACCATTGTTTCACTCGCCACATTAGTACAATTCCCGCCATCAATTATGAAACAGCACACCTTATCTCGGATATGACACCTTGTATGAAATAGATTCTCCCTTTGCTCATGTTCATAATCGCAGTTTGAACACTAAGTGACCTCCTTGCCACCAATATCTCGCCTTTTGCTGGAATTTCTTCAAGCTCTTCTATTGAATCAGAAACCACCTCTTCATTTTCTGATTCGAACTCTCCATTCTACAAGAGAATCATGGTTCTTCTGTTGGAGCACTCATGTGCATAGTGTCCTCTCCCATGACACTTATAACACGTCACATCACGAGCTCAGGTTCTGGTAGCCTCAGCTTTTTCCTTGGTAACTTGATTGGCAGCAAATGGTTTCGCTTCAACCTTTGGAAGAGCAGCTGACTTTTCTTCCTTCTGGTAACTTGGTTTTGGGTTAGATGAACCAGCACCATAAGTTATCCGCGTAGAACTTCTTCTCTTGAGTTGCTTTTCCACCAAGATTGCTTTATGTAACATCTCTTCAAGCTCCACATAATGCTCCATCTCAAGCCTATCTTGGACATCTCGGTTCAACCCACNGGACATCTCGGTTCAACCCATTCATGAATCTAGCCATAGTTGCTTCTCGGTCCTCAACCACATCAGCTCTTATCAAAAGAATCTCCATTTCTTAATAGTAATCCTCCACACTTCGACTTCCCTGAGTCAGTCTCCTTAGCTTTTGATGCAGATCGCGATGGTAATGGCCGGGAACAAACCTTCTCCTCATGATAGCCTTCATATCAGCCCAAGTCTCAATCGGATATTCGCCATTACGTATTCGTGAAGTCACCAACTGATCCCACCAGCTAAGCGCATACTCACTAAACAAAACAGACGCCATTCGCACCTTATTGATCTCAGAATAGTGCTAAAAATTGAAAACTTGTTCTACCTTCTTCTCCCACTCCAAGTAGACATCTGGATAGTTCTTCCCAATGAATGGTGGAATTTTAAACATCATTCCTCCAATGTCGTCATCGTTTCTTTGTCTGCCTTCTCGCACATGTCTATGTCTCCTTTGGCCTCCTTGAGATGAGTTCCCACTACGACTGTAGTATTCATCAGCTCTAATGTGTGTGGAATTTCACTTCAATCTTTTACCTCAAAAGACCACACAAATACTGCAAGTGCACAGTTGATCGGTAGTAGTATTTACGGATCGATCCCACAGAGACAAATAAATCACGTTAAGAATTTGCTTAGAGAGGACAATCGCTAAGACAATAATAAAATAGGGGTTTTTGTTTGGTTTGTCACTAAAGAAAACAATAACTAATTGTGAATAAACTAAGAAAATATAAATGGATGGCATGTTGGGCTATAGGGAGTTCTCAGGGTATCAAGCACCGGTCTAAGCCTAAAGGGAATAGATATGGAAGTTCAATGGTTAAACGTTCATGAACTACGAAACACGAAAGAACGGGAGATGAACTAGTGGAAAATCACCTATCTAAAGTCTATATACTCCGTTACACATTTTTCGCAGGCAACGACGCATATATCCTAGCAATTTAAGCAAGTCCGATTCTAATCCGTAAAGTTCTATAACTCAACTGATGCAGGTTATAGCATGATATTTTTCTAGGCTATTGCGAGCGAGTTTACAACACTTGTGATGTGTAAAACGCCTATGATCAATCACTAGATAGCTAATCAAGCAATATGCATTAAGAATAAACCTAGATCAAAGATCTAAGATGAACTAAACCATATCTAAACACCCTTAAACAAACGATAACATGAATCCCCTTTGAAACCCTAATATGCAACAAGTAAACTACTCGCTCATGATGCAAAGAAACGACATTGATATTATAAAGTGTATCATCAAAAACGAAAGAGGGACAAGAGGTTGCGTCTGCTTCTCTGGTCGTGGCTAGGGCTGCTCCAAGAGCTGTAGAAGATGCACACTTGAAACCCTAGGTCTTTAAGAGTATTTATAGGATTTTGTCTTGAATTAGAGTTTGTAAGGGTAGAAACGTCTTTTCTTCTTAAGTGCAGGACAAAGGGCGACGAAAGAGGCTTCTGGACCGTGGAGGAGGCTTGGACTGGGCGGTGGTGAAGGTCTCTGGTCAGGCTTTGGATAAAAGCCCATCGGCTAGATGCTTCTCTTCACGTTGGTTTATAACACGTCTTGGTAAGATCTTCAAAGGTGGCCCGTACTGTAAAGCTCTGAATCTATCTTGAAATGTATTTTCCTTGTTTTTTGGTGCTTTTTGCTATAAAACCTGTAAAACCTTCTTGAAACCTGAAATACTTGATAATAGAGCTTTTATACCTGAAATCTCATCAAACTAGTCCTAAATGCATATGAAAACTATAGCTAATATGGGTAAAATAATGATGTTATCAACTCCCCCAGATTTAGATTTTGCTTAAATCAAAGGTGTAGGCGGATACTGGGGTTATCGGTAATTTACCTATCCCTCGTCTCCTAGCTTTGTGTGATCATTTGACTCAAGAGTAGAATAATGAGGTCACAGGTAATTTACCTACTCCTCTAAACTCATCAAAATCATCTCACCTTTTATTCTTTCTCTTTTTTTTTTTTTTTTTTTTTTTTTTTTTTTTTTTTTTTTTTTTTTTTTTTTTTTTTTTTTTTTTTTTTTTTTTTTTT
>NC_025702.1:6884701-6918406 GCF_000633955.1 Camelina sativa | reverse complement strand
AGTCCAATGTATACCAATTCCCTCGGCTTGATAATTAGGTCCGGTTTTGGTCCTATAAAAGTAAGATATAATGTTAGATCATCTGAATATCCATCGAATAGGGACTTGGGGATTGTTGAGTCAGCTCACAGTCTTTCCAAACTTCGGTTCTGTTGTCAAGCATAATCAAGAGTCATAAGAGTGTTAATTCAAAGCAAATAAACCGTTAGAATAAGGTCATAATCCCCTACTAGTTTTGACTCAATAAAAAAAATGTGATTCGATAAAAACGTCAAAATTATTGATGTAAAAAGTGGAAAAAGGTCTCAAGTCAACAAAATAGAAAGTAGCATTAGTATAGGATGGAAATTCCTTCCCCCCAGATTTAAATCACACCGTCCTCGGTGGGAAAAAAGAAAGAGTTGAGGATTAAAAATCATAAGGAAAAGTGTAGGGTTTAAGAACAATGTCATCTTGATGGAATGATGGTTGTCTCTTAGACGTTCAATGGTTGCCCAAAAATTGTCTTAGAATACGGTTGTGGTAAGGAAAATGTGGTGACTAACCGGTTGTACTTCCTTTGGTTGCTTGACATCGAGTTTGAACTATGCTAAGTTCATTCGAATTCTATTTGATATATCTCTAAATGCATCCTCCGTGAAACAAAAACCTAAAACCATTAATAATAATGATAAAATAAAAATAAGGAAAATATACCTAAATAAAAGAATGGTGATGGTAGGTGGTGAGGACGGTGGTGGTTCGGATTTGTCTCACGGTACACGGATGAATGGCCGCGGACATAGCAGCTGGTACGGTGGTTGTGGTACGCGGTACATGGAATCGGATGGTACATCTAGTGGGGACTCTCGACATCGATCACATGAGGATTGTGATTGATCTGTCACCTTCATCTTGCTTCGGACATGTTGAACATGGCCGGTCAGTAGGTGGTACTTGCCACTAGTCATAGTGTGCATTGCCAATCCATGGTCCTTCTTCTTCCTTCTTTTTGGCTTTTCTGTTTTCTATTTTTCTATTTTGTTTTTTTTTATGAAAACCTGAAACTAAAATGCAAAAATATAAAAAGTAAAAGAAATTAAATCCTAAAAATAAAAACTTACTAGACATGGGTTGCCTCCCAAGTAGCGCACTTGTTTAACGTCGTTGGTACGACGTTTGGTGCCTTTGTTAGGCCTGAGGAGCATCGATTAGACTGATTGATGCACTTTCTTCCTTGCCAATTTCGGCTAGATAGGGCTTTAGACGCTGTCCATTTATGGTAAACGGCTCTCCTCTATCGTTGAGAAGAATGACGACTCCATATGGTTTGTCTTCCTTTATTTTAAACGGTCCAGACCACCGAGAACGTAACTTTCCTGGAAAAAGTTTAAGTCGAGAATTGAAAAGTAAAACCTGATCATTTGGGGCGAATGATTTGGGTATGATCTTCTTGTCGTGGTATGCTTTAGTCCTCTCCTTGTAAATCATTGCATTTTCATAGGAGTTGTGGCGGATCTCGTCCAACTCGTTTAATTGAATCAATTGTCTCTTGGCTGCGCTTTTTATGTCATAGTTTAACTCCTTTACTGCCCATGTTGCCTTGTACTCCAGTTCAACAGGTAGGTGGCAAGCTTTTCCATAGACAATATGAAAAGGTGTGGTACATAACGGGGTCTTGAAAGCGGTTATGTAGGCCCATAGAGCATCATCCAGTTTGGTGGACCAATCTTTCCTTGATTTTGACGTAGTCTTTTGTAAGATAGACTTGATTTCTCTGTTTGAAATTTCTACTTGGCCGCTCATTTGTGGATGATGAGGACATGCGACTTTGTGGAGAACTCCATTCTTCCTGAAAAGGTTAGCAAGGTTTCGATTTATGAAATGCTTACCTCTGTCACTTATCACCACTCTTGGTACTCCGAATCTCGGAAATATAATGGTTTTGAACATCTTGACCACCACGCTCGAGTCATTTGTGGCACTTGCTATAGCTTCCACCAATTTAGAAAGATAATCAACAGCAACAAGAATGTATTCGTAGCCGTTAGAGGTAGGGAAAGGTCCCATGAAATCAATCCCCCATACATCAAAGACTTTGACTTCAAGTATGAAATTTTGGGGCATCTCATTCCTCTTACTAATATTGCCCATTCTCTGGCAAGCGTCACATCTTTTAATGAAACTTTGGGCGTCTTGAAACATGGTTGTCCACCAAAAACCTGCTTGCAAAATCTTAGAAATAGTTTTAAAGGTTGTGAAATGACCTGCATAATAGGAGCCATGGCATCCAAATATAACTCCTTCGCCTTCTTCTTCGGAAATAAACCATCGGAACACTTCTTGTAGAGATAGGGTTCATCCCAATAGTATATCTTTACTTCTCGCAAAAACTTCTTTTTCCTATAGCCATAGAATTATGGTGGCTCAATGTCGGTTGCTAAATAATTGGCATAATGTCTGAACCAAGGTATTTCATAAGCTTGTGGACGTTGTGCTTGCGGTGGTGCTGGCCTGTTACCCATGGGGACAGCTTCAATGACGTAGACATTTTCTTTGGGTAAACTATCATCTAGAGGTGTAGGTTCCTCCACTCTCATTCGCGAAAGGTGGTCGGCGACTCCATATTCTGCTCCTTTTTTATCTCTCACTTCAATATCAAACTCTTGTAGCAAGAGAATCCACCTTATGAGACGCAGCTTGGCGTCTTTCTTAGACATTAGATATCTAATAGCTGCATGGTCGGTGTGAACAATTACCTTTGATCCTACAAGGTATGATCAAAACTTCTCAAAAGCAAACACAATAGCTAAAAGCTCTTTCTCCATAGTTGCATAGTTGCATTGTGCTTCATCCAGGGTTCGGCTAGAATAATAAATAACATTCAGCTTCTTATCTATTCTCTGTCCTAGTACGGCTCTAACTTCATAATCACTAGCATCACACATGATTTCAAAGGGTAACTCCCAATCTGGTGGTTGCACAACCGGGGCTGAAACTAGTGCGTCTTTAATCTTGTGGAATGCGGCTAGGCAATCTTTGTCAAACTCAAAATCCACATCTTTGCAAAGTAGGCGTGTACGCGGTCTTGCGGTTTTGGAGAAGTCTTGAATAAAATGTCTATAAAACCCGGCATGTCCAAGGAAACTCCTTATTCCTTTAACGTTCTTCGGCGGTTGCAGATTCATCATGACTTCTATCTTTGCTTTATTAACTTCAATTCCCTTCTCGGACACTCTATAACCGAGAACTATGCCGTCTCTCACCATAAAGTGGCATTTCTCCCAATTAAGAACTAGATGTTTTTCCTCACATCTTTGAAGAACTTTTCTAAGATTGGCTAAACATGCTTTGAATGATGAACCGTAGATTGAAAAATCGTCCATGAAGACTTCCATGAAATCTTCAATGTATTCCGTGAAGATGGACATTATACAGCGTTGGAAAGTGGCTAGAGCAATGCATAGACCAAAGGGCATTCTTCGATAGGCAAAATTTCCGTAGGGACAGGTGAATTTCGTCTTCTCTTGATCATTCGGATGAATTGGAATCTGGAAGAAACCTGAATAGCCATCTAGAAAACACATGTGGTGGCCGGTTATCGTCCTTGTTGCAATCAGCTCGTCGGTCTCGGTTTTAATGACGGTGACACCTCCTTTCTTGGGGACCACGTGGACTAGACTCACCCATGCACTATCTGAAATAGAATATATAACTCCTGCATCTAAAAGCTTCATTATTTCCTTTTTGAAAACTTCTTTAAGATTTGGGTTCAATCTTTTTTGATGCTCAATGGAATTTTTGGATCCTTCTTCCAAATGGATCCTATGCATACAAAGGTCGGGAGATATTCCTGGAATGTCTTCAATTGAATAACCTAGTGATTTTCTATGCTTCCTCAGCTCGGTGAGAAGCATGGCTGTCTCAACATTATTCAAACCCGAGTTAATAATAACAGGGTAAGTAGAATTAGTTCCAAGGAAAGCGTACTTGAGAAAAGCGGGGAGCTTCTTGAGCTCGGCTTTGGGGGCTCTCAATTCACTCCATGGATCTGCTACAGCGGCTGGTGTGTTTTTAGGCTGTGTCGGAGCGTCGTTCTCTTCATCGAGATCAAGATATGCAACAATATTCTCATAAGTTTCAGCGGAGTCAAGAATCTTTGTGCATTTGTTTACTTCTTCTTTTTGAAAAATGTACTCCTCTTGAGCTGTAGTCAATGCTATCTCCAGGGGTCTTCTAGGGATATATCCTCACACACTCCACCAGTATCTTCTTCTAAATCGTTGATGGTGAAGATCGGTTTATCTAAATTTTCCAAAATCGATAGCTTCAATGATTCATTCATGTTAAACTTCATAACATAGCCTCCAAGGTTTAGGTCGATCTTTCCATTGGGAACATCAATGATGGCTCCAGCTGTGGAAATGAAAGGATGGCCGAGTATCAAAGGATCTTTAGGCTCCTTCTCAAGCTCTAAGATCACAAAATCTGTTGGCATTTGGCAATCTCCAATAACAATCGGTACATCAACTAGAATCCCGACAGGGTGTCGAACTGATCTGTCCGCAAGGATTAGTGAGATCTTTGTAGGCTTGAAAAAATGGTATCCCAAGCGTTTGGCAACTGAACGTGGAATCATATTGATACTTGATCCTAAATCGCAAAGAGAGCATTTAAAAACTTTGTCTTTAATCCTGCATGATAAAACAAAACTGCCTGGATCTCCTCGATTTTGAGGAATGCTATTTTGTAGAATTGCACTGCACTCTTGCGTAATCACCATGAATCCATCTTCTAGACTGATGTTATTTGTCAAAATACTCTTCATGTACTTCCTTAGAGGGGGAATCATTGCACAAGCTTCAACAAAAGGTAGCCTTACCGATAGTTGCCCGACAAGCTCCTTAAGTTTGGCTCTCTTTTTTCTTTCTTAGAAACCTTAGTTGGATATGGTACCTTGGGTTGATAAATGTGCGTCGGAGTTGGAAAGAGAGGTGGAGTGTCCTTCGTGAGCTCCTCGTGGATAAGCTCTTCTCTTTCCTTCTCCCCCATGGTTCCTTCTTCTTCTTCGACGGGGATAACTTCTGGTGTTTGATCTTTCTCCAAGTATCCCTCCGGATATTCTGGCTCTTTGTAGGCTGTTCCGCTCCTCAACGTTATATCTTTTAAGTTTGCTAAGTTAAGCACTCGCTCATTGGTCTCCAAAATGGGCTCCTTGTATTCTCAAGAATAAAAACGTTTTCCTTATTCTGCTTCTCGAGGTCACTGACCTTGATCGTAAGGGATGTCATCTTGTCGTTCAGATCCTTATACATGTCGCTCATCTTCAAATGTATGTCTTCTGTAAGAGCTTGTACGTTGGCCTCAATTTGTAGCATCCAATCTCTCAAGTCAGGGCTTTGATCTCTCGTGGTTGGATTAGGAAATCGTCTTTGAAAACCTTGAAAGTCGGTAAATGTAGCTCTTTGTCGGAAACTTCCTCGGTTGAATTGACGTCCTTGATCTTTGATGTTTTGGTTATAAAAGCTCCCTTGGTAGTTGCTTCTAGCTCCAATGTAATTCAACTCTTCTTCTTCATCACAAAATTCTTCCTCATCTTTGAATGTGTCGTCTCCTTTTTGAATATGCTTGACGATCAAACTCATTGTTTCTTTAAGCTCTCTAATATCCGAGGCTTGATTAGAATCTTCCTCCATGTCCGAGGGGGTCGAGCAGGATTTGTCGTCGCTCTCAGCTAGATTGCAAATTAGAATCCAAGCATCCTCAATCGTCTTTGTAGCGAAATTACCATTACTTGCTACATCGAGAGATAACTGGTTATTAGGGTCAACTCCTTCACAAAATTTGTTCATCAAGCCGCCATCTGTAAAGCCATGATGAGGGCAGTCCCTCTCATACGCTCTGAAGCGCTCCCAAGCTTCACTAAATGATTCAGTTTTTCCTTGTCTAAATGCTTGTATCTTACTTCTCAAGAGGTTTGAGCGAGATCTGGTGTAAAAGTGATTTAGAAAAGCGGCCTTACACTCCTCCCAAGTTGTGATCGATGCTGGAGGCAAATACTTCAACCATCTACTTGCCTTATCTTCAAGGGAAAACAGGAAAAGTTTCCACATCGAGTACTCCTGAGACTCCTTGTATGTAGCAGTTACTCCACATATTTCTTCGAAATGTTCAATGTGGTCTATCGGGTGCTCTGTGCTAAAACCATGAAATTGGTTTTGCTTTACCAAGGTGATAACTTGAGGGCTTATTTTAAAATGATTTTGTGGCGGTCTTGTAGGTTGAATCGTGGACCGGTCTTGAATGTGTTGGTAAGGGGTATCATATTCACCAATGGTTTGAACAAATGGATCTAGCTGATCCTGCTCACGAACATCATCATGTTCTCGGGCGTGCTCTCCATCTTCCATTGCAGTTCCTTGATCGTTCCTCCAAGGCGGAGGATCGTTAAGGTCTCCTAGATTGTGGTTCTGGTTCTGGTTCTCCATTGAGCTATCTCCAGAGTTCCTGAAAATTAAAAAGAAAATATCAAAGTAAACTGAAAAATAACTGCAAGTGCACAGTTGATCGGTAGTAGTATTTAAGGATCGATCCCACAGAGACAAATAAATCACGTTAAGAGTTTGCTTAGAGAGGACTATGGCTAAGACAATAATAAAATAGGGGTTTTGGTTTGGTTTGTCACTAAAGAAAACAATAACTAATTTTGAAGAAACTAATAAAATATAAATGGACGGAATGTTGGGCTATAGGGAGTTCTCAGGGTATCAAGCACCGGTCTAAGCCTAAAGGGAATAGATATGGAAGTTCAATGGTTAAACGTTCATGGACTACAAAACACGAAAGAACGAGAGATGATCTAGTGGCAAATCCCCTATCTAAAGTCTATACACTCCGTTACTTAACTTTCGTAGGCAACGACGCATATATCCTAGCAATTTAAGAAAGTCCGATTCTAATCCGTAAAGTTCTATAACTCAACTGACGCAGGTTATAGCACAATACTTGTCTAGGCTATTGCAAGCGAGTTTACAACACTTGTGATGTGTAAAACGCCTATGATTAATCACTAGTTAGCTAATCAAGCAATATGCATTAAGAATAAACCTAGATCAAAGAACTAAGATGAACTAAACCAGATCTAAACACCCTTAAACAAACGATAACATGAATCCCCTTTGAAACCCTAATACCCAACAAGTAAATTACTCGCTCATGATGCAAAGAAACGACATTGATATTATAAAGTGTAGCATCAAAAACGAATCAATAAGCAAAAGGGGTTCAAAGGAAACTTCTCTATTTGTCACAAAAGTAACTTGATCCCAAAAGCAAAGTAAGTATGAAAGAACTAAAAGGAGTAGAAAGAGAGAGATGGCGAATCTTTAAGCTTAAAGAGGGACAAGAGGTTGCGGCTGTTGCTCCAAGAGGTGTAGAAGATGCACACTTGAAACCCTAGGTCTTTAAGAGTATTTATAGGTTTTTGTCTTGAATTCGAATTTGTAAGGGTAGAAACGTCTTTTCTTCTTAAGTGCAGGACAAGGGGCGACGAAATAGGCTTCTGGACCGTGGAGGAGGCTTAGACTGGGCGGTGGTGATGGTCGCTGGGCAGGCTTTGGATAAAATCCCATCGGGTAGATGCTTCTCTTCACGTTGGTTTATAACACGTCTCGGTAAATCGGGCATATCTTCCGGATGAATAAATAGATTGACTTATTTCTACTTCGAGAAGAAATATGACTCTCTCAGATTTCCATAGACACCAAGAACGTTAAAATGTGAGTTGTGGAAGGTCTTCAAAGGTGGCCCGTACTGTAAAGCTCTGAATCTGTCTTGAAACGTATTTTCCTTTTCTTTTGGTCTTTTTTGCTATAAAACCTGTAAAACCTTCTTGAAACCTGAAATACTTGATAATAGACCTTTTATACTTGAACTATCATCAAACTAGTCCTAAATGCATATGAAAACTATAGCTAATATGGGTAAAATAATGATGTTATCAAGCTCCTTCATCTCTTGGTAGTCGTAACTGTTCTCCTACTCCCTTTGGTTGATTAGGCAAATTTTGTGGTTGCCTTTGTTGTGCTTCTGCTTGAACTTCGTCTAATCTTTCATAGACGACATTCATCTCAACCCTCATCATCCTCCGCATTTCTCCCTACAATGCTTCCATCTGGATATTTTGAAGTCTCCCGGGTTGTTCTACTTCACGGTTGTTATTTTCTCCGTCAGCCATATTAAAGAAACCTTCAAAATGAACAAACTCCTTAAAAGTAAAAAGTTCCTCACAATTTTTTACTGTCAAGTGTTTCGCTCACAAGTGTTTACTCTCGACTCTCAAAGTGTGTTCTAGTGACTCTCAAAGGGTCTAATAGAACAGAAACCAATCAAACCCAATGTGTTTTCCAAAGCATCCAAAACAGATTTAACTCAATGCGATTCCAAAATGGACAAGAAAAGAATGGACAAAAATAATATTGAAATAGATAGAACAAAATAGAATAAAATAGAACGGGTTCTTCTCTTTTTTTTTTATTAGAACGGGTTCTTCTTCTTCTTTTTTTTTTTTTTTTGATTAGAACAGGTTCTTCTCTCTTTTTTTCGATAGAACAGGTCCTTTCACCTTTTTTTTTTCTTTTTTTTTTATAAAACTAAATAGAAAATTAAATAAATGAAGATGAAGCTGGAAAGATAGAAGATGAAAGAAAGAAGATGAAAGATAGAAAGAAGATGGAAAGACAGAAAATGATAGAAAGAAGGTGAAAGGTTAGACGATAGAATGATAGATTACCAAACTCAAGGGTGTGCTCTGATACCACTTGATGTGATCCTCCCAAGGATTCGGCACCTTTAAGTTGGTTGATAGAGACACCTTGACTCTAAAGACAATGGAGTCTCCAGAATAAGGATGGTGGAATGATTGGTTGCACAAGAGTTGCAGAAAGACTCTTGATATACCGGTTTGATCTCTCAGCCTCGCACCAAGGAGATCGGGGTTTTGACTATTGGAATCACGCCAAGTATTCGATTTTGATTGTTGGAATAACACCAAGCAATCAGTTTTGTTCACAAAGAACAGAAGAGAATCACTCTCAAAGAAAAGAAAAGGTTTTGACAAAAAGTTGGATGATTATTTCATTGATCTTACATGAGTTTATATAGGAAACAAATCTTGGTAACAAAGCCAAACACTTATTATTCTTGAAGACTAAAAACATTAAAGATAGATAGTTTAATGAAGATTCAACTTTTGGTCCATGTATCCCTTCCCAAGGTGACTCTTGAACTTATTTTCGTCACTCCTCTTGGACCACAACATAAAGGGATTATTTTGGGCTTTCTTGGACTTGAATTAAGGTCAAAGTAGGCTGGACTTGATAGGTATCATCCCCAAAAGGTTTTCCCATGCTCTCTTTGGCCATAAGCTCTTGAATAAGCCCATTTAGTGCATTCCTTAGCTGCTTAGCTTTTGCTCTAGTCATTGGTCCTTCAGGTACAAGCAATGGCTCCTCCGCAACAAGCTCCTCTGATTCAAGCTCAGCTACATATTCCTCAGGTTCAAGCTCAGCTACAAGCTCATCCTCCTTAGCTTCATCCATGATCACATCAGAACATGTTTTCCCGACAAATCTGAGCGTTTTCTATTTGGATTTTGACGGTTGTTGTTTGCGACAGTTAACTGTTGGCAGTTTCTTATCCCCGATTTTGTCGAGGGATAACTGTCAAAGAAAACCGTTGTGGCTAACCATATATAAATATGTGGGAATCCAATCCTTGGTCTTCACATTTCAAACAACCAATCTTGTCTTTCTTTCACAAACACTATCGTTGTCTCCCAAAATGAGTGATTACATACGGAAGTCTCTACAGAATCTCGATTTGGGTATCATCGATGTCCCAATCGTCATAGTGCCTGAGTTGTGTGGCAAAGCAATTAATGAGAATCGTTTTTTGTTGATCGTTTTTGTTGTGAACCCGAAGAAACAAAACCTAAGGGCGGTTGTTGGTCAAATGCCAAAGATTTGGGGTTTCGCTGATGCATGTTGGGGGAGGATTCTGGGAGAAGGAAAAACCCTCTTCGTTTTCAAGACAGAGGAAGCATTGAACTTAGTCCTCCGTTGTGGCCCCTGGGATTTTAATGACTAGATGCCCTCACTGCACTGTTGGTACCCCAATAGCACTGAAGCGGAAATGAAGGTCATACCATTTTGGATCCAGGTACGAGAAATACCAATTCAATTTCTCAACACATCTATGGTTAATTACATTGGGAATCAACTAGGTCATGTTGCAAATGTTGATTTCGATAATACTAACATGGTGGAGTTTGTGAGGATCTGTTTGAATTGGAATATAGAAACTCCCCTCCGTTTTCAGAGAAACTTTCAATTTGGGGGTGATGAAACACCATTCTGAAGTTTAAATACAAACACTTGTGTAATTTTCTGTTCCAACTGTAGATCCCTGGCACACGATGCCAAAGAGTGTCCTCTATCCTATGAAGATGAGGTGAATGATGGTGAGAATGGAGGTGACGATGGTTATGATCCGGATGACTATGATCATCATGACTATCAGAATCCTGATGGGCCTGAATCAGACGCAAACACTCTGCAAACCATTGCGCCTGATGGTGAGATTCCAGGAGTGGTACCAGCCAAAGCAAACCGGGAATTCATCATCACTGAGTCAGAAGATACTTCCATACCAAGTGTGTTTGAGGACACATAGTTAACAGCTGAAACACTTCGGTATTCACTAAGTAGACAAAGGGCAGGGAGAAAGCGACTATGACACAATCTTTGCAGGAATTCACCTCTGCTGTCAATGAAGGCAAAGCCTCTACAAAGAGGAATCGAGATGCTATGGAACAATATTACCAACATTGTGAAGAGGAAGAAGATCTGATGGCCCTTAACCAGTTTCATAAGAAGGGTAGGGTGGAGTCTGCAAGATCCTGCAGTGGTACAGTATTGGACGGAGGCACGGGGGGCCCGGTACCCCCAATGCCACCATGAGAGTCATCTCCTGGAACTGTCAGGGCATCTGCTCGCCGCTGACACAATTTCCTCTAAAGCTTATATGTCGTATTTTAAAACCACATGTTTTGTTTTTGTGTGAAACTCTAAATAGTTGTTCCGTTGTGTGTGACTTTGCTTCTGTTTTAGGATTTTCTAATGTAATAACAGAACCCCCTCAAGGAAGGAGTGGTGGTTTAGCAATGATGTGGGCACACAATTTTTCCTTATCATCCTTGTATCAAGATGAAAGGATAATTGATGTTCACATTGAATTTAATAATATAAGTTATGGTCATCCTGTTCCAAGTCAGAGACATTTGTTTTGGGAACATTTAGAACATATAAGTGAAACAAGAACTGACCCTTGGATGCTTGCCAATTATTTTAATGAAATTATAAGTAATGAGGAGAAGATAGGAGGACCTCAGAGAGAAGAATGGACATTCAGAAGATTCAGAACAATGCTCTCAGTTTGTGATCTTTCAGATTTAAGATCAAAAAGAGACAAATTCTCTTTGGTTAATTCTCAATAGTCTACGGCTTTTCCTTCTGCAGAAGCTGAATTTTTGGAGTTTAATGGCTCAGATCATAAGCCAATATTGACAAATTTGAATCCTATAACATTTGGTCCCCATGAGCCATTCCGTTTTGACAAACGGCTAACACAGGTAACAGATTTTGAGACTGTTGTTGAACAAGGCTGGAACTCTTGCAAAAATCGAGAATACTACTTCATTTGTGATCAAATAATAAGGTGTCGTCAAGCAATGGAAAAGCGAAAACACACTGCAAATTTTAATGCTACATAACAAATAGACTATTTCCAGGCTGCTTTAAATACGACTATGGAAAGCCTTGATCGTACACAAAGGAACCAGATCCCGAGACTACAGAGACAACTGAGCACAACTTACAGGGATGAAGGATAGTATTGGAAAAACAAAAGTCAAAATAAATGGTTTACACTCGGTGATCGCAATACATCATACTTCCATGCTAGTACTAAAATGATATGCAGAATGTTCATAAGGGAAATCAAGAAATAGGGTGCCATGTCCAACGATACTTTACCAAAATATATGCTTCTAGCCGAATTCCGGTCTCACCAATTGATTTTGGATATTTCCCACCCACATTAACTCCTGAGATAAATACTACATTGACAAAAGACTTCACCAGTGAGGAAATTTATGCCGCTCTATCTTCAATAGGAGATGACAAGGCACCAGGACCAGACGGACTAACAGCTTGATTCTATAAACACTATTGGAATATCATTGGAGCAGACATTGTAACAAAGGTCAAGGAGTTTTTTAAAACATCCTACATGAAATCAGGTTTGAATCATACTAATATCTGCATGATACCAAATATAATAGATCATGTTACCCTAGCTGATTATAGACCAATAGCTCTATGTAATGTGCTGTACAAAATAATATCCAAGTGCTTGGTAAACAGACTAAAAAATCATCTAGACTCCATTGTCTCTGACACACAAACAGCCTTTCTACGAGGTTGTTTAATAACAAATAATGTCTTGATAGCACATGAGGTTATGCACTCCTTAAAATCTCGAAAGAGAGAATCACAAAATTACATGGCAATCAAAACTGATGTCACCAAGTGATGAGATCTTGGCCAGCTCAACCAAAGAACATGGACCTGAGGAGCAGCTTGTACTAGAGGAAGCATCGGAGGAAGCGTTGATCGTTCCGGCGGGTCCTCTTACAAGATCAAAATCCAAGAGGTTCAACCAAGCCATCAATGGTATGCTTAGGGAGCTGGAAAATAAGCAAGAAGAAGTGGCTCAAACCATTTTGATGATGATCACAGCTCAAGAAGCTCGCTAAAGGGTTAAGTGTTGCTTATGCACTCTTTTTCCCTTGTCAAGTTTTGTCACATTGGGTTTTGCTTGACAAAGTTTTTAATGAGGCCTAAGTAGCACTTTCAAGCCCTCTTTGCCAGCCAATTTCGTGGTCCAAGGCTCATCTCTATGCCTTGGCCCAATTTCTATCTTTTGTGTTCAAACTTTGCATTTAATGTTTTTGTAATTTCCAAGACACTTTGCACGAGCTTGCATGAGTGTGGACTTGTGCATGTCCTTGCATGAGCTCGACTTTGTGCATTCTATTGCATGCTTTTCTTTTCTCCCCTCTTCTCCTTCATCCTCCCTCTTCTATATAAACTTCATGTAGTTCTCATTTTCTACTCATCAAATATTTTATCAAAAACATCTCTTCTTACTTGTTTGATCAGAGAAGTGTGTAGTATCTTCTCAACTTGTTTATTTCTTAGTGTGTCATATCTAAGATGTAGTCTAAGAGATATTCATCTCTCTTAGAAGTACATTTCGTTCCCCTTTAAATCTGCTGCATTCAACCCCCTCCACCTTCATTGTCATTCATCTCTTCATTCCGCTGCATCTTCCACCTATTCTTCATCATCACTCCGACCAGTCCACTCCAAAACCTTGCAAAGTGTGTCCTTGCAAGGAATTGAAAGGAATTGAAAGAAAAAAGGAATTTGATGTTAAATTTGATGGTGGTAACAATAAGGAATTGAAAGAGAAAATTGAAAGGAATTGTAGAGTTTATAGATCTGGTGGTATCTGGCCGTGGGAGAAAGAAAGAGGAGGTGAAGAGAGAGGAGAGGTGAACAGAGAGGAGAGAATGAAGAGAAAATTGATTAAAAAATAAAGATGGAGAGCTATGTAATTTCAAGTGCATAACCGACATACATGCCCATAATTAGTTTATTAATTATTTTCAATTATGTGATTATCTATTATATATACTCTAAAATGAATCATATGAAAAAAGAATTTTTAAGAGAATTTCAAAATTAACCTTTTTTTCCCAACAAATTAACCATTTTCTAATAGCATATTAAAAAAAAAAAGCCTCTACTTAAAAGAAATTGGATAGTTACAAAAAAATATGTTTTGGGCTAAAACAAAAGTTATAGAGAAAATATTAAAAATTTTGAGAATGACGGAAAAGAAAAATTAGAGACGGGAGAGAGAGATGGACAGTAGCAGACGATACGATAGGACACACAACACAACACAACACAACACATCCACTTTACTCGCAACCACTAAAAACGATAAAACCCAACCAAAAAAAAAAAAATTCTTCTTCACTACTCACGACACGCCATTGAAGAAGAAGAAGAAGAAGAAGAAGAAGACTATGCTTCTCTTGCAACCTCCTCCACTGGTCTCATCTCGATTTCACCCTCTCTACTTCCTCACTCACCACCATCACCACCACCGCGTCTCCCAACCGCCAATCTCAGCCTTCTCTGCAACCGCCTCTGCTTCTTCACCATCATCATCATCTTCTTCTTCTTCTTCTTCTTACTTCTCTTCATGGAATGGTTTAGATACAAATGAAGAATCCGATGACGAATTCACCTCCGAGGTTCACCGTCGCTACGACTTCTCTCCGCTTCTAAAATTCCTATCCAGATTCGGACCAGTCGAGTTAGTTTTGGATTCAGAATCCAAATCAGAAACATCTCCAGAATCGCTCGAACCGGTGGAGTTCGAGCTCGCCGAGTCATACAGAGCTGTACCAGCACCATACTGGCACTCGTTGATTAAATCTTTATCCTCATCGACGTCATCTCTCGGTTTAGCTTACGCAGTCGTCTCATGGCTACAAAAACATAACCTCTGTTTCTCCTATGAGCTTCTCTACTCAATTCTCATCCACGCGCTTGGCCGTTCCGACAAGCTTTACGAGGCGTTTCTTCTCTCTCAGAAACAAACCTTAACACCTCTGACATACAATGCCTTAATTGGTGCTTGCGCTAGGAACAATGATATCGAAAAGGCTCTTAATTTGATCTCTAGGATGCGTCAAGATGGTTACCAATCCGATTTTGTCAACTATAGTTTAGTGATTCAGTCCTTGACGCGTAGCAACAAGATTGATTCAGTTATGTTGCAGAGGTTGTATAAAGAGATTGAAAGAGATAAGCTTGAGCTTGATGTGCAGCTTGTTAATGATATTATCTTCGGTTTTGCTAAATCTGGTGACCCTTCTCGGGCTTTGCAGCTTCTTGGTATGGCTCAAGCCACCGGGTTGAGCGCCAAAACTGCTACTCTTGTCTCGATTATTTCGGCATTGGCGAATTCCGGAAGGACTCTGGAGGCTGAAGCTTTGTTTGAGGAGCTGAGACAGAGCGGGATTAAACCAAGAACCAAAGCTTACAATGCGTTGCTTAGAGGGTATGTGAAGACAGGTCCTTTAAAAGATGCAGAGTCGATGGTTTCGGAGATGGAGAAGAGAGGTGTTTCGCCTGATGAACATACCTATAGTCTCCTCATTGATGCATATGTGAATGCAGGTAGATGGGAAAGCGCGAGAATTGTGTTGAAAGAGATGGAAGCTGGTGATGTACAGCCTAACTCTTTTGTTTTCAGCAGACTCTTAGCAGGTTATCGTGATAGAGGCGAGTGGCAAAAGACATTTCAAGTTCTCAAGGAGATGAAGAGCATCGGTGTTAAACCCGATAGACAGTTTTACAACGTGGTTATCGATACCTTTGGGAAGTTTAACTGTCTTGATCATGCAATGACGACTTTTGATAGAATGTTAAGTGAAGGGATTGAGCCTGATAGGGTGACTTGGAACACGCTTATCGATTGTCATTGTAAGCATGGAAGGCACATAGTAGCAGAAGAGATGTTTGAGGCAATGGAGAGGCGAGGGTGCTTTCCTTGTGCTACGACTTATAACATCATGATCAATAGTTATGGAGATCAAGAAAGATGGGATGACATGAAAAGCTTGTTGGGAAAGATGAAGAGCCAAGGGATACTACCTAACGTTGTGACACACACAACACTCGTTGACGTTTATGGCAAATCAGGGAGGTTTAATGATGCAATACAGTGCTTGGAAGAGATGAAATCAGTTGGGCTGAAACCATCATCAACCATGTACAACGCCCTCATCAATGCATATGCACAAAGGGTATTAAGACTGTTCATTGTGTCCATGAGGTATCCAGTAAGAGAACCATCTTTTGATACCTAATAATTTCTTAATGTGCCAGGGTTTATCGGAGCTAGCTGTGAATGCATTTAGAGTGATGACATCAGATGGATTAAAGCCGAGTTTATTGGCTCTCAATTCCCTCATCAATGCCTTTGGTGAGGATAGAAGAGACGCTGAAGCCTTTGCCGTGTTGCAGTACATGAAAGAAAACGTATCTAACTTCTCTTGGCTAAAACCTTTTGAACCCACCTTAATGAAACTACTTACTGACCAACCATCTCTCACAAAACAATTGCAGGGGGTGAAGCCAGACGTGGTCACATACACAACACTCATGAAAGCTCTCATTCGTGTTGATAAATTCCAGAAGGTATGAATCTTTGATTTTGGTTGATAGGGGAATATACCAGTAAGTAGGGTTTGACATTTCAAGATTTGATGATTTTACAGGTACCGGGTGTTTACGAAGAGATGATCATGTCAGGCTGCAAACCAGATAGAAAATCTAGATCCATGTTACGGTCAGCTCTAAGATACATGAAGCAGACGTTAAAAGCCTCATAAAAACATAAGGGAAGAATGCTAAGGTTTTATCTTGAGCTCAAGTGATCAATTTATCTCGAGCTTCTGAACATATCTCACAAGATGAGGACAGAGATGTAACGACACAGACTGCACACATCACACGAGGAAGTCTTTGATACAAATCCTCATATTCTCTGTCTATGTAAAGATTCAACCTGTACAAATATATAACTGTTGTTGACCATATTTGGATACGGCTACTGTCTGTATACGTTGGAAATTCTAAACCAAAGCTCCTTTACTTAAGAATCAATCTCAAATCCAACGAATTATGTTCGTCTTTCATGAGACACAACATTCCTAACTGAGGAATACAAGTTTTGCAACCAAAAAAATTACTAACTTACAAGGGTTAATTAAATGAGAGTTTCCTCCAAATGTTTTATGGCATGACATTGACAGGTATGGAGTTTCTACTATACTTGCTTTTAGCTATCCTGGAACAGAACATGAACATCAGAAGTACCGAGGACAACATGAAGAGCCTGAAGTAAGTTTTGATCTCCTGCATTCCGACATCGATGACTTCCATGTTTTTCCCATATCTGTTCTTCCTTTCCACCAAGTAGCCGTCCAAATACTCGTCTATAGACACCCATTTATCTGCAGCCTTGGAACTGTTTCCGTCTAAGTGGAGCGGTCCCAGTTGGAAAATTGTAAAGAATGCAGCAGACCAGTCATTGAGAACTCTCTGAGTAACAACAGCAAGCAACGTTGTGAGTTTTTCCCTATTTTGGGAACATGTTCAAGAGGATTTGATACAATTTAAAACATAGTACCTTGAAATTGGGTAGATCAACAGGGTTGAACATTTTAAAGCAATCTCTTGAAGTGGTCTGGTTGTCCCCATAGATCTGATAGTGATAGCAATAGTTATTAAAATATGCGACACCTATTTTCATGAAAGTGTCGAGCTTAGATAACTTTTGTCACACAAACCTCAAAGGTGAATGCCATTGGTGCCTTTACAACATCATAGATGTAATCTGTAGCTGTACCATGGGCCAGGTACCTAAAGTCCAGAAAACAGTTTAAATAGCGTCCTTAAGGTTTAACTTTCAGGAGTAAACGATGTAGCATTGAAGTTTCTGAAAATATTCATAAAAAGTCTTGAGGCAAGAGACAAACCCTACAGAGCCACCGCCAGACCCAATCATGCAGCGGTTTTGACAATGAAATTTATTCAGTTTTTCAAGTAAGGTCCTCATCTTCTGCGTCGGCAATCCTTCTGGGGTTATGTTTTTGTGGTCATAAGGCATAAAGAGAGCCTGAAAACATATGAAAAATCAGATCAAAACCGCTACAAAGAGAGCCTCAATACATAACAAAGACCACATCAAGATTTGTTTGTTATAAAATTTACAAAATGTGAACAAAAACATGAGAATCAGCGCCAAACTTCTTAACAAATACATAATAACGACCAGATCAAGATTATCTTGTTATACAATTTACGGAATGTGAAAATTCAAGCAATCCATCGTTCACTCATAAATTCGAACGGAAGTTTTGACCTTTATTCCCATGCTAAAAAAGTTCGAATGTATAGCTAAAGCAGAAGAGAAACATCACCTCCATTCCAGAATGCACGTTTATCCATATGTGAGGATCAAATGATATAGCTAGCTTCCGCATTATTTGAGCTTCAGGCTCACTAAACGGACCAGTTCCTGGATTCTCTTCAGATGGATCATAATCCTGGAAAATTCCAAAAACAAACACAAAAGGACCAAGTACCGTTACAAATTAACAAAGGATCTTCAAGGAGATAAAAATGTGCACTAAAAGGAATCAGTACCTTTTCTTTCTTGCCCCAGTCAACACCCCAATTTCTGTTCAGGTCAACTCCTCTTCCTGTGATTTACGGATATGTTCAAAGATGAAATGCTAAACAAAACGCATTAATAACTAACCATGTATTGGAGTCTGGAGAGACAAAAAGATAGTAACCATTTCTGCGTTCACAAAGATCTCCAGATTCAACACGTTTGCGACCATTTGGGTTTTCTATAGGAACCATCTGACCCCAAAAAAAAAAAAAAAACAGTAGCATCTTGTGTGTAAGTAAATTTCTCAAATACCACAAAGATGAAAATGAGTCTGCACGGATCATCTAACACACACTCTCACCTTTATGACTAGCTTGTCAAGGGTGCTGTTAAGAGCTGCTCCGTTCTTTGGTAAGAACTGTTCTTCGCTCAAAATTGACAAAATACGAAAAGCAAGTTCAGAGGTGATAAGCTCTCTCCCATGCTGCCCAAAAGTCTGGAAGAAAAGGAATCATCTGTCAAAAAACACATGTATTACCCAAAAAATTATGAAGAAACTTGACCTATATAATAAGTATTTTTCAAGTTAAACCACAACTGACTTTATAAAAGTAACAGTACAGTCTTAACTGAATAGCTTGGACAGGGATACAAAAAAAGGGAACTTACAAGAAGGACTCTAAAGTTTGACCTGTCATCACTATCTCTACCACCACGACAATAAGTAACCACGTTAACCTCTGCATTGTAGCCTTTGTTCCCCGATTTAATCATCTCAATCTATGAAACGAAATATTTACTCAAAAAATGTACTGAAAAAAACAACAGAGAGTAAAAAAAAGAAGACAATGGCACTAACCGAGAGCTTATCTGGATGTCGATGTACCAACGAATTTATCTGCTCCATTAAATCATCACTGCAACTCGGACATAGAGGCAAAACTTATCATCTCCTAAACTCTCCTTTAGAGCCAAAAGGTTCTCACTTTACCAAATGGGCAAAGACCCTTTTCATTCTAATTAGTAACTAACAGTTGTGGAGGCAAAACTAACTCTATCGAGAGACAAAATTACTCAAAATTCACCTGGAGTGGTAGAGATCCCAGTTGATGGGAGTAACATAAGACGAGTCAGAAGGATTAGTTTCGCCGAAAACGAGTAACAAAAATGGTGGGAGAAAGATCGCGTAATGAATTAGCCGCCGACGCATGGCCGCTGCTTTGAGAGAGAGGAAGGGACGAGAGAGATGGGAAGAAACGTATCTCTTCTTTAAGATTGGTTGAAGCTTCGTAGGGTTTGTTTGATGTCATATCTCATATCTTCTTCTTCAATGGAATCGAACAGAAACACCAAGAAACAGTGAAATATAGATCTAAAGGAGTTTTATGACAATAACAAAAAAAGATCTAAAGGTGTTTTGAGTCTGAGGTTGGCCAGATCGGGCTTGTATCTTCCGTCTTTGTCTTTATTTTTTTTTCTACTTTTCTTTGCTATATCATCAAAATGATCAAAGCAACTTGTTCTACTCTCTTGTGCGGATTACTTTTTTTATAATCAAATGTCTAACTCTAAGCTATGCGTATGATTGCATTTTTAAATCTAACAATATGATTATTGTTTTTCGAGAAAAATGTCATTAAAATGTCAAAGTTAATATTTTCGTTGATTTAAATCACGAAGTATGAAAATGTTGAAACAAATTATCAACCTTTTGTTAACTTATATTTAAATCACGAAGTCTTGTTGACTTCGCCGTTTGAAGCACATCGTTAACTAGCCAAACGGAAATATTAAACGGAGTTTATTATCTGTTAAACAGTTCTGTTAGTTATCATTACGACGTCATTATTTCTTTTAATCTAATCCCTAAATTGAACATTCATCACAAAATCCCCAAAATCATGAACCCTAATTTGCGATTCCTCCTTGGGTCTTCTCTTAAGATCGAACCGATGACTAAGGAAAAGAAGCTTTCACCGCATCGTCCTAAACGGAAGAGGCCCGATAAAGATGGAGAAACGTCTGCGCACGGGGCTATTGCAAAAGAGTCGAATGCTCACGATTCGACTGATCCCAATTTGACCGCTCCTGAATTAGGTGATGGTTCAGGTTCTGCAATTATTCCGTATAATTGTGTTCCTCTTCCCTTAGAAGAGCGTGATTCGTGTCCTTTTGATGATTTAGGTGCTCAAAGTGGAGATGATTGTGATGTGGTTGGCGATGAATATTGTGATGATGTTGGATACGAGGCTGCTGAAGAGGAAGAGGGTAACCAGGATGATAGAAACAAAGTCTTTGAAGAAGAAGATGGAAACTGTGTTGGTGTAGAAAAACTATTTTGCGAGGACTTCGAAGCAGAGTTTGGAGAGGGTGCGAGAGAAGAGGAACCAAGGAATGTATTGTTTGGCCAAGGACAAACATGGGAACAAGGCTCTCAAGGACCAGCTTCACAACCAGTTTTACAACCAGCTTCACAACCAGCTTCACAACCATCTGTTGGAGGATCACAAGGAGGAGCAGAACCCTTACAAAGGAGGCAAACAACACAGAGGAGGGCATCAACACGGAGGAGGGCTTCAACATAGACGAGTGCATCAACATCGGTTCTCGATGTAAAGATCCTCACACCGGCTCCACAAATGCACTTGGATGGCACTCCACGGTTGGACGAAGCAACCACCGATGTCTCCGAGCTAGAACTCATCTGAATCGAAAATTAGGGTTCGTGATTTTGGGGATTTTGTGATTTTGGGAATTTGTGAGGAATGTTCGATTAGATTAAAGGAGATAACGACGAACTAACGGAACTGTTTAACAGATAATAAACCCCGTTTAATATCTCCGTTTGGCCAGTTAACGATGTGCTTCAAACGACGAAGTCAACAAGACTTCGTGATTTAAATATAAGTCAACAAAAGGTTGATGATTTGTTTCAACATTTTCAGACTTCATGATTTAAATCAACGAAAATGCTAACTTCGGGATTTTAATGATATTTTTCCCATTGTTTTTCTCCTAAATATGATTAATATATCTTTTTGATTAATTAAACCAAACTATAAAAAATTGATTAATGAATACTGTATATCACTAATTGGAGCCACAATTTTTTTTTGTATCGCCATTTTGTAATCAAAGCAAAATTTGAAAAATTAATCAATAATATATTACTTAGAAGTTAGAACTACAATAAAACCTAGATAAATTAATAATTACTATAACTTGATAAGAAAAATAATAAATATTCGATAAGAAAATAACATAATATTTTTTTATTGAAATCATCATGTAAAATATGGTCGCAATAATAATATATATTAATAATCAAGTAAATTTACATACATATATATATATATATGTTATATTAATGTATGATTTAAAATTTTGAATTTTTTCATAGAGCTTATATGTATAAAACAATTGTTATGTTGTATTTTCAAAAGATGATATAAAATACTCTATAACATGTCATGAAAATAGCTAATTAAAAAAAAAATCTAGATATGCATCATTTTCATTTGACATTATTATTCATAAATTTGAATTTTGTATGTCATATATATAAATGAATTTTTTATAGTATTTGTAATTTATTGTCAATAATGTTTTCTAAATATTACTAATTCAATTCTAAAACCATAAAATTTATAACATCCGAAAGTCTAATCTTATTTTGCTAAAATTATCTCAATTCATAATTTTTAAGAATTTAAACAATTAAAAAATATATATATATATATATATATATATATAATAATTATTATTATTAATTTACACTATATAATAATAAATATTACGTTACCGATAAATTAATGTCGCTATCTTATTATATAAAGTTTGATGTCAAAATTACTAATTAACAAGATCTTGACACGTGTCAATTATATCATTCAGATGTTGACACATGTCAATTCTAAAATTATTAAATTTTTAGAAAATAAAAATGTAAAAATTTAAAACCTACCATAAAAAAAAAAGATCATTATAAGGAAATTATATACATATATATATATATCAAGAAAAATGATTTTGATTTTAAGTTGTTAATTTTACAAGAAAAATGATTACTTTTTATATAAGATAAAAAAATATGATTGTGAAAATTATACAACTAACTACTGTTTCTAGAAAAATGTAAATACTTACCTTTACATAAAGAAAGAGATTTTTGAAGTAAAAGATTTAAAATAAAAATAGATCGTTTCATATTTTTTTGACCAATCAAATAATTTATTTAAAACGACTGCTATTGTAACATATAAGATAGGAGTATGTAAGATTAACGTATGCGTTTTTGTAACTATAATAATGTTAAAGTGAAGAGACATACAATAGATTATTTAATATGTTCATAAAGACAATTTGTTGGTAGTAGTAAAGAATAATGAGTATATTTTAACAGTAAAATATATTTGTGTGGACAAATACACTTCAAGTGGTAATGTAGATTTTGTAAATGGATATACATTAGTGTATTATAGCAAAAAAAAAACAACTATTTTCTATAACTAAAAGTTTATCTCTTTACTTTTATACATTGTTTTTACTTACGAAAATAATTATATAAATATATATTATTTGTTAAATTTTATTTAATTTTAATAAATTTGAACTCATCTACAACTATTTTCTTAACTAAAAGTGTATAGGTTTACTTTTTTTTCATGCAAACAATAAATAAAAAGAAAATTCCTTGGTTAGTTGCCCAAGCCGGAGGGAAGGGAATTACAAAAGAAACTTCAGAGATAAGAGAATGCGAAACATGGACAAGACAATTCAACTTCGTATTTGATGCACGCGAGAACCAAGAGATGGAGAATAGTTGGAAGGATTCCAGCGAGTTGAACTCATCGAGCACGTTGGAGAAGGATAACCAATCTTTAGGGGACTGAATCATAGTGAGTAACTCAGCACAATCAGTCTCGAAATGTTGACAAGCGATCCCTGCAGCACGTATCCGCTCCATGGCCCAGTACAACGCTTCTAACTCTGAATGCAGGGGGAGGGGCTCCTTCTTAGAGACTTGGCCCCCAACAACAAGGTTCGCTTTTCACCAACGCGACACCACCATTCCAATCCGGAATGCAAATTGGTTGCTTTCAAAGAACCATCAATCTGACAACGAGGTGAAGAAATCTGGACATCCGAAGACAGAGATGGAGCTGACATGACCGCCATAAAAGAGAGTGCGTCTTCACAGGCTAACTTATCGCTCCACAAAACAAAATCCAAATTCGAGTACACTCACTCATATGGAAAACCTTCTGACGAGACAGGAGTCGGAGATAAATCCCAAACTTCACAAGAGCAAGGGCATTCAAAGAAAACATGATTAATAGTCTCAACCACAGAATCACACTTTTTACACCAAATACCACATTAGACACTTCGGTGTATCTATTGACTTTTATAGATAGTTTTTACTTACTACAAATATTTATTTTAAATTCTTTGTTATATTTAATTTCATTTTAAAAACTCTAAACCCGCACATCGGGCGGGTCCTAATCTAGTAAATTAATAAAATGGCATAGTCTCTTTTTTTTTGTCAAACATATACTTCATTCATTCAAGCCAAAGCAAGTACAAGGAAGCAAACATCAATCTCAGAATTGGATACAACAAAGATAAAAACTAGTACTCTTACAAGAGATTGGTAGATAAAATAGATAGGGTTAATCGACTTTAAGTCTAGACATTGGAGACAAGAACAATGTAGTAGCCTGCCACAAACAATGGAATGGTGAGTCGAAGACAATTCCACGAGGGTTCCAGGAAATTGTTGAATAGTCACATTCCAAACAGGAGATAGTGACGTTGATAAGGAAACCTTGACCTTGGTCAGCCATGAGGTCAGAGGTCTAGCAAAGATTCTCTCCAAAGAGGAGGATAGTTGCAACAAGAGTTTCCTAGGTGGGTAAAAAGATTTTAGGATTAGCACTAAAATTCCAAGGTTTTCTTTCACAAGGAGATCATATTTGTCTAAGCTATCTATTGCTTTCAAAACAAAGTGACGATGGAGTTTTCGACCATTCTAATCTAGGTGGTGAGCCAATAGATTATGGTTTGACAAATAGCTAAACCTGGGCCAAATTGTTGTACATAATAGATCCATAACAACTTTAGTGGACCAAGAGATACCTTTGTGGGCCGAAAAAAGTTGGGCCTATAGAGGAGTCCAACTTAGCAATTAAATTAATAGTCTCAACAATATTAATTTGTAGAGGTTTTCCTGTATAGAGAATAGGCTTACTACTTTATTAGATGTAAAGATTACAATATATATTATATATAGAGGTTACAAGAGGGAACCTAAGTTTAATTTAATTACAATTAAATCTTTAATTTACATATCTCTTACACATCTCCTCAAGATGGAGTATTACGATCGCAAGAGAGAGAAAGAATCCAAAGTTTGTTGAACATAAATCCAAAACTTTTATTACTTTCTTAATCTATCAAAAATACAAGTATGTTCCCTTATATACAAGTATACCAGCTAATTAACCAGCTAAGCTAACCAACTAAGTTACAATGAACCAGTAAACCGGATTCCTAAACCCAATAGTCCCCCTCAAGATGAGGCAAAAATATTGTGAAGACTCATCTTGGACATTAAATGAGTAAATTGATAAGGGAACAGAGGTTTGGTGAGGATATCTGTGACTTGATCTTCAGTATCAACGTGAAGAAGCTTGAGAAGACCTTGATCCAACTTCTCTCAAACTGTGTGACAGTCAATTTCTATGTGTTTTGTGCGCTCTTAAAAGACAGGGTTAGTGGCAATGTAAACAGCAGCGGTACTATCAGAGAATAGAATCGGTACTGACCTTGTAGATATCTTCAAATCTGTGAGTAAAATGCCAAGCCAAGCCATTTCACAGGAGGCCAGAGCTTTATTCTGCCTCTGCAGAAGAGCGAGAAACAGTTGGCTGTTTCTTAGAGCACCATGAAATAATAGAAGACCCCAAAACCATGGAGAAACCTGTTGTAGACCGTCTACTATCTTTACAAGAACCATAATCCGCATCTGCATAACCTTTTAAGGTGAGATCAGAATCTACATAGTAGAAGAGGCCTTGACCAACAGTTCCCTTAATGTATTGTAGAACTCTGTAAACGGCAATGAGATGAGAGGATCTCATAACTGAGGAGAATTGACACAACTTGTTCACTGCAAAAGTAATATTCGGACGTGTGATAGTTAAATACATCAGCCGACCAACAAGGCTTCGATACATCTCTCGATTCTCCAATAAGTCTACATCTGTCTTTGAAAGTTTTAGATTTGGAACCATAGGAGTAGAGACAGGTTTACAAGCCAACATTCCAACAGATGTGAGAAGCTCCAAAGCATACTTCCTCTGGAAATAGAAATACCTTCTGAGTTGCGGGCAATTTCTAAACCCAAGAAATATTTGAGAGGACCAAGATCTCTCAACTTAAAACTTGCCTTCAAAGCATTTGTCAGTTGCGTTGCAGCACCCTCAGTTGTACTTGCAATAACAATGTCGTCTACATAAACAAGGACGACCAGGAATGTAGAACCATCACAATGAACAAATAGAGTATGATTGATATGTGTATATTTTACCCTGTTTAACCACTGTTTATTTACATTTTTGACATGTTTTATCAGCCTGTCTTGTCATTTTCATATAGTTTAAGGACTGTTTGTGCATTAGAGTAGGATTTGCATTGCATTTGCATTGCATTTGCATTGTTCCTTGTTTAAACAGGTGAATTGGACTCAGGAAGCATGGAAATAACATCTGGGATGAAGAGAGTGCAATCAATGGAGTGAATAGGAGATGAATCAAGAAGAAAACCAACAAAACATGAAGCACTCGACCGTCTGACTCTGAAGCACACAACCTTTGGATGGAAGACACTCGACCGTGTGGAACTCAAGACTCGGCTGGTGGAAAGCAGAAGGAAACCCACTCGACCACATCTGGTCGAGTACATCAAGCCGCCTTGCTATTTTGTCTGGTAGCCAAATTAGGGCTTCCCTCTCCCTCTATATATACTCTTTGTACCCCATGGCCGCAAAAAGTCCTCTTTTATGCAAGATAGCCTCTGTGCCACCAAAAAACCTAGTTCTTACCCCTTAAGGGTTTTTAGGATTTATTTACTGCTTTTTCCCCTTTATTTATTGTTTTCTCTCAGATTTCTATACTTTGTAAGTTCCATAACTTTCAGTGTATTGAGAATCTGAGTCTGTTTCTTTATATTAAGTTGTTGTTCATCATTTCATCTATCTTATCATGTTAGTTTCATTAATTTATGGGTTTATGTTCATCATCATCATGTCTAGTTCATCTGAGTAGTGAGTTAGGATTCTGGAGATGGATTAGGTTAGTTTAGGGCTGTGGTAGTCTGGAATGGTTAAGTTAGCTTGTTTAAATATCTCTTCTGGGTTGGGTGTGCTCTAAGTTGTTCTTATATCTGAGAGGGTAAGAGCAGATCTTAAGATTCCTAGCATCACACCAATTTCTAGGTTGTTAGATTAATCCAATATTGGATATCATCATGCTTGTCCCAAGAGATTGGTTGCACAAGGTGGTTTTTGACAAGTAATGGTCTGGTATTTAAAGCATGTTCAGTATGGTTTCACCAATGAGAGTTGGGTTAGGATGTTACTGTAACTTGATCACTTATGTCATGAGAGTGGATTAGTGAGTCATTAAGATCATTGTCTAGAGATAGCTCATGTAGATTGAGATTTGTTGACCAGTTTAGATAGCCACAGCCTGAACACTAGCCCATGAATCCATCTCTAGAAGCCTTCTTTGTCATTTGATTGTTTACTTATCACATATCTTTCTGTTTCGTTGCATTTGTCTCAGTTTAAGTTTCTCAAGATTGCATCTGTTCTTCGTCAAAACCCACTCGACCTAGTCACTCAACTAGTCACACGGTCGAGTGCTTGATCGAGCACCTTTGGGTTGTTCTTTTATATTCTGTTCCATTTTCCTATCTGCATTTTCTTTATTTTCATCAAACTGTTTTACCAAAATCACTTTCATACTTGGCTTAACTTAGCTTACTGTTCACATTCTTATTGCATACACATCACACACTTTATGGACTGACATCTCTTATACTACAACTGGATAAGAGAATTGAAACCTCTTCCATCTTCCATACACATACACTTTCACAAACCATAATCACCACAAAAAAAAAAGATTATGTTTCAATTGGTGTCGTTGCCATTAGTGTGTTGATTTGTTTCATTTAGAATTTACATAGATCCAAGATTAAGTTATGTCACTAATTGTTCACCAGTCTCACAGTTTGGGTTGGTTATTTTGAGTTTCAGGTACACCACTCGAGCTTACACTCGATCAAGTGACCTTAGACCAAGTGATCGAGTACAAATCAGTTAGTTAGCCAAACGACCACGCCACTCGAGCAAGCACACGAGCGAGTGCCGAATCGAGCAGTTGGTCGAGTTAGTTGATGCAGACAAGATCAAAGGGTAATCAGAACTTGCAGAAGTATTTAGATCACATCAATCGCCTACCAAGGGACTTGCGACAGCAGAAAACCAGGATACTTCAAGAACAAGAGCAACAAGCACTGATGGATCCACCCATGCAGAGACCAAGACAGATTGGAGCAGGAGATTCTCCAAACACTCACACCCAAAGGGCAAGAATAGTTCCACCTGCAGTAGCAAACAATAATTTTGAGATAAAAAGTGGGCTCATCACAATGATTCAGTCAAACAAGTTTCATGGTGTGCCTATGGAGGATCCTTTAGACCATCTTGAAGAGTTTGATAGGCTCTGTGGCCTGACCAAGATTAATGGAGTAAGTGAAGATAGCTTCAAACTCAGACTTTTCCCATTCTCACTTGGAGACAAAGCTCACCTGTGGGAGAAGACCTTACCAACAGGAGCCATCACCACATGGGATGGATGCAAGAAAGCCTTCTTAGCTAAGTTCTTCTCCAATGCAAGGACAACAAGGTTGAGGAATGAGATTTCTGGTTTTGCTCAGAAGAACAATGAAACTTTCTGTGAAGCTTGGGAAAGGTTCAAGGGTTATCAAACTCAGTGTCCACACCATGGGTTCAGCAATGAGTCCCTACTTAGCACACTATACAGAGGAGTTCTACCAAAGATCAGAATGTTGCTGGACACTGCATCAAATGGTAATTTTCTCAACAAACATGTGGATGAAGGATGGGAACTGGTAGAGAATTTGGCCCAGTCAGATGGCAACTATAATGAAGACTATGATAGAACTGTGAGATTTGTGGATTCAGCCCCAGATAAGAAATACAAGAAGGATCTGAAGATTGTGAATGAGAAGCTGGACAAGATTCTGCTCAGTCAACAGAAAAACATTCATTTTCTTGCTGAGGAAGACACAACAATTCAAGATGGGGAGAATGAGGTAGCTGAGCTATGTTACATCCAGAACCAAGGAGGATTCAAGCCCTACAACCAGTTCAAGAACAACAATCTGTCTTATAGGAGTCCAAATGTGGCCAATCCACAAGACCAGGTCTATCCACTACAACAAGCACAACAACAACACATTTATGTGCCTAAACAACAGAACCAAGGTTACCAGTGTGAAATGTGTCCCTCACCAGGGTTTCAGACCACCCAAACCCAGGAACCAGACTTAAGGAGATTGATGCAGCAGCTGTTGCTTAACCAAGCCACCTCCAAGAAGTTTGCTGAAATCAACCAGAGAATAGATTCTACTTATAATGACCTGAACATCAAGTTTGAAAGTCTTAATTCCAAGGTTAAGTTCCTGGAGAGTACTATGGCCTCTACTTCAGCTCCAAAACCTAATCAACTGCCTGGAAAGGCAATCCAAAACCCAAGGGAGTTCACTGTCAAGGCTGTCTATGTTACAAAGGATGTTGTTACGGAGGACAGTGAGATTCAAGATGGGGAGGGTATTCAACAAGTTTCAGCTCAGAATGAAGCAGGATATCAGGAAGAGGAGGAACTCGACAGTGCACTCGACTCAGCACACGATCGACCACTCGATCGAGTGACTGATCGAGTTAGTGGTCGAGTAGACTCCACCGAGTCTGTTACACCTGCCAAGTACATTGCCCCAACTTATAAACCAACTCTGCCATTCCCAGGACGTTTCAAGGCACAGAAGCTGAAGGAACTCAGGGAGATAATTGAAAGGAAGAAAGTGTTGGCTTTGAAAGAAGAGGTTGTCATTGCATTCCAAGAAGAATAGAGAGGCCCTGCTTTGGAACAATATACTCCATATCCTCTTTACCAGAATATGTTACTAGAGATATCCAAGAAGAAGGCTCAGAATCAAGACAAGAAGGATCTTGAGGAGACTAAAGGAGTAGTCATCCCAACCAAACTTGAAGATCCAAGTCCATTCAATTTGCCTTGCTCCTTTAGCTACCTACACTTCAACAAGTGCTTGTGTGATCTGGGAGCATCTATTAGTGTAATGCCTTATTCTGTAGCACAAAAGCTTGGGCACACTGAATTCAAGCCTAGTAACCTCCACATAAGTTTGGCTGATGGATCAGACAAGGAAGTGGTTGGTAAATTGGAAAGCTTACCAATCAAGATAGGAAAGGCCAGAATCCCTAATGATTTTGTGGTTATAGAGATGGATAAGGAGTTAGAAGATCCTATCATCCTAGGGATACCATTCCTAGCCACTGCTGGAGCTGTCATTGATGTTAAAGAAGGGCTGGTAACCCTGAACATAGTTGAGGGTTTAACCATGAAATTTGATATCAATAACCCAACCAACTTGCCCTCCATTCAGGGTCAACCTTTTGCTGTTAAGGACAGAGGTGACTATGAGATCTCAAGAGAAGTGGAAACTGCAAAAGTTACATGTTTTTATCATCCTTTTTTGTCCATATTTTGCATTGTTCATACCTCTAACTTAGCATTTTTAGGTCATTTACTGTAGGAATTCACTTTTCGAGCATTTAGGGTGTTGCATTTCTGCATTTGCATATTTTGAATGAAAACAGGTGCTAAAGAGCCAAAAATGGGGAAAAACAAGGACAACTCGAGCATGTACCCGAAGGAGCTATCGAGCTGCAAGAAAAAGTCCGAACCCCAACACAATCCAGAAGGATCCAAGAGCATGAAGAGTAACCCGAAGATCCACCCGAGGAGTAACCCGACTTCACCCTCGTGTACCCCATCGAGTAGATCATCGGGCATGTCTGGGAAACTAGGTCAAATGGGTTTCCATATATAAACCCCCTCTTCCCCTAGCTTGCAAAGTAGCACGCCACAGACCCTCAAACTAGAAAGCGAGAGCTTCTGTGAGAGAACTGGGCGACTCAACATTTTTCTTCTTGTTTTGCATTTTTATTTTGTAGTTTTCTTAGATTTCTATCCTTTACTTTCTCTACTCTACTCTATCTTTTAATACAATGTCATTTTCATTCATTTTGATTGCTTTCTTATTCGCTTCTATATCCGAGTAGTGTAGTAAAGTTTCTAGGGATGGGATAGATGATTTTGTGTTCTTGATCGGTTAGGATGCTTTAGTTGATTGTAAATGATTGATAGATTTCCTTCTAGATTGGTGCTCTTAATGTTGTCAACAGACCGAAAGGTTGAGATTAGATCTAGGGCGTTTACAAATGCTACAGGCCGAAAGGAGTAGATAAAATGCTTGATTTAGCCAATGCTAGAGGTTTACTTAACTCTGAGTAACAAAATTAGATGAGTTTAAGTCTACTGACAATAATGAATCGTTCTTAATGCCTGCTTGTTCATATTGCTAGTGCGACAGTGTGGTAATGTGTTCAAGGTTGATTGTTGCTAGTGCGAAAGTGTGGTGACAAGGTCTTAGAGGTTCATTGTCTACGAAATAATTGCTTTAGGCATGTAAGGCATCCGTACTGGTCTAGGACACTTAGGATTCGATTACCCCCATCCTTAGGAACTTTCGTATTTTATTTATTTGCATTTCATTTTCAGTTACTCGACTACTTATCCGATCAGGTACACGATAACCTGTATCGAGTAATACCTCGAGCTGTTCATATCTCACTTGCATACTCGATCACCCCACTCGATCCTATACTCGATTGCTTGCATCGAGTGCTTAGGTCGTGTGGTTTACTTGTTTATANATCAAGTTCGTTTATTTATATTTGGTGTGGATACTGACTTGTTTGCTTTCGCATTGTTTGTTTTGAATCTTGGGTACAACCCGAGCACCCACCCGACCTTTCACTCGATCACCTGGATCGAGTTGATCCTCGTGTACACACTCGGACACATACCTGTGCATGCAAACACGATCCAAAGGTAGCCAGAATCTGAGTCCTTTCATCGACAACATCGACAGACCTCGGCTACTCAGACAACAACAAGTTCAACAAGAACCATCAATCATTGAGGAGACGATGAATAATCAGAACGGTCCACCAGCTCCTCAAGCAAGGACCAATATAGGAGCAGGAGATGCTCCATCTACTCACACTCAAAGGAATGGCATTGTGCCACCAGCTGTGCAGAACAATAATTTTGAGATCAAGAGTAGTCTCATCCAGATGATACAGAGCAATAAGTTTCATGGATTGCCAATGGAGGACCCATTGGATCATCTGGATGATTTTGATAGGTTCAGTAAGATCAATGGAGTCAGTGAAGATGGATTCAAGCTCCGGCTTTTCCCATTCTCTTTGGGAGACAAAGCACGAATCTGGGAGAAATCGCTCCCTAAGGAGTCCAACACCACTTGGGAAGCGTGCAAGAAGGCATTCCTGGACAAATTCTTCTCGAACTCCAGAACCGCAAGGCTGCGAAATGACATTTCCGGCTTTGTTCAGAGGAACAACGAAACATTCAGTGAAGCTTGGGAACGTTTCAAGGGATACACTACTCGATGTCCGCATCACGACTTCAGTAATGCTTCATTGCTGAGCACACTTTACTGAGGCGTGGTCCCCAAGATACGAATGTTGCTGGACACCGCAAGCCATGGTAACTTCCTTAACACAGATGTTGACGACGGTTGGGACCTAGTTGAGAACTTGGCTCAATCTGATGGCAACTACAATGAGGAATATGATCGCTCTGTGTGATTTATAGGAGAGGAAGATGCCAAGTACAAGAGGGACATGAAAGCCCTCAATTACAAGCTTGATCAGCTCCTCAACCAGCAGAAGCATGTTCATGCTATATCAGAGGAAGAGCAGTTTCAACAACAAGATGGGGAGACTATGCAACTAGAGGATGTTAACTACATCAACAACCAATGAGGGTACAACTTCAAGCCGAATCCGAATCTGTCTTATCGGAACCCGAATGTTGCGAATCCTCAGGACCAAACTTAACCATCTGCAGTTCAAGGGAACCAGATCCAACAAAAGCCTTTTGTCCAATACAACCAAGGTTATGCACCTAAGCAGCAGTATTCAGGAACCTACAACCAACCACCTGGATTCCAACAACACCAAGGTCCACCAAACCAATCACAAGAAGCTGAGTTACGCGGTCTCATTCAACAAATGATTCAGAATCAGGCTACCGCTTCTATGGACATCGCGAAACGGTTCGCAGAGATGAGCAACAAGATCGACTCAGGGTACAATGATCTCAATGCCAAGTACGAATCACTTAACACAAAGGTTCGATACCTGGAAGGCCATCACAACAACCAACCAGCCCCAAAGATCAACCAACTCCCAGGTAAAGCTGTTCAAAACCCGAAAGATTATGCAACTGCTCAAGTCATCTTCCTTGATGATGACTATGAGGACTACCTCATTGGGGACTGTGATGATCAAGATGGGGAGAAGGTGGAACACCCAATGCGAAATGAGGCCAAGTACTACATATCCGAGTATGAACCCGAGTCTTCACCCGAAGAGACTGATCGAGTTGATGATCGAGCACTGGTTCGAGAATCGCAAACCAAAGAACAACCTGAAGTGGAACCCGATGACCTACACGATGGTGTTGATCGGATGATGCATCGAGTAGATGTTGAAAAGATAGATCAGCCTCAACCACCTGCACTAGTAGAAGGGGAGTTAGAGGAAAGGTTTAATGCTGCACTTGACATCCAGCTAGAGGCGCTTGCAGAGCGAATGACTAAGCGTAAAGCTCCACCACCTAAGTTTTTGCTCCCACACGAGCTTCAGCAGGAAGCTGCCAAGGAAGCAGCTCGATTGGAGGATGAGGTCAAGGAAGCTGTCAAGGAGATCGGTTTTGAAATTCTGAGAAGTGGAGTTTNTAGTTTGCTTGGATCCCGAGCTGCGAATTGAGGAAAAACTTGAAGATCCTGGCTCTTTCACCTTGCCGTGTTCGATAGGACTTCAGATCTTCAAGAACTGTTTGTGAGACCTTGGAGCTT
>NC_025702.1:6871102-6883457 GCF_000633955.1 Camelina sativa | reverse complement strand
AGGAGCATGAAGAGTCAAGCTTAGTGACTTTAAACAAGCTCACTTGGGAGGAAGTCCCAAAGGTATCTTTTAATTTTAACTTATTTGTTTTACTTACTTTTATTTACTTTTTCTCTTTTTGCAATTTTATAAAAAAAAAATGGAAAATTAAAAAGAGGAAAATTGAGGAACCCGAGGGTCAACCCGACACCGTACTCGACGCGCCTGATCGTGTCCCTGCTCTGGTGGCGAGTGGAGTCTGAATCCCACAAGGAAGCCCACTCTTAGTGAAGCCCACCAACCAAACCCTAGCCTATTTAAGGGGTTTCGACATTCTCTCCCCTTCCATCACCGATAAGTATCTCTCAACCCTAGAGTTTTTGCTTTCCAAAGTTTCTATTCTATTCTCTCTCAAACTCGAGCTTTATTCGATTTCTTTGGGACTAACCCTATTAACCTCGAGACTTAATCTTTTTCTTCTCAAGGAATCAAACATGGAGCCAATCACTAAAATCTACCAAAGGAAGGGAAGAAGATCAACCTCCACCGCTGCTACAACCAGAGGTGATGCCGTCGAAGTTCGAGAGTCTCAAGGAAGAGGAAACGTTCCACATTCCCAACCGTTGGGTGGACGTTTAGCCTCCCCAACCCAATGCACAACCCGATCTACCACCCGACCAGATTCTCGAGTAACCGATCGAGTAGGCCCCCAAGTTCGCTCACCGAGTCCAATAGCGAGTACTGTCCGCCGTTTTCTTCGACGTAGGGACCTGTCTACGTCCGAAAAGACCCTTATCGACCCTATGGAGGTCGATTCTGATGCCGGAGGAGAAGAGGAAGGGGAGATCCATACCTCTCGATCAAGGAGCAGAGCTGCGGTTGCAAGGGGGAAGAGAACAGCTTCGGAGAAGGCTGAGAAGGTGGTTGAGAGAGCAGTTGAGGAAGAGGATCAACACGCTGAGGAGGAGGACCGAGAGAGAAAAGAGGAGCAGAGAGAGAGGACCCGCCAAGCCTCTCGGAGGCTAAAGCAGAAGGAGGTGGATACTCCGGCAAGACTCTTCAAGTTTTCCGGAAGATGAGCTTTGTTGGTACCCGCTACCCTCATCGAGAAACAATGAAGCAATTGGGCATCGCTAGAGACGTCGAGTACCTGTTCGATATATGGCACCTGGGCCAATTGATGCGAGCCCACCTTGAAGCATATGAGGAGGAGACGGTCCACTTCTTTTCAACCTTGAAGTTGCACTATTTCGAGGACCACCCGACCCTACTACCCGATGGGGGTATCGGGTTCATCACCTTCTCCGTGAGGAACAAGGACTACCGACTCAGTTTCAAAGAGATGGAGAAGCTGTATAGCTTCAAATCTGGTTGTGGGGAAGGTATGGAGGTAGGCAAAGAAGAAATGAGGTCCCTATGGCTGACAACAGGAGACAAGAACCCCTACAAGTCCACAAGCTCCAAATCCGCTCAAATAAGGAGCCCTGTCTTGAGGTATTTTCACAAGTCCCTTGCATGCACTCTTTTTGCTAGAAAACAGATTGGGAATGTGAACGACCATGAGCTCCAGCTGTTAGATATTCCACTATGTGGAGTTTTGGACAATACTAGGGATGGTACACCACTAGTTGGAGATGTTGCGGATACAAGCATGTTGTTTGTGTTACTCGATCAATTCCTCTACCTGAAATCGTGGGCCGTGAAAAGAAGAGAAGGAGGCGGAGAGATCTCCATTGGGGGACTAGTCACACCGATCCTAGTGGCATGCGATGTGCCCTTAAAGGGAATTGTTCATGAACCAAGATGGCTGGATGCGGACTACCTCGTGCTGGCGAGATTTTTGGCCCATGAGAGGCCTAATGACATGACGCTGTTCAAGTTTGTCCATCCAACCGCCGGAGCTGCTCAAATGGTTCTACCTAATGTCATATGCACCAAGGTTCGGCTGGGCGACAACATTGACTTCGCACCACCGTTGGAGGAACTGTACAACCCGGAGGAGGAGTCCGAAGCTGAGAACAGAGAGAGACCGGGCAGAGACAGGGAGACAGCTCGGAGGAGTTCGATTTTGAGGAGTATGTATGCTCTCAAAAGCAACCGGTTGGAGTGAGGGAAGCTCACAAGAGGATCGGCTGGCTGAAGAGGATGAACAAGTTCTTGGCGAAGAAAGTAAAAGATCTTACCGGTTCGGTGAAGACAATGGGAGGTCAAATCAAGGAGTTGCAAGATAAGGCAAGCTGTGCCTCAGCTCCTACCTCGGCACGAGCACCAACTTGGATGGGGAGAAGCGGACCGCTAGGAGGAACTCGAGGACTGCCACCTCCAGAATCTTACAGAGCATCATCATACGAGCCCCAAGCCGAGGAGAACATCACCCGACCTGAAGCATCGTGGACAAGCCATTCTGATGCTTACCCGACGCCCAACCCGATGGGATACAGGATGAACTATTTGATGCACCCATCGAGCACCCAATCGGGTGAGTACACAGGGATCTTCCCTCCACCTTACCAGATGCCATTCACGATGCCATACACGATGCACCCTGCGAGTGGATACACGGGTGATCATTCTGGACCTTTTCCGCCATTTCCGTCGTACTACCCGATGCCCTACCCGATGAACTACGCGATCCCACCCTCGATCAACACCTCGGACGCTGGTCCGAGTAAGTCGTCAGTGCGCATTTCTGAGCTCTCTGACGAGCAAACACAGGCACCTGCTGAAGCCGGAGACGACCCAGGCTACACGTTGGCGAGTATGGAGGCTGTTGCAACCTCCTTCTTCACCAACCCATGAGGTACCACTTTCATCCGATCTTTGTATATAACATTGCATTTAGTTTAATTAATTTTGTGTGATTCTTGGATTCTTTTTCAAACTTTTATTTACACAGGGACTGTGTAATTTAAGTTTGGGGGAGGGTCCTAGAATGTATTTAACATTGTGCTTTATTTTTTTATTATTATTTCAAATTTTTGCATGCTAGTTTTATTCATTTGAGTCTGCATTGCATTTATGTGCATTAAAAAACCCAAAAAAAAAAAATTGAAAAAATTTTAAGAAAAAGAAAAGAAAAGAATGTTCATGTAGTTGCATTTGCATATTAGGATTGAGTCTAGTTTGTTTCATATAGGATTGTCGCATATGCATCTTAGGGGACAATGATTAAAACCACCTTGTTTAAAATCAAACCTTAGGATTGAAGCTATAGCCCTTAGTCATAGTTCATNGAAAAGGTCCCTACGGTTAGAATCAATTAGCTCTAAGTCTCTAAGTAAAAAAAAAAAAAAAAANTGATTGAATGCTTCTTCCACTTGCTTGAACATTAGAACATCTCTATATTATTGGATTTAATTTGAACTTTAATTGTCTTGCTTATGGAATTTGAATACTTGCTCATGGTAACTCCAAACTCGGGTTAGCACTCCACTTTTTACCAATCTTTTCGTTTAACCCGATTCGTTTGTCCTACCCATGAACCCAAACCTTTCTTTCAAACTTGTTGTGAATTGTTGAGTGAGGCCTCTTTCATTGTGCTATAGGTTGTGAAACCTTGAGAGTATTGAGAACGACAAAGAACTGCCTCTTGATTTAGCTAAGTTAGAATTTGAACTAGCTAATAGATTCGGTTTTGAAGGTTAGGTGGTTAGAATGTTTATTTGGGGTTGGGTTGTGGAATAAAAAAAAAAGAAGAAGAAAAAGTCCCTAAGGTTAGAATCAATTAGCTCTAAGTCTCTAAGTAAACAAAAAAAAAAGAAAGAAGAATTCTTGTTATAGTCTCTTAGAAAGAAAGAGAAAAATATATCTACATTAGGAGTTTAGCAAAGAAAAGAAAAAAAAAAGAGAGAGAGAGAGCTAGAAGTTTAAAGTTTAAAAGTCTAAACCTTAGGGAGTAAAAAAGGAGAGTTAAAATCTAGGATGTGGGTAGTTTAAATTCTAGGGGGTTGAAATAAATAAAAAAATGAAAATGAGAGTGAATGAGAAAAGGGTAGATCATCAATAGTTAAGCTTTGTATGCCCAAATTGTTCCCAGTCTTAGATAGTTTTCACAACTGTCTAGCATTCCATCTTTTGAGAGAAAACCACCCAAAGAATTTGTTTGAAACTACCTTACTAAAAAGTCTTACTCTTGAAAACGATTGAGCTTGATTCACCTTCCATTTGCAAGAATTCGCCAAACACTTAATTGAATGTGAAAGAGATGTTCCTTATCTTTAGTTGGAGGTTGAGCTAGATTGATGCATGGTAATTAGCATAGAAAAATATTTGTCAGTATGTTGATTGATCTTAGCACCATTAAACTATCTTTAAGGACTATAGCTTGAATCTTTCGGTTAACATCTTAAGGTTATGAGTCCCCACTTTCAAACCGTACCCTCTTACTTCCTTGCTAGAGGACTAGCAAGATTTAAGTTTGGGGGTCTGATAACTCTCTAATTTACATGTTTTTAGCATCCTTTTTTGTCCATATTTTGCATTGTTCATAACTCTAACTTAGCATTTTTAGGTCATTTACTGTAGGAATTCACTTTTAAAGCATTTAGGATGTTGCATTTCTGCATTTGCATATTTTGAATGAAAACAGGTGCTAAAGAGCCAAAAATGGGAAAAAACAAGGACAACTAGAGCATGTACCCGAAGGAGCCATCGAGCTGCAAGAACAAGTCCGAACCCCAACACGATCGAGGAGGATCCAAGAGAATGAAGAGTAACTCGAAGATCCACCCGAGGAGTAACCCGACTTCACCCTCGTGTACCTCATCGAGTAGATCATCAGGCAGGTCTGGGAAGCTAGGTCAAATGGGTTTCCATATATAAACCCCCTCTTCCCCTAGCTTGCAAAGTAGCACGCCGCAGACCCTCAAACCAGAAAGCGAGAGCTTTTGTGAGAGAACTGGACGACTCAACATTTTTCTTCTTGTTTTGCATTTTTATTTTGTAGTTTTCTTAGATTTCTATCCTTTACTTTCTCTACTCTACTCTATCTTTTAATACAATGTCATTTTCATTCATTTTGATTGCTTTGTTATTCGCTTCTATGTCCGAGTAGTGTAGTAAAGTTTCTAAGGATAGGATAGATGATTTTGTGTTCTTGATCGGTTAGGATGCTTTAGTTGATTGTAAATGATTGATAGATTTCTTTCTAGATTGGTGCTCTTAATGCTGTCAACAGACCGAAAGGTTGAGATTAGATCTAGGGCGTTTACAAATTCTACAGGCCGAAAGGAGTAGATAAAATGCTTGATTTAGCCAATGCTAGAGGTTTACTTAACTCTGAGTAACAAAATTAGATGAGTTTAAGTCTACAGACAATAATGAATCGTTCTTAATGCCTGCTTGTTCATATTGCTAGTGCGACAGTGTGGTAATGTGTTCAAGGTTGATTGTTGCTAGTGCGAAAGTGTGGTGAAAAGGTCTTAGAGGTTTATTGTCTAGGAAATAATTGCTTGAGGCATGTAAGGCATCCGTACTGGTCTAGAACACTTAGGATTCGATTACCCCCATCCTTAGGAACTTTCGTATTTTATTTATTTGCATTTATTTTTCAGTTACTCGACTACTTACCCGATCAGGTACACGATAACCTGTATCGAGTAATACCTCAAGCTGTTCATATCTCACTTGCATACTCGATCACCCCACTCGATCTTGTACTCGATTGCTTGCATCGAGTGCTTAGGTCGTGTGGCTTACTTGTTTATATTCTTTTACTTTGTTTATTTTAGGAATCGTTAGAACCAAAACCCTAATTGCTTGGCTTGACTTGCATTGTTCTGATCATATCCTTCCTGCTAGAAATACACAACCATTTGGATTGATAACCCTTTGTACTACAACTGCATAGGAGATTGATACCCTGGGTGAAAACCTGTCTATTAGTTGACAATGAGGAATATAGAAGGGATATGACAAGTGAGAGGAGGCCAGAAGCTGAATTTTAGCAAGAAGAAAGTGGATATGAAGAAGAGTCTGGCACATTGACATCAAATTAGCTCTTTGAGGCTCTCATGACAATGAAGTTTCAAGGGACCAGGTTCCCTCACAAGAAGACTATGGAGGAGTTTGGCATTGCTGATGGTATGAAGGTCCTCTTTGAATTCCTGAGTTTGACCAAGTTCATGGAAATAACCATGGAGGGATATCAAAGGGAGAGCTGTGAGTTCATATCCACTGTCCAAATGCACTACTTCACTGATTGTGTTGATCAAGAGAGAGAAGCTGGTTTCAACACTTTCACCATCAAAGGAAAACAATATGAGATGTCACTCTTAAAAGTAGCCACAATCTATGGGTTTGAAACTGGAACTGACTACAACATGGTGATGCCAAAGGAAGAAATGTACTCTGTTTGGAACACCATTGGTGATGACAAACCATACTATTCAGCCTCAACCAAGAGCTCCAAAATTAGAAGCCCAGTTCTGAGGTACTTTCATAAAGCTCTAGCTAACACAATGTTTGTTAGGAAAGAAACTGGGAACTTAAATGAAAGTGAGCTTAAGATGATAGATATGGCCCTCTATGATGTTATGGACAAAACAATAGATGGGATCACAATATGTGGGAGTAGGGTCCCAACTGACCTAGCTATGGTCCTCATTGATCAAATAACCTACGACAGAAGTTGGGTCGGCAAGCTACACAAGAGGGGCTCAACTGGAGTCCTAACCATTGGAGGCATCATTACTCAAATACTTAAAGCTGTAAATGTCCCACTTAGAGGTGAGAAGACCCAATCAAGATGGATTGACATCCCATATCTCACATCCACTCTCATTCTTGCCAAAGAAAAGCATCATGGGAAGTACCTGTTCAATTTTGATCACCCAACAGTAGGCAAGGCTCAATTTGTGCTGCCAAACCCTGGAGCTACATCAATAAGTCAAGGGTTTAACATTGATTTTTGGCCAGCAGTTGAGCTACTGTTTGATGGGTCAGCCCCTTATGTTGAAGAACAAGCTGGAGATGTTTATATGACTGATGGGGAAGAACAATTCTACTTTGAAGACTATGAGCCTCAACCAAGAGATAGTAGAGGAGTAAGGTAGACAACCAAAAGGGTGACACTACTCCAAAAATGGAACAAGTGGTATGGTAAGACAACTGAGAAGCTGAAGAAGAAGTTAGCTAAGATGTCCAAGTCCATCAAGGGTATGAAAAAGGAAATTGCTGAATTGAAGAGTGGGAACACATCCCCAACACCATCTGAGCAATGGAGAAGGAGCAGCTTAACCAGGGTACCATCTTGAGCTGTAAACACTTTGGAGCCTTCCAGAGCATCGTCATTTGAGCCATTACAAAGGAGAAGAGGTACAATCCCCACAGAACAGCCAAGTTCGAGGCACTCGACCAGTGCACTCGAACCTACACACGACCGAGTGCCTCAAATGCACTCGGCCGAGCACCTCTCCAGGCCTCAATACAGCTTCCCAGCTCCTCAGGGGTATCCACCTTACCCCTATGGCCCAGTTTACCCTCCCTTCCCACCGCAGTACTTCATGGACCCGACTATAATGCAGCAATATTTAGGGCAACAAGGACAACATCACCCAACTCGGCCAAGCATTCGACCGAGTCACTCGACCGAGTCACTTGACCGAGTCACTCGACCGAGGACTCAATCGAGTGCATGCCCGACGCCATAGTCGAGTACCCTCCATCCCCTTCAGCAAGTCAGAATCAAGCCCAAGGCTCAAGCTACACATATGACAGCATGGCTGAAGATGTGGACAGCTTCTTCAACAACCATTGAGGTACCAATATCACCTTATCCACTATTTACACCATTTAGTTGCATATTTTCTCTGTTTCAGTTCTCAAATTCTCTTTCAAATTTTTATTACACAGAGGACTGTGTAATTTAAGTTTGGGGGAGAGTTTAAGACATCATTTAACATAGTTTGCTGTTTTCTTATTTTTCATTCCACATTAATACTTGCATTGCATCTAAGGCATAGAAAAACCAAAAAAAATTTGAAATTTTTTCACAAAAACCTTTAAAAAACAGAGTGTCCATGTAGTTTGCATTGCATATTAGGATCTTGTTACCATGTTTCATATAGGATTGCTTCACATTTGCATTAGGGATCAATGATGTGTTTAGCCTTGTTAACACTGTTTGAATTCACTAAACTAGGATCAATGCCCAAGTTAATAGTACTTTGATGCTAGTTGAGTGGTTAGAAACATAAGATTGAACCAAGCCTAGAATTNCCCTAGAATTCTGATACTGCATTCTGTCTAAATTGAAGCATGTTGTGATTTGAAGTCATTTCCTATTTATAAGAACATAATTTTGACTTTTAAATATCAGCTTGTGCAATGTTTTTAAACTCATGGATACTTTATACATATTTGGATCATCTTTCCCATTTTTACCACTCTTGTTGATCCAAGTAGCTGATTTTATTATTCAATCAGTTTTCCCCACCCATAACCAACCTTTCTTTCAAGCCTTGTTTATTCTTGAGTGTGTGAGGTCTATTTTGGGATTGAGCTTGATAGAAAGTGTTAGGTTTTAACTGACAAGAATAAAACCTTGTGTAGTTCTAGTTTTCATTTTTCAAACTAAATAGGACTAGGAGGTTTAATTTCTGGGTTAGGGACTTGGTGTGTTCAAAAAGAAAAGAAAAGAGTGAAAAGAGAAAGAAAAGGGTAAAGTCCTTAGGAGGGAAGTGTTTTAAAGTAAATTCAAACTCTAAGTGAAAGAATGGGGTGTATTAAAAGTTTCAAATAAGGTTCTGGTCAAAGAAAAGAAAGAAAGAAAAGAAGAGTCTAGTAAAAAGCTTTATGACTTGGGAAACAAGTAAGAAAGAGAACTTTAGCATTTAAGAAAGAAACCCCCATTCCACTAGAGCAATCAGTAAGAAACCTCTCCTAGGACTGAAAAACAAAGAGAAAGAAGGGCAAAAGAGAAAAGATGAAGCTTAAGGGTAGAATTAGGATATTATGGGATTAGAATGGTTAGGAACAAACACTTTGGGTACCTTTGGGTAGACAAGGTTCTGTTCTTGTATGTGTCTAAGTGATCTTACCTTTAGCATTTTTCTAAAGCTCAATCCACTTTTTGAGAGAACCCTTATGTTTGATAAGCCCCACTCAAAACAGAGACCATTTTTGTCTCTAACCCTTATCACCAAGCCAAATGAGTTTAAACATTGCATAATCTGATTCATGTTATTGCTTAATGAATGTTAAAGGAAATGACTGATTTGAATGCATGTGGAAGCCTAAGGCTAGAATCAGTTGAGGTTGATAAAGTCTTGTCTAAAATCTTTAAGTATAGCTCATTCAGCTGGCATCATAGTACTAGTAACTTGGACATTGATTCTAGCTGGTCTATTTGCATGTTTAAGGTTCTGAGATCCCACTTCCAAACCTCTCTTCCTTCTTATGACTTGTTTGCTTGAGGGCAAGCAAAGACTAAGTTTGGGGGAGTTGATATGTGTATATTTTACCCTGTTTAACCACTGTTTATTTACATGTTTTATCAGCCTATCTTGTCACTTTCATATAGTTTAAGGATTGTTTGTGCATTAGAGTAGGATTTGCATTGCATTTGCATTGTTCCTTGTTTAAACAGGTGAATTGGACTCAAGAACCATGGAAATAGCATATGGGATGAAGAGAGTGCAATCAATGGAGTGGATAGGAGATGAATCAAGAAGAAAACCAACAAAACATGAAGCACTCGACCGTCTGATTCTGAAGCACTCGACCGTTTCGATGGAAGACACTCGACCATGTGGAACTCAAGACTGGGCTGGTGGGAAGCAGAAGGAAACCCACTCGACCAAACCCACTCGAGCACATCTTGTCGAGTACATCGATCCGCCTTGTTATTTTGTCTGGTAGCCAAATTAGGGCTTTCCTCTCCCTCTATATATACTCTTTGTACCCCATGGCCGCAAAAAGTCCTCTTTTATGCAAGATAGTCTCTGTTCTGTAGCCACCAAAAAAACTAGTTCTTACCCCTTAAGGGTTTTTAGGATTTATTTACTGCTTTTTCCCCTTTATTTACTGTTTTCTCTCAGATTTCTATACTTTGTAAGTTTCAAAACTTTCAGTGTATTGAGAGAATCTGAGTTTGCTTCTTTATATTAAGTTGTTGTTCATCATTTCATCTATCTTATCATGTTAGTTTCATTAATTCTTGGGTTTATGTTCATCATCATCATGTCTAGTTCATCTGAGTAGTGAGTTAGGATTCTGGAGATGGATTAGGTTAGTTTAGGGCTGTGGTAGTCTGGAATGGTTAAGTTAGCTTGTTTAAATATCTCTTCTGGGTTGGGTGTGCTCTAAGTTGTTCTTATATCTGAGAGGGTAAGAGCAGATCTTAAGATTCCTAGCATCACACCAATTTCTAGGTTGTTAGATTAATCCAATATTGGAGATCATCATGCTTGTCCCAAGAGATTGGTTGCACAAGGTGGTTTTTGACAAGTAATGGTCTGGTATTTAAAGCATGTTCAGTATGGTTTCACCAATGAGAGTTGGGTTAGGATGTTACTGTAACTTGATCACTTATGCCATGAGAGTGGATTAGTGAGTCATTAAGATCATTGTCTAGAGATAGCTCATGTAGATTGAGATTTGTTGACCAGTTTAGATAGCCACAGCCTGAACACTAGCCCATGAATCCATCTCTAGAAGCCTTCTTTGTCATTTGATTGTTTACTTATCGCATATCTTTCTGTTTTGTTGCATTTGTCTCAGTTTAAGTTTCTCAAGATTGCATCTATTTTTCGTCAAAACCCACTTGACCTAGTCACTCGACCAGTCAAAAGGTCGAGTCCTTGATCGAGCACCTCCGGGTTGTTCTTTTATTTTCTGTTCCATTTTCCTATCTGCATTTTCTGTATTTTCATCAAACTGTTTCACCAAAATCACTTTCATACTTGGCTTAACTTGGATTACTGTTCACATTCTGATTGCATACACATCACACACTTTATGGACTGACATCTCTTATACTACAACTGGACATTTCTGGCAATCTCTTATGCCAGTTGCCAGAAGGATACGCTGGACTGACATCTCTTATGCCAGTCCAGAAGGATACGCTGATGTCCGTCACACACTTCTGGCAATTTCATGTAAATAACCTCATCCAACTCTCCATTCACTACAAGAAAACAGGCCATTTGCCACTCCTACTATAGTCGCTCTTTAGTCGCAAATAAGGGTTTTGCGACTACTTCGCGACTCTTTTCGATGGTCGCAAAAAAACGGTCGCAAAATATGGTCGCTTATTTGCGACGGATTACAGACTCTTTTTTATAGTCGTATATTTGCGATGATACTGTGACTATAATTGGTAGTTGTACATTTCCGACTAAACTGCAACGAAGTCTACTTAGGGACAGTTTTGTGACTACATATAACAGTCGTATGTTTACGACCGTATTGCGATTAACGGTAGAGTCTGGGTTTAGCGACGGATTAAGGACGACCTATTAGTCCCAAAAGGGTTGCAAAGTCTGTTTTAGTTTAGTAGCAGTTGAGTCGCAAATTAGTCGTTTATTATTGCGACTATGTTAAGACTGTTTTTGTAGTCGCTAAGGAGTTAGTTTTTAGTAACTATTCTGCCACTATTTTGTGAATTGGTTTAGTCACAAAATAGTCACATTTTGTGAATTGGGTTAGTCACAAAATAGTCACATTATTTGAATTCGTTTAGTCACAAAATAGTTACATTATTTGAATTGGTATAGTCACAAAAGAGTCACATTTATTAATTGGTTTAGTCACAAATCAGAAACGTTTTAGCAATCCTAATTGTGATTAATTTGGGAATTTCAAATGCTAATAATCAAAAGGAATGATGATTGAAACTACCACACAAGCAAACTTATCATCCAAAACAAAAAGATCATCCTAAACATCCAAGAAACAATATTCAAAAGCAAGTTCATACATAAAGAAAAGGGGAATTAGAAGTTTAGTTGGAAGAAGTATTAGAGGTAGGGGTTTGTGCAGCTGGACTGGAGGGTGGTGTGGTGCCTCCATCGATGGGTTGTGCAGTGGTTGTAGGTGCGATAGCTGGTTGAGTGGCTGCAGGAGGAGGAACCGTAAAAGCTGAGTATTCAGGAATTTTTTCAGAGATGAAGAGGACAAGCTTGTTGATCACAGCTTGAGACTCTCGGTGTTCCTGATCACGTCGTGCATTCTCAGACTCATGTTCAGATATCTTGCGCCGAAGTTGATCTTGAAGCTCCGCAAGAGTTGCTGCAGAAGAGCTCGCATAACTCTCTTTCCTTTTTCCTTTCCTTAGTGTCTCAACAAGTGATCCAAGGCCAAATGGGTTACCTCTGTTATCTGTTTGAGTACACTAAACCAAAAGATAAACATTCGCTAATCAGCACAAACCAGA
>NC_025702.1:6870589-6870954 GCF_000633955.1 Camelina sativa | reverse complement strand
ATGGCTTTGGAACATATGCATGTATTCATTGTTAACATTGAAATTTATGACCTTAAAAAAGTTTTAGTTACTAAATTCAGTCAAATACAAGTATAAATGTATATCTAAGGATGTCTACACATCTCAAAAATGAAATTTAAGATACAAAAATAACAAGAGTGGGAAAAGAGTTGCAGAAACGTTGCTAATTCAGGTGTTAGTCGCTTATTAATCGCAATTCGGTTGCAAAGCAGTCTCAAGACAGTTGCAAAGTGGTGGCAAAGTGTTACTCTTTTGTGACTGTATTTTACTAGTCAATTTAAAAGTTTGATTTTCACACATTAGGAGCTTATTTGCATCCATACATCACTCATACTAGTAGTAAA
>NC_025702.1:6831038-6869767 GCF_000633955.1 Camelina sativa | reverse complement strand
CTACAGGCAAAATCGATGAACTCTTCCACACCCGCCGAATAATCCGATGAGATATGATTAGTGAACGGATCGATCCGATTGTACATCCATGCTCTTGAAGGATTATTCCACATTATTATTATTTTTTTTTTCTCTCTCTTTTTTTTTCTTCCTCTCGATTTTTTTTCTCTTTCTCACGTTTTTTTTTGTTTCTTTCTCCCGTTTTTTTCTCTTTAGAGTCGATGTAAATGAAAGAAGAAGTGGTGGCAGATATATAAGAGAAATTTTGCCACTGTTTTGCGACTATTATAGAAAGAGTCACAAAATTTCAGTTCACCTAACACACTTTAAGCACGTTTTTTGCTAACATGGTGCGACTCTTTTGCGATTGTTTTCAATGTAGTCGTAAAAGTTGAGTACAATATCTTCCACATTCTCAACGTTTTTTGCCGACATGCAGCGACGACTTTGCTACTAAATGATACTCCAAAAAGTCGTTGCAAATAAGTCTCTATTTTGCGACTTATTTGCGACGGCTCTCACGTACCAAAATTGCAGTTGCAAAGTAGTCACAAAATGCATCTTGTTTTGCGACGAAATAATATCAGTTACAAAAGAGTATATATTCGGTCGCAAAGGTGAGATGTTTTTGTGACTTTATTGTTTCGTCGTAAATTTGCGACGGTTTTACTTCCGTATTTTGCATGGTCGTTAATCGGTATTAAAATAGTCGCAAAACCGTCGCAAATATTTGCGACTAAACAATCAGTCACAAACGGTCGTCGCAAATGGCATGTTTTCTTGTAGTGATTTAAAAACGCATTAGATACGTCTAATTGAGTGGGAAACCATTTCTTCGATGCTAAGACCTTCAAAAGAAACTTGACAATGGCCATTTTAGCAACCGGCGAGAAAGTCTCTGTATAATCTAAACTTCCTTTTTGCGTGTATCCTTTAGCCACAAGTCGTGCTTTATATCTCTCTAAATTGCCATCAGAATGAAATTTCACTGTAAATACCCACTTACAACCCACTACTTCTTCCATGGAGGTAAGCTTGTAACATCACAAGCATCTTTATCTTCCATAGCCCCAATCTCCTTGTCGACAGCCTCACACCATTCTTTGGAATCCCTTGCCTCAGAGTATGTTTGAGGAATCAGAATTTTTGAGATAAGATTGATATAAGAGAGATGTGAAGTAGAGAGTTTTGAATATGAAAGAGTAGAAGAAATAGGATAAGGAATGTCACTGTCAAGAGAGTAACAATGATAATCTTGTAAGTGAGCTGGGATCTTCTTAACCCGAGGTGGTAAAGAGATTTGTGGTGATGAAGAAATTTGTGTAGGAAGAGAAATTTGTAAAGGAGGAGAAGAAGTGGTATTACCTGAAGGCAAGGAATCCATCAGTGTGAATATGTCAATAGTCAAATCAGCTTGATTCCTCGTTGCTAGTGGAAACACTTCTTCACAAAACTCAACATTCCGATAAATGAATATCCTGGAACTCTCCAAATCCATTATCTTATAACCCTTATATCCTGCAGGGTAACCAAGAAAGAGACAGGCTCTTAATCGCGGCTCAAACTTGTGTCGCTGCTTAGGAGAGGTGGTGCTATAGCAGAGACATACGAAGGTCTTTATCTGATCATAAGCCGGTTGTCTACCAGTCAAGATTTCATAAGGAGTCTTGTTGGATAGTAACTGAGAGGGAGTCCTGTTGATCAGAAAAACAGTGGTTAGTATACAATCAATCCAATATTGCAGAGGAACTTGTGATTGGAACATTAAAGCTCTGGCCACATTTAAAATGTGTTGATGCTTGCGTTCCACCACTGAATTTTGTTCAGGCGTTTCTGGGCAAGAATGATAAGAGATAATTCCATTGTCTTGATAAAACTCAGTGAACCTCAATTCTGGTGCATTGTCTGAACAAACCGCTTTTACTTTCACATTATACTGATTCTCAACTTGCTTTATAAATGCAGGAAAAACTTTCAAAACCTCAGATTTTGTTCTTAGCAGATAAACCCAAGTTGCTCTTGAATGATCATCCACTATTGTCAGAAAATGCTTATATCCATCAAATGTCTCCACTGAAAATGGTCCCCATAAATCAATATGTAACAACTCAAAAGTCGCATTACAAATATTGTTGAAAGAGGGAAAAGACAATTTCTTCTGGTTAGCCAAATGACAAATATGGCAACAAGTAGAGCCTTTATTCTTGTGTTTTGCTGTGCCCAAAACTCCAGAAAGGACATCCAACCTTGAGTAAGACGGATGACCTAGCCCCTTGTGCCAAACGTTAATATCTACCACCGAATTCACCAATACTGATGGAGCTGTAATATCCAACACAGACATTTCCAACACGTCTACCCTTTCCAATTATCAACCCCCTGGTAAGATCCTGTATTTCACAGCAAGAAGAATCAAAGATCACCTGCGAGCCTAAACTGGATGTCAAAAGAGCTGATGCTGAGCAAGTTCAATCAAAATTCATGAATAAACAGAACATTGCTGAGTAGAATATCTTTAGTAACCTGAACTGTTCCTACACCACTGATCTTGACAGTAAAGCCTGTTGGCAAGTTCACATAGCTCTCTACAGTTGTATCTAAGGATACAAACATGTTTTTGTCATAGGAAACATGGTGAGTTGCACCAGAGTCAATCAACCATGTTCCAGTCGACAAACAATGTTTTGAAACCACCAGTATGCCAACAAAACAAGAGGTAATGGGAGAAAAGGAAATGCCAGTGTAGTCAATAGGAGAATTAGAAGGACTCGAGTCATTATCAAAGGAGACAGAAGGATTCTGTAACTTCGAGCTAAACAGTGCAACAAAGTGTTGAAGCTGATCCTTTGAAAGATTACTGATCACACTCTCTAAGTTACCAGCGGGAGAAGCGTGTTGTGTAGGCAAGGTAACTTGAGGCTGTGTGTTCATTGCAACATGTGCCGCTACTATAGGTAGCTTCTGTGTTTTCTCAGGAATCTTGCCTTTGTATCCTGGGGGAAAACTATGCTTCTTGTAGCACCGCTCTGCAATATGTCCAACTTTGTTACAAAAGGAACAGATGGGGCGACCTTTGTTAGGCCCATTCTGTACATAACAAACCGTAGATGGATCTGCAGATGCATCACTGATGTTTCGGTTCATCTCTGAAACCCTAAACACAGCTGGTTGAGCAACAACTGGAGAGAAATTCTTCTGACTGTCATCTTGGTCAAGGATGTTGTAGACTTCTACCAAAGAAGGAAGAGCTTTCTTAGCAGTAATTTGTCTTCTGACTATTGCGTAAGAATCATTCACCCTGCCAAAAATTTCACAGTCTTCGCTCTTTCTGCTTTGAGTTGCAACCTTGTTGCTTTGCCACAAACGCAAGGCTCATCTAGCTCTTCTGTACTCTCAAGCTGATCCCACAAGATTTTCAGCTGAGTATAGTAATCAGAAAGAGATCTGGTTCCTTGACGTAGATCCTGAATCTGCTGAGTCAAATTGTAGGTTCGTGGTAAGTTGGGGATGTGAAAACGACTGTGGATATCACGCCAAACCGAACTACTGAACTAGCATCACGAATACGGAGAATACTGCGATAGATCTGAGGAGAAACCGAGTTCAATGTCCAAGCCTTCACCATACTGTTGCATCTAGACCACAAACGATAATTCCTATCAGTTTTAGGAGGCCTAGGCAAAGATCCATCGATGAAACCAATTTTGTTTTTCGCATCTAAAGCGATCAACATAGCTTCGCTACAATCATCATGATTATTCTCATCTAAGCGATTAGGAACAAGAATCAAACCTGAATGATCAGCGATGTGCATAAAAAACGGAGAGTGTGTCTGATCTACCAGATCTGGTGATGTCTCATCTCGCGGAGGTCCGATCATCCGAGAATCAGCTGTGGTTGGAGAATCCGGAGGAGAAACAACATCAGCAGTAGTCCGTACCATTTTCTGTGTGTCTGAACTCGCTGAAAGTTTTGAGCGAGCTGTTTTCCGAGTTACCCGAGCAGTCACCATCGATGCCCGTAACGAACGATTGAAGTGAAACGCTGAGATCGGAAAAGAAGAACAGGATCGGAAACAAAGTTAATTGGAGCCAAGTATGGTTCTGTTTCTTCTTTCCAAAACACCGTTTTGCTGTGGAGAATAATGAGCTGTTAAATGTCTTTGTATACCCAAAATCTCACAAAAACTATTGAACTCTCCTAACACAAACTCTCCACCACGGTCTGTCCTAAATGTTTTAATTGCAACCCCTGACTCTTGCTCAACAACTGCCTTAAACCTTTTAAACCTCTCAAATGCATCACTTTTGTCCGTTAAGAGCAATTTCCACATGTACCTTGAATGATCATCTATTAAGACAAAAATATACCGGTTCCCAGCGTAACCGATTTTTCGACCTGCTAGCTCTTCCTAGTAGCCTCCCATCTCTATCATATAAAGTCAAGTAATCTTTCCTCATCCTGACATCACACCCCGACTCTGTTGCTTGACCAAGACTTATGATGTTGCTTTTAAGATCCGGTATGTAGTAGACCTCGTTACGTATCTTCTTTTCACCATAAGCACAAAGAAACAGGATTGAACCCTTTTCTTTGATGTCAATACGGGAATCATCACCAATCGTAGCTTTCCAGTAACATTCCTGTCGAGCTTGAAGAAGTAACTCACATGTCCACACATATGATTGCTAGCTCCGTTATCTAGGTACCATGCATTGTCTTTTGCAGAGTGTTTCTCCAGTTTATTTAGTTTCACCTTTTGTTCATTTAAATACACGACTTCATGCATCATTAATTCATCAGCGTTCTGGGTGTCGTCTTCTTCGTTTTCCTCTGTTTCTTGAAGTTTCAGCAATCTATCAGGACAGTTAGAGGCATAATGACCAAGCTTGTCACATCTATAGCAAATTACTTGAGATTTATCCTTCTGTTGATAACTAGAACGTCCACGTCCTCTTCCTCGTCCAAATCTTCCACCACCTTGACCTCTACCTCTAAAACCACCTGAGTTTCCTTGAAAGGTCTGAGATTCCATGTTGGAATACATAAGCTTCCCTTGATCATCCTCCTGTTGATCTTCTTCGTCACAAATCCTTTCTTCGTAGGCTTTAAGTCGGCCTACTATGTTCTCAAAGCTGGTTGCGTTAAGATCAAGTACTTGTTCTAGGGCAGCGATGATATGTATATAGCGTCTCCTTGGTAGGCTTTTAAGAAACTTCTTCACAAGTTTCGGTTCTTCTAGTTCTTCTCCTAAAGCTGCAGATTTTGTAGAGATTTCAGACAATTTGCCAACAAACTCATCAATTTTATCGTTCTCCTTCATCTTTAAGCGATCAAAATTGGCCATTAAAGTCTGCAATCGAGCTTCACGGACTCTGTCTGCACCCACATGTCTTAGTTTTATCGCTTCCCATACAGCCTTTGCAGTATCAAGTTTTCCTACTTGCATGAGCAGAGCCTCGGGTATGGATTGAAACAAAATTCCTTTAACCATGTTGTTCTTATCTTGATTCCGGAACTTGACACTATAACTTCCCAAACCTTGTGGATTCATAATAGTATTTCCATCTTCATGGACCAGACGGTGTAATTTGTGGTGTTCAGCATTGGACATTGAATTGATGAGGAACCACTTTCTCGTATCGTGTTTGACATAGCAACAATAGCTCCTGCTTCTTTCTCTGTGTCACCCATGTCCAAGTCCTTAAAACAAACAAGAGCGTCTTCTCTTGTAAACGTGTGAAAGAAACTTCGTTTGAAAATTAAGGATCCTCCCTCTAGTTCACGGATACTAGATGATAAATTCAATAGAAGCTCTGATATCAAATATTGAATTTAACACACAATATCTCAAGAACAAACTCTCTTGGAAAACCTTTATTGCTTTAGAAAAACTGACTCAAAAAACTAAAGCTCTTCAAACTTACTAATCTCTCATAAGTTGTGTCACAACTTTGACACCTCCTTATATAGATAAGTTTAACACCAATTCCTAATTCTATTAGGACTAGTTATTTAGATAACTCCTAAATAACCTAGAGCTAATCCTATTCCATAACTTGGTAGGATTAGCCTTATCTCTTATTTAAGTTTGCTTGTCCTTCAAGCTTATGCCAACATTTTCCCCCTTAAGCTTGAACTCTTCTTTAGAAATGTCCTTAACACCAACAAGTTCTCTCATCTCCAAAAACTTAATCCTTCCCAATGCTTTTGTGAGTATATCAGCCTTCTGCTTACTCCCAGGTACATGCTCCACCTCTACTAGTCCATTTTCAACACATTCACGGATGAAATGGTAACGACGGTGAATGTGCTTACTTCTACCATGGAAGACAGGATTCTTCGTGAGAGCTTTAGTAGATTTGTTATCAATCCTTATCGGCACCTTCTCATTTTCTTGTCCTGTTATCTCCCCAAGAAGTTCCTGAAGCCAAATGGCCTGCTTCGCCGCCTCTGTAGCCGCCATGAACTCTGCCTCGCAAGAAGACATCGCCACGGTTTCCTGCTTTTGTGAGCACCTAGTGATCAAACAATGGTTAAAGTAAAAGATATGACCTGTGGTGCTCTTCCCATCGTCCTCATCAACGTTGTGACTGCTATCACTGAAGCCAACCAAACTTGTTTCATCAAGCCGAGTACAACTAACTTCACTGCAACCAACTAACTCTATTTCCTTCGATCGAGTATAGTTTAGTCCAAACGCAAGTGTTCCCCGCAAGTATCTAAGTATCTGCTTCAGTGCTGCTCCATGAGACACCTTAGGTTCACGCATATAACGACTCAACACGCCTACACAAAAAGAGAGATTTGGCCTCGTGTGTAATAGGTATCTAAGACACCCAATATTCCTCCTATACATTCTTTATTCAACACCCTCTTCTTCTTGTGATTTAGACATTTTTAAACCAGACTCCATAGGTGTGAGGACCGAGTTGCACTTTCTCAAACCCGCTTCCTCTAGATTCTTCTCAGCATATCTTTCTTGTTTCAGCATAATGCCATTGTCATGTTGAATCACTTCAATCCCAAGGTAATACGTAAGTTTCCCGAGATCACTCATCTCAAACTATGCAGCCATTCCAGCTTTAAAATCATTTATCACCTCCAAACTCGAGCCAGTGATAAGCAAATCATCGACATAAACTGCCACCAAGAGAAGATGACCCTTCACCAACTTTCGATACAAGGAAGCCTCCTTCGAACACTTCTCAAATCTTAAATCCTTCAAGGTCTGATTTAACTTAGCATTCCAAGCCCTTGGTGCCTGCTTCAATCCGTACAATGCCTTATTTAGCTTATACACCTTCCTCTCACTCCCTGCAATCAAAAAACCATCAGGCTGCGAAACATAAACTTCTTCTCTCAAGTCACCATGAAGGAAGGCTGTTTTGACATCAAGATGATGCACCTCCCATCCTCGTGAAGCAGCCAAAGCAACAATCAGTCGAATGGTCTCAATAGGAGCCACTGGAGCAAAGACTTCATCAAAGTCTATACCAAAACGCTGAACATAACCCTTTGCTACTAAACGTGCCTTGTACTTGTTAATACTACCATCTGAGTTTCTCTTGATCTTGAAGACCCATTTTAAACAATTTGGCTTTGCTCCTATTGGAAGATCGACTAGGTTCCAGGTATTGTTTTTAATTATCAAAGATAATTCTTCTTGACAAGCATCACGCCACACCTGCAACTCCTTAGCTTCTTGATAGTCCCACAGTTCTTCGTCAAGTGCAAGCAACAACCGTTCACTCTCTAGCTCAGCTAAGTATACGAAATCTCCCTCTTGTTCAGCCAAAAGAACATAGTCTTCAAAGTACTTTGGTTTGACTGAGACTCGCGAGGATCGTCGAAGTGTAGGCTGTATTTCAATGTTCTGCTGGTGTTTGTCATCGGTTTCTGTCACATCCCTCGCAACAGACTCCTCTTCTCTTCTGTGAGTGAAACCCTTATCCAGCATGGTGACACCTCTGTCGTCACATATCTCATCTCTTTCCCCTCAAATACCTCTGCTTCTTCAACCTCAATCAAGTCTCTTATTCCATTGTTACCAAATTGTCCAAAAACAATTTTGAACACACCTGAACTAGTATCAACTGCATCACTATTCCATCTCCAGCTAGTGTGTTCATCAAAAACCACGTCTCGATTGACAATGATCCTCTGTTTTAGCGGATCAAGTAGCCTATAGGCTTTTGAACCAGGTTCAGTACCAAGGTGTACCAATGCTCGGGATCGATCATCTAATTTCTTTAAGTGCTGTGACTCCCATCTTTGCATAACAAATGCAACCAAACACTCGCAAGTGTTCCAGATTCGGCTTCTTACCTTTAAATGCTTCATATGGCGTTTGAGCAACTAATGCCTTTGTTGACACTCTGTTTATGAGGTAAGTAGCATGCCTCACCGCTTCTCCCCACAAGTAGTTAGGAACACTCATATGTTTAAGAATGCTTCTGGTCATGCCAAGTAGGGTTCTGTTTCTTCTTTCCACAACACCGTTTTGCTGTGGAGAATAAGGAGCTGTTGAATGTCTTTGTATACCCGAAATCTCACAAAAACTATTGAACTCTCCTGACACAAACTCTCCACCATGGTCTGTCCTAAATGTTTTAATTGCAACCCCTGACTCTTGCTCAACGACTGCCTTAAACCTTTTAAACCTCTCAAATGCATCACTTTTGTCCTTTAAGAGCAATGTCCACATGTACCTTGAATGATCATCTATTAAGACAAAAATATACCGGTTCCCAGCGTATGTAGCAGGTGAGATAGGCCTGCAGAGGTCTCCGTGAACAAGTTCAAGCACTTGTGAGGCACAATACGGCGTTGCCTTTGGAAATATTTTCCTTGATTGTTTTCCCAGCAAATATGAAGAGCACAAATCCTTGTCGATCTCAAAACTTGGTATCCCTGTCACCATCTTATTCCGTATCAAGGTCTTCATTCCATCATTCCCGATGTGTCCAAGTCGAGCATGCCACTTTGAGGAGTCACTAGATGTCCTGAGCTGTAAACAACGAGTAGTCTCTACTTCCATCTCTACTTTATATAACCGATTTCTCGACCTGCTAGCTCTTACTAGTAGCCTCCCATCTCTATCATATAAAGTCAAGTAATCTTTCCTCATCCTGACATCACACCCCGACTCTGTTGCTTGACCAAGACTTATGATGTTGCTTTCAAGATCCGGTATGTAGTAGACCTCGTTAAGTATCTTCTTTTCACCATTAGCACAAAGAAACAGGATCGAACCCTTTCCTTTGATGTCAATACGGGAATCATCACCAATCGTACCTTTCCAGTAACATTCCTGTCGAGCTTGAAGAAGTAACTCACATGTCCACACATATGATTGCTAGCTCCGTTAACTAGGTACCATACATTGTCTTCTGCAGAGTGTTTCTTGAGTTTCTTTGGTTTCACCTTTTGTTCATTTAAATACACGACTTCATGCATCATTAATTCATCAGCGCTCTAGGTGTCGTCTTCTTCGTTTTCCTCTGTTTCTTGAAGTTTCAGCAATCTATCAGGACAGTTAGAGGCATAATGACCAGGCTTGTCACATCTATAGCAAATTACTTGAGTTTTATCCTTCTGTTGATAACTAGAACGTCCACGTCCTCTTCCTCGTCCAAATCTTCCACCACCTTGACCTCTACCTCTAAAACCACCTGAGTTTCCTTGAAAGGTCTGAAATTCCATGTTGGAATACATAAGCTTCCCTTGATCATCCTCCTGTTGATCTTCTTCGTCACAAATCCTTTCTTCCTAGGCTTTAAGTCGGCCTACTATGTCCTCAAAGCTGGTTGCGTTAAGATCAAGTACTTGTTCTAGGGCAGCGATGATATGTATATAGCGTCTCCTTGGTAGGCTTTTAAGAAACTTCTTCACAAGTTTCGGTTCTTCTATTTCCTCTCCTAAAGCTGCAGATTTTGTGGAGATTTCAGACAATTTGCCAACAAACTCATCAATTTTATCGCTCTCCTTCATCTTTAAGCGATCAAAATTGGCCATTAAAGTCTGCAATCGAGCTTCACGGACTCTGTCTGCACCCACATGTCTTAGTTTTATCGCTTCCCATACAGCCTTTGCGGTATCAAGTTTTCCTACTTGCAGGAGCAGAGCCTCGGGTATGGATTGAAATAGAAGTCCTTTAGCCATGTCGTTCTTATATTGATTCTCGGAGCTTGACACTATAACTTCCCAAACCTTGTGGACTCGCAATAGTATTTCCATCTTCATGGACCATACGGTGTAATTTGTGGTGTTCAGCATTGGACATTGAATTGATGAGGAACCACTTTCTCGTATCGTGTTTGACATAGCAACAATAGCTCCTGCTTCTTTCTCTGTGTCACCCATGTTCAAGTCCTTAAAACAAACAAGAGCGTCTTCTCTTGTAAACGTGTGAAAGAAACTTCGTTTGAAGATTAAGGATCCTCCCTCTAGTTCACGGATACTAGATGATAAATTCAATAGAAGCTCTGATACCAAATATTGAATTTAACACACAATACTCAAGAACAAACTCTCTTGGAAAACCTTTATTGCTTTAGAAAAACTGACTCAAAAAACTAAAGCTCTTCAAACTTACTAATCTCTCATAAGTTGTGTCACAACTTTGACACCTCTTTATATAGATAAGTTTAACACCAATTCCTAATTCTATTAGGACTAGTTATTTAGATAACTCCTAAATAACCTAGAGCTAATCCTATTCCATAACTTGGTAGGATTAGCCTTATCTCTCTTATTTAACTTTGTTTGTCCTTCAAGCTTAAGCTAACATATGTTCCATTATATAGAAGTATAATAGCCAATTAACCAGCTAAGCTAACCAACTAATTTACAATGAACCAGTAAATCGGATTCCTAAACCCAATATGGAGGGAGCTATAATCTTATTTACATATCTCTAACACTCGCCCCCAAATGTTTTAAGGAGTTGTTTTTCTCTCTCATAATTAATTTAATATTTATATGGTTAAGAATTCATGTGAAAGTTCAACCACGAGGGTGATTATCAAAAACACTATATTGGATCGGATTGTGTTAATTGACGGCAATGGTTGTGTCATGACTCATGAGATAACCTCTATACATGCTAAATTTTCTATTGGTTGGTCAAAATAGATTTATTTAAAAAGAACCAAATAACATAATAGTTAATGTAATAATTTTTTTTTTTGGGTTGTTTGCGATGAACAAAAGTAGCCTATCAGTTTGAGTATCTCCAAATTAGAATCTCTCAAAAATATCATTTGTAGTCATTAATTTGTATGAAATTACACATTTAATATCAAGATTTGACTATGTGACCAGTTAAAAAATTTGACCAGTTCAAAATATAGTAAATGAATTCTTCTGAATTTAAAATAAAACAGAAAACCAGTTCAAAATTTAGAAAGTGAATTTTTTTACCTATTGACTATTAATAATCATAATTCATAAACACTTAAATCTAAATTAACAAAAAGTTATTTTCAGTTAACCTTTATAAAAAAAAGTCCACGAATGCACTAGCTTGTCCGAACAAGGTAAGTTATTTAATAAAAAAAAAATGTTTTTTTCTGAATAAATAATTATGTTCGAAAAAACGGTTTTATATGGAAAAAAAATCCTTCCATTTGAATCTAAACCAATCTTAGCCGTTAGATTAAAAACAAATACAACCGTTAGAGCTACGAGCCGCTCCTCCTCCTCTCATCATAGAGAAAAAAAAAATCTCATAAAATCTTCTTTTCTCTTTCTCTCTATATTCAGAAAATTCGAAAAAACCTCTCTTGGAACAAGGTTCGTTTGTAGCGATGTCGAGGATGAGATCTCTCCTGAAACCACCGCTACCCAAATCTCCGATCCGTCTCCGATCACGTCAAGTCTTCCTCAACTCATCTCTCCAAACACCAGGTATATTAATTTCTCCGATCTATTTCTCGATTTCAATCTCCGAGAACTTTCGAATTGATTCGATTCCTTCGAATTCTAGGTTCGCAGAAGCAGCAGCAGCTGCAAGGAAGGCGATTGAGTGATGTAGTAGATCTAAACCCTAAACCCCAAATCGAATACTCATCAATCTCTAAAGAGATACATGCTTTAGCCAAGATGGTGAAAGACGAGTTTGCGGAAGCAGAGGAATCCAAAAAGCCGAATCTGGAGAGCTTGGCTTCGAATTCGGTTCCGGTATTCGAAAGAGGGAGGTTTTATGAGGAGTATTCAGCTAAGAGGAACGAGCGATTGAGGAGGAAGAAGAAAGGAGAAGAAGCTGTTGTTGAAGGAACTCCTTATCATCTTGGTGTGAATCACGAGCCGATGACGAATAAGAGAAGAGGAACGTCGTCGGCTAAGAAGAAGACTGTGGTGGTCTCTATGGGTGAGACTACTAGTGCTACTACGCCTAGGTATTCGTTGAGGAGTATGACTAAGGAGAATAGGAAGCCACCGCTTCCGGTTAATGTCGCTGTAAGTGCAATGAAGAGTGTTGTTACTACTACTACTCGTAGGGGTAGGAGAATCTGAAAACACCTCAGTGTGATTGTTGTTGTTTCTGCTTTTGTGGATTTCGATTAGATCCGAAATGATACTTTTTCTTTAGGGGAAATGTTTTTTGTTTTCTTGATTATTGATACCTTCAGATAAGCTTTATTATCTACAGATGTTTCTTTTTTTTTTTTTACTCTCACCGAATGCTTTTTTTGTGTTATCTTACTTGAATAGCTTGCTTTGAATTGGGTTTTTACTCATCATTATAGATTGATTGGGGTTTGTGTCGAAATGGAACAGAATCTTATAGAATTAACAAAACACTCTTGCTTTGTCGCACAAGTAGTGAGTTATGTTAGTATCTTTCACGTCTAAACGTTACTCAAGAGAGGGGATGAAGGCTGTTGTAATAATAATCGTCTTCAATAACACAATTCGACGTGTCTAAGAACGTATAAGCTTAAGCGCTAGAAAAAGGCACAAATGGAATGGAACAAACATAAAATAGACTGTGGTGTCTTTCAGGCTTGGAAAGGTTGATATGGAGGAGGAACAGAGAGTGGTGTTTTGACTTTCTTATACAACTTTCCAACAACTACAATCAAAGATGTGTGCTTTTTTTTCATTTGGTCATTTGGAGAATTTGGTGGAGCCTTTGCAGAGAAAAAGTTAGAATTTACAGAGAAAATTCAATAGTATAATACTAAACTCAAGAGCATATACACAGATATACAACAAACATTGGATTGATACAAAATCAAATAACAATTTTAAAATGAACAATTTACGAATCCTATAATTACAAGACTTAACAGTACAAGATAGAAAAGTTTAGAACAAGTCTAAATTTGTTCAGATTTGCTTATGAGTTGTATAAGAGCATTTGCTTTCCTTTGAGCTCTATTTGTTCCGGAGGTTGTTATCTCTACAAGATATTCATAGACGCCGAACTGAAGCGCAGCGAGAATAAAAGATGAGTTGTTAGAGCCTAGTTCGAGCAGTACCGAGGTCGCACAATCCTTGTTCTTCGGGGTGCCTTGTCTGATGAATTCCACAAGAGTTTCAATGAATGAGAGTTGTCCAATGGCTTGACGTCCCTCGGGATGTGATGCAAGAAGCAACAGAATCGAAAGCGCTTCATCAATCATCCCTAAGTTTTTATCTTTCAAAAGGTTGAGCAAAGGTTGAACAATACCAGCATCAATGGCTCTCCCTTTATTAGCTGAATTAAGAGACAAGTTAAATAATGCAGTGAGAGCATCTTTCTTCCCTCTTACTGTCCCATGCTGTAGTAAATCAACCAAAGGCGGGATCCCATTTGATAGTCCGATGGTTACTTTGTTCTCGTCAAGCATCGATAAACTAAACAAAGCTGCAGCAGAGTTCTCTCTTGCCTCTCTGTTTCCGTTTTCAAGGATTTCAATAATGTTTGGAATGGCTCCTTCGTTTGAGATAAGTTTCTTGTTGATCTCATCTATTGAGAGATTCAGTAACGTTGTTACCGCGTTCTCTTGGATTCCAGAGTCAGGGTAAGAAAGGAGTTGAACTAACAAAGGGATCGCTCCTGCATTGGCTATTAAAACTCTGTTCTCGGGGTTTTCTCTGGCCAGCAAACGCATCTGCTTTACGGATCTTCTTTGTTCTTCCAAATGGCTTGACGATAATGCTTCCACCAGCAAAGACACCTCATCTTTCTGCTCGTTTTCTGAGTGTGGAGATGTCTCTTTCTCTGGAATCTTGAAATTGTTCTTCTCACACCACTGCATTATCAAGTTCTTCAAGGCAAAATTTGGTGCCAGAGAGAGATGATCTAGCTCCTGTCTTGTTTTCGGACAATTCTTATGCCCCGCGCCAAACCACTTCTGTATACTCTCCTTTTCATATGTCTACGAAACATGTATTGTTATGTTAGTTTCAAACATGCACTTACGTACCAAGAATCACATGTTTCACATCAAATATCATATTAGTTATTATACCTGTCCAGTGGCGATGATCACCGGGTCTAACATGATTTCGAGTGTTATAGGACACAAAAACTCATGAGGTAATATTAGAGACGTCGACTTAGTGAATGATTTATTGATGACTAGTTGGTAGAGAATGTCGGTAGCTTCAAGACCTTGAAGCTTCTTAAACTTGTTAAGAAGCTCAATGATATGTTGTTTTGTCTCTACACTTAACACTCCTTTCTCTTGGATTAAGCTTTTTATTGCTATGGTTTCTTTCTTCAAATCCTCTATCGTTTGTAGCTCAAGCTTCTTCGCAAGCCTCTCGATAATAGCGCTATCTGAATTTCGAGGATCGGTTTTTGAGAATACCACCATCATGTCTACTGCTAGCTCTATGTCTTGTGTATCTGTTCTTCTTTTTGCTTTTTTCAGTTGTTTACACAATGATTCAATCTACCCAAAAAAAAATGACTCATTTCAGAAACTACACACGGTATAATATTGTTTATAGGTTAAAAATAGTTTTACCTCCTCTTTCACTTCATGAGAAATCACCAATTCGTCAAAAGGAGTTTTGACAAGAACACGATTCAGCTTTTCGTAAGTGGAATGAAATCGTGTCATCACGGATTCGCCATCCAATGCCTATAATCATTATAACAAAAAAAAAACAATTAAATGTTACGCAGGATACAATCAATCATATATAAATTATCACAAAAAATGAGATTCTTACCAGAAAGATTTTGCTGCCATTGTTGCAAGTTTCTAATAATTTCTTAGCAACAAGAAATACTTTCCTCAAGCGGTTTACAAAATGCATGCAACTTGGCGATTCAAAACCTCGAATCTCTTCCAAAAACGGAACAAGAATCTTCCATCGTCTAACGAGATTAAAACATTCTTTCTGTTGTGTTCTTCGATACTCCTTAATCTGATCCAAAAACTCGATAACCGATAGGATCTCGTTCACCAATCCATCGCAACCATCATCATCCTTCACTTCTTCCTCATGAATCTCTACCACCGCATCCACAACCTCATCGTTGATCGGTTCTTTATCTTCTTCTTCTTCTTCTTCAGCAATAACTTCTTCCTCAAGGTTCTCTGTATCTCCTGTGGCTTCTTCATCTGTATCCATCACAACGACCATTAAAGATTCTCTATCGCATTTGCATTGATTCCAAAGATGTTGAAGGAGAAAGCAAACGTTAAGGAAATTGTAAGCTTAATTTTCGTCTGTTTCATTTTTTTTTAGAGACAAAAACGGAAAAAGAAAAAAAAAAGATTTGTTTTTCTTTCTCACCCAATTTTGTTTTTGAAAGAAGTCAGATTTTTGCGGGACAGGACTTACATTCCTAAAAGAGTGCTTCTCCTGTGGATACCAAATATTTTCAATAACTAAAACAAAATCCGTTCTTATAATTATTCAACGTTTAACCACCCATCACCATTTTTCTTTAAACATAATATTATACTAACGGATTTTTTCATGTAAGAACTTTGGTTTTTTTTTTTTGTAACATCACTTTATTTATAGTTAAAAGCTGTTTGCAATTTTTTTGTTTTCTTGTTTTATAACTTTCTATCAATGTTTTTCTAATTTATTCGCACAATTATTTTCTTCACGACTTTTAAAACTAAATCAGACATCTTATTTTAAAAAACGAGACACAATTCTACGCAGTGTATGATGTGGCTATTTTCTACATCCTCCTTCTGTTTTTTCCTAGTTATTTAACAAAATTAAAGACATGTTATTCTGATTCTGGCATGTCTTTGTTCAGTTTGAAATATTATAATTTTGGTATTTTAATCATTTTATGTCAACTAAAATTTGTTTGTTTTCTTTAGAATATTGTCTTTTGATGCATTAAGCTTTTGAGAGATAGAAAAATGTTTGCCTACGTCATGTTGATTTTCTTCCCGAGCTAATTCCAAAACTAAAATGTTAGTTTGTTATGGTAGTAGACTAGTAGTAGCTAGAGTCCGTCCAGAAAAGAAGCCGACAAATAATGAGCTTGCGGTTCTTATTTTTATGAGATATTTTGGAATGTAAACGTCTTTCAAACATATAATTTGTTAACTATATATTTGAAACAACTCGACCCAATAACCTAATATCTAGTAATCTTATACTCATTAGCGACCTAACCCAATCATTAACAACACCCAATAACAAATAACAAATTCAATAACCAATAACCATTAAAGAATAACATAACATTAATTCAGCAATAAACCAGAGCAAATTCATCAATTCAACTAAGTTTCACTCTAGTATTCTAACAAAGACACAGAGCAAACAACCGAGCCTCTAGAACATCCTCCTCTTCATCGCCTAGATCCCACGATCACACTTTGCCTTTATCTGCGCCACAACGCAAAAGAGAGGCGTAAGTATTACCAGAAATACTTAGTGAGGCAATTCTTACATCTGCTGGGCTATACAGACAAACAATAAGATCTCTCATGCCACAAACAATAACAATAAAACAAACCAGGAACATGCACAAAGCAACACAACATAAACCGGTCACTGCAGAAGGGTGTCGACCGACACCAGGTGGTGTCGACCGTCACTGGTCATCTGGTGTCGACCGACACCTGCTCGACACTCCCGAAACCCTAACGGTGTCGACCGACACCTCCACATGGTGTCGACCGACACCTCCACATGGTGTCGACCGACACCTCCACATGGTGTCGACCGACACCTCCACATGGTGTCGACCGACACCTCCACATGGTGTCGACCGACACCTCCACATGGTGTCGACCGACACCTCCACATGGTGTCGACCGACACCTCCACATGGTGTCGACCGACACCTCCACATGGTGTCGACCGACACCTCCACATGGTGTCGACCGACACCTCCACATGGTGTCGACCGACACCTCCACATGGTGTCGACCGATGCTCGCTAAGTTCCTGAGTTGTCCTCGCGTTGGTGTCGACCGACACCGATGCCGAGCAGCAATTTCCTTTGAACAAAACCTCCGAATCTCGCCTCCAAACTTCTCCTTTTTGTCCCACAAGATCACAGGAACGAATCCAAGCCTCAAGAGCTAAGAAAAACTCACAAAAACCCAAAAACAACCACACAACACATAAAATCACAGAAACAGAGATCTTAGCTTAGATAAGTCATGGCCATGCACTTACCTTAGCCAAAACAATCAGATCTATGCCCAAACGACGAAGCTACCACCACAACAACCTTCCCACCATGTCCCTACCCTTGGATCCACACTCTCCAGGAAGAAAATCTCTCACAGATCAAAGGAGTCTCCCAAAAACGTCAAGAACAGGCAATGAAACACTTTTCTTCTTTTCTCTCTAAAACTCACAGAAACAGCTAAAGGAACAAAGGAAGTTGAGTTCTCCCTTTTAAACTCGAGTCTAGGGCTTGCCTAAACTAGCCACACAAACCGGAGAATTAAAATTGAACCGATTTGACAAATCGCGAGTGGTGTTGACCAACACCACTAGGAATGTCAATCGACACCCCTACCAGAAATTCGATTTTGGGTTCACGGATGTTACAATTCTCCCCCACCAGAATAGATTCATCCTCAAATCTAGCACTAAACCAACAGACAAGGATCTCCCGTGCAACCAACACTATCGCCCTCACATCCTTCGACTAATACGAGGACTCAATCTGGCCAATAACCCGCGTCTATGACATAATACGCTCTCAACTCATGCATCTCCCTCGCTCAAGACCACACAAACACGTCACGAAGACCACTCAAACGTCCTACAGGACCGCCACTAAGGCCACAAAAATGTCCAAAAGGACCGCCACAAAGGCCACAAGCGTCACCGGGACCGCCACCATGGTATCCGACATCACTAGACCACCACTAAGGTATCCGTCGTCACCAAGACCACTACCCCTGACCGGCGTCACCAAGAAATCTCTCACCAAGACCACCGTCAGGTACAAACCGTCACTAAGACATACTACTACTGACAAGCGTCACCAAGATCTAGATCACCAAGACCATTGTTAGGGTACAAAACGTCACTAAGAATCCTATCAAGGCACAAGCGTCACCAAGACCACTCAATGCAAAGGTAATATATGTCACAAAGACCCCCACCTAGGCACACATCCCGCAGGATCACCACAAATATCACCGCACTTTCCACAAAACTTTCCATTTTTAGAAACTTTCTAATTATGGAAGCCTCTTTTTCTGGAAACTTTCTAATTATAGAAACCCGAGCTATTTCTCTTTTTCCATGACAACACCAGTTAATTAAAGAAATACTCATGTTATTAATATTAAAATGTCATAATCATTACAACCTTAACAAAAATTCATAAGAAAAATAAGATATAACAGCACCGAGCCAACGACTCGCATCCCAAGCACCACCTCATCTTGGTACTTAGTCGCACAACCAACCACCCCTAAGCGACCAAGTATCAACAAAGATGGGCCGGAATACTCTGTCCGCTCCAGCCACGGTCTTCGAACCATCACGACACTGGGACCAAGGTTAGGCAAGCTCAAGCCTCGACCTGCTTCCCGAACCACTTCTTGAACCTTGCCTTCATCCTCGCCTCTGGCTCCCAAGTCTCCTCTAACAAATCATCACAGTCCCACTCATCAAAGGAATCTGCTTCTGCCAAAGTTCCTTGATCCGCCTCTCGAGTACCCTAACCGGTCTCGCCTCAAGAGTCATGTTGGGCTGAAGATCTGCAGGAATCTTAGCCAACACCTCGTCATCTTTGTGAAGACACTTCCTCAGCATCGACACATGGAAGACCTTGTGGAATGCATGCATAACCTCAGGCAACTCCAACCTGTATGCAACCGGTCCCACCCGCTCCACAATCCTGAAAGGACCCATGTACCTCAGACTTAACTTAGTCTATGTCAATGACCTGTTCGGACCCTGCAACATAGCTATCTTGAGATACACTCTATCATCCACCTGGAACTCAATGTCCTTTCTCCTCTGATCAGCATAACTCCTCTGCCAATCTTGAGCCTCCCTCATATTAAGCTTGAGCATCCGGATCTTCTCTGTGGTTTCCTGAACAAAACTTGCATCCAATATGCTCCTCTACCCCACCTGAGTCCAACATAAAGGTGTGCGACATTGCCTCACATACAACGCCTCATAAGGAGCCATACCAATACTCGCCTGATAGGTGTTGTTGTAAGCAAACTCTACCAGGTTCAGGTGATCGGCCCAGTGACCACCCCAATCCAGCACACACATCCTCAACAAGTCCTCCAGAGTCTGACTGCCCGTCTGTCTAAGGATGGTAAGCTGTACTCACATGCACCTTAGTTGCCAACTCTGCCTGAAACACTCTCCAAAACGCTGAGGTGAACTGAATCCCTGTCTGAGACTATGCTCATAGGCACACCATGCAACCTCACAATCTCCCTCACATATTTCTTAGCCAAAACTGTTGCTCCATTAGTCTTCTTAATGGCCAGAAAATGTGCAGACTTGGTCAAACGATCCACAATCACCCATAAAACATCCATAGTCCGCGACACAGGCAAACCAACCACAAAGTCCATAGTAATCATATCCCACTTTGACTCTGGAATGGGTAAACTCTACAACAGGCCTCCCGGCACCGGATGCTCAGCCTTCACTAGCTGGATAGTATCACACCTCGAAACCCAACTAGCAACATCCCTCTTCATCCCGGACCAGTGATAATACCGTTTGAGGTCACATTACATCTTGGTCGCTCCAGGATGAACATAGAACTTGCTCGAATGAGTCTCTCTCAGAATCTCCTGCCTCAGACCCTCATCCTTGGGACCACAAACCCGACCATGCACCAGGATAGTCCCACTAGCAGAGACCTGATACTCATAACCCTCAGCCTTAGAGGCGTTCGCCAGCCCCACATCACTTTCCTGAGCCAACCACACTCTACTCAGAAGATCCACTCTATCAACTAACTCAAGTCCCAATGGCTCTTGTGAAATAGCACATAAACTCAAAGTACTAATCTCACTCACCAGAGAATCCATATCCTGATGGCGTTTGTTACCAAGTTAGCTTTACCAGGGTGATAAGCTATATCCAGATCATAATCTGCCACCAACTCCAACCACCGCCTCTGCCTCAGGTTCAACTCAGGCTGAGTGAAAATATACTTCAGGGTCTTATGATCTGTAAACACATGTATCTTTCCGCCATAAAGATAAGATCTCCAAATCTTCAAAGCAAAAACTACTGCTGCCATATCCAAGTCATGGGTAGGGTAGTTTCCCTCATGCTTCCCCAATAAACCCTTCTCCCTCTGCCAGAAACTGCACTTGCTCAGCTTAGCGAAAAGCTTCTGCTTCTGCAACTTCTTCAGAACTGCTCTCAGATGGATCTCTTGTTCCTCAAGACTCTTAGAATACACCCGAATGTCATCGATGAAGATGATGACAAAATCATCCAGAAACTCCGGGAATATGCTGTTCATCAACCTCATAAACGCAGCTGGTGCATTGGTCAAACCAAAGGGCATCACCACAAACTCATAGTGCCCATACCTCGTTCTGCTGTCTTCCTGACATCTAACTCATCTATCAGAATCTGGTGGTAGCCTGACGCCAAATCAATCTTGGAGAACCAAGTAGCACCCCTCAACTATTCCAACAACTCATCAATCTGCGGGAGAGGGTACTTGTTCTTCACAGTGACTCGGTTCAAACCCCGATAATCTTTACACAAGGGCAAACTGTCGTCCTTCTTAACAAACAACACCGGTACTCCCTACGGTGAAGTACTAGGACGAATGAATCCCTTGTCCAACAAATCCTCCAACTGCTTCTTCAGCTCTACCATCTCTTCTGAAGCCATCATGTAAGGTGCCTTAGACAGTGGCATAGTTCCAACTCAATCGTGAAGGGATCAGACCGAGATGGTGGTAACCCTTGCAACAACTGGAAAACATCCTCAAACTCCAGAACCAAAAGGATCTCACCCACACCAACCTGCCCCACTGACTCCAGCATCGAAATCGTAGCCAAATATGCTTCTCGTCCCTTTCTGATCATCTTTTATGCCTGCACAGCTGAGATAACCAGACTCCCTGAAGTCGGCCTCACTCCCTCATAAAACCAACTCTTCGCCTCGGGCCTCTCAAACACAACTCTACCCCGATGGCAATCCAGATGTACTCTATGGCAGTGTACTAATGACCAGATCTGCCGGCATCGACTCTCCCGCCACCTGTTATCTACATATCTCGCCCGTCCATAGACCTGTATTATCCCGCCTCCAATAACCTTCACGGTCCTGAACCGCTCCTTGGGATCTCAGCGAATGTTGCCCCTCTCGGCACACTATGGGGTAACGAAGCAATGAGTAGCTCCTGAGTCAAATAACACATGGGACAAAAATCCTCTCACCAATAAGGTCCCTACACACACCTTCTGCACTAAGAACCCTAACATTCATCACAAACACCAAAAAAATCCAAAAATGACAGAAAATCACAAGTCAAGTTTAGAACTTGTACTCATGATTGCGTTAGCACTGGTTTCTCCTGTCTCCACTATAGTGTACACACGCAGTGCCACTGGCAAATGCAACATTGTCTGTCCCGCCTACTGCACTCCTGGCTGCACTACTGCCACAGCCATCGGATGTAGCTTATGACACAACGATCTGAGATGCCCTGCCTCTTGATATATCATGGTTTTTAGGTTTTTTTAGCCATGATATAAGTGTGATTTTTGAGTATTTTGATTTGTTTTCTAGGTTGTTTTGAGTCTTTATAGGATTAGGTACTTTTGGCATGGATGGAACATAATGGAGCTCAATAGGAAGATTTGGAGCATAATCAAGCATTGAGGCTGAAATGCGAAGCCGGGAGACGAGTTCAGGAGGATGCATCGACCGATGCAGCCACAACATCGACCGATGCAGCACTCACAAGCCAAATCGGAAGTTTTCCCACAAGTTCTAAGAAGATTTACAAAAATTGCCCAAGCTTTCTTTATTTGCAATTAAGGCCCAAGAAGTGTTTTAGGAATATAAATAGGATTTCTAGGTCATTTTTTATACCTAAGCTTTATTTTTCCCTGCAACTTTTTTGAGAGAACCCTGAGAGATTTTGAGAGAGTTTTTGCAGAGAAGAATCAAGACTGCTTCAAAGAAGATTCAAAACTCCTTTTCTTCTTCTTTAATCTCTTAATGTTATCTATTTTATTCATGATTTGTGTTCTTACAATTATGTCTGAGTAGATATGCTTGTTAGGTTTAGGGTTTTTCATAGGGTCTTTATGGTTTATTAGATATGTTATTATTTAGGATTCATTATCATCTGTGATCTTCATCTTTGGTTGTTCTTAATGCTAGATCTTTGATTAGTCATCTGGATTTAGTCTTAGGATTATTGATTGATTTGAGAATATAATTTATTTTCCTGATAAAACCTTTGATGAGCAAAATTACTTCTTGCAAAGAGATATGATTTAGTAATTTTATGAACAATCTAAACTTGTTTTCAAAGCTGGTTTTTAACTTGAATTTTGCAAAGAGATTTGGATTTTTGGGTTTTAAACTTAGATAATATTCGTAGTGAGAACTGATTTATTTTACAAAAGAGTTTAGAATTCTAGATCTGATTTTAATTGATTGAATCCTAATTTATTGATTGATTTAATATTCCACAAATTCCTGAGAATTTCCCTAGACCTAGCGTTTTTAATTCCTGAATTTACAACACTTTTTAATTCTGTTTTTGTATTGTTTTTAAATTAATATTTTGATTTAGCATAATCAAAAGATTAATCAGTCTATTGTGTGATTTAGTGTCTCTGTGGATTCGACCCCTAGAGTATTACAACTGCAACGCTGTTAGTACCATTAGGGTATTACAATTTGAGCATATCAATTTTGGCGCTGTTTCCGGGGACTCTTTTGATTCACCATTATATTAAAGTCTTTGATTTTGTCTAAATTTTTCTTTTCTTATTCTACTCACACGTTTTTGTTTCTTTTCTCTTGTGCATTTCAGGTATATGCCTAAGCCTAACACAAGGAAAAATCAAGCAGGTCCTACCTTGAATCTCACAAACCAAGAGTTAGGAAAACTAGAGTGTGACAACAAGAAAGCAGCCAAATCAGCAAAGTTGACCAATATAATCATATTGAGACCTGGTGAGGCTGGAGCTTTGAGGGATCAAGAGGGTAATGTGTGCAACGAGCAAGGCCAAAAACTTGATGCTGAAGGACGGGTTATTCAGGAAGAACTCGTTGTGGCCGATGAGAATGCCCGTGGCGTCGACCGACGCAACGATGGCATCGATTGATGCAATCCCTATGGCGTCGACTGACGCAACATTGGCATCGATTGACGCAATGCTAGAGCCAGTGCGGATGGAGCCGATTTGGATGGTAACAACCAGCAGAACCTTCAGGCTAGACGGGGCAACAATGGAGAGCTTGTTAAGACTCTTGCAGACTTCAACCGACCAGACCTATTCTATGAGAACCGCTCCGCAATTGTCCCTCCTCAATTCCCAAAGAATGATTTTGAATTGAAGCCTACCTACTTTACAATTGTTGGACAAAAGCCATTCCAGAACCTGCCACATGAGAAGCCTCTAGACCACATTGAGCACTTTGAGGACATAGTCACAAGCATCAAGGCGTATGGATTCACAGAGGACTATCTCTACTGCAAGCTTTTCCCCTACTCTCTTGCTGGGGAAGCATATCATTGGCTAAGGAAGCTGAAACCAGGATCTCTGAAGACCTGGCATGACATCAAGGTGGCATTCCTCAACTACTTCTATGATGATGCAATGTCCGATGAGTTGAGGATTAAGCTTTCCACCTTTAGACAAGGCCCCTCTGAATCTTACAAAGCTGCTTGGGTTAGGTTCAAAGCATACCAGAGAGACTGTCCGCATCATGGGTTCTCAGAGGTGGAGTTGATTAGTATATTTTTCAGTGGTATTGACTAGAGGTATCAGATGGCTTTAGATATTGCTAGTGACGGGAACTTCAAGACAAGGTATCCGGATGAAGCTGAACAATTGATAGAAAGGCTAGCCTCAAGCAACAGTACTAAGAATGCAGACATAGAGCAGAAAAGAGCACATGAAGGCCATGATTCAAATCAGTTTGCTACGGTGAATGCTAAGTTGGATACAATGCACAATCTTCTTGTGGGAAAGAAGTCTTTCCATTTTGCTGAAGATGTTGAGACTTTTGATCCGGAGCCAGCAACTAAAGAAGAAGATGTCAACTCTGTGTATGGAGCTGGGTATCAGGCACATAAATTTGGCAACCAACAGGGTAACATGCCTTACAGTGGGAACTTTTCAGCCTACACTCCTAAGCCGGATTACTAGAAGGAGCAGCGGAACATCGGCTTTACAAGGACCTATGGTAATTTTTCTTATCAGTCTCCACCTTTACAGACTTCTGAGAGTCAAATGGAGGCCATGCTTGATCAGATTCTTCGAGGTCAAGAGAATTTGATAGTGGACTTCAATGGGAAGTTTGATCGTGTATACACTGAGCTGACTGGGAAGTTCGAAGCATTAAACACTCATGTTAATAAGCTGGAGAATCAAGTGATTAAGACTGTTGGGTCTGTTAAAAGACAAGAGGAACTTCTTTCTAGAAGAACAGAGTCGAATCCCAAGCATGCTTGTAATGCGATTTTGGTGAAGGAAAGACACGAAGATACGTTAGTTGAGCCAGCATAGATCGACACTAAACAAGAGCATCGATCGATGCAAACTCAATCAAGCATCGATCGATGCCATAGTTGCATTGATCGACACTCCCCACGAACAGCTTCAGTTTCTCTTCCAGTTCCACCATCTGATTCAGAAAAAGTCTATAAGCCTAAGGTCCTTTTTCCTAAGCCTAGGAAGTCTAAGCAGGAGCTTGAGGAAGCTAGATGCAAGGCTATGATGGACAAGGTAATGATTGAGATACCTTTGATTGATGCAGTCAAGTTTTCTCCTAGGATTAAGCGGTATGTGAAGAGAATGGTTACTAATGGTTTGAGCCCTCAGGAAGGAGCTTTGCTAACCGAGGACATTGGTGCAATTCTACTGAACCAGCCCCCACAAAGGAAGAAAGAGAGGAAGCAAGAATTGGTTGTATCTGAGAAAGTGAGTGCAGTGATACATAGTAGGATTGTAGAGAAGTTATCAGATCCTGGAAGTTTTGTGTTCGATTGCTCTCTCTCCATAGGAAGGTTTCCTCACTCTCTTTGTGATCTCGGCTCTAGTATCAATTTGATGCCATATTCTGTTTCTGTAAGACTTGGGATGACTGATTTCAAGCCAACTAAGATCTCTCTTATCTTAGTTGATCGATCCAGAAGGATTACTAAAGGTGTCTTAGAGGATATTCCAATCAAGATTGGAGATTGTATGATTCCCACTGACTTTGTGGTGTTAAAGTATGACAAAGAGCCTAGTGATCTTCTCATCAAGATCTCCACTCCAATCTTCAAGCTTAACAGCTTGCTTACTCACTTCCTCAACATGCTCCAACTCTTTGACATACCCAGCAGTATTGTCTCCATGAAGCTCAATGAGCGAATCATCATCAGAAGCAATTTCCACAGAAAATGTCTGACCATCAAGAGTGGGAGCCCTTCTCAGCTTGTCCATCTCAAAGTTCATAACCAAATCATCTATATTCAGAGCTATGTGTCCCTTCTTCACATCTATGATGACACTAGAGATCATGATGAGGCCCTCATCCATGAAAAATCGCTGGTAGATGACGTTTTTGTAATAAAAACACGGATTTTGGAGGTTAGTTGCAGAATCGTTGAAAAAAACACGTTTTGCAGGCTCAGCATCGATCGATGCAGCTGTAGCATCGATCGACCTACCTCCACAAGAACGTCCAGACTTGTCCAAAACCACAGATACTCAGGTTGATTCCTTTGCTGCAAGTCCTCGACCAGTTGTAAAGCTGAAATCTCTCCATCCCACAGTCGAGAACCCACAGGTAAAGCCAAGGTATGCATCTTCTTACCCAAACCTCTTCCTATCATCGATACGACTTTCAAAGGTACAAACACCATTTTGCAGTTAACCAAGCCACATGATTATCTTACAGCGCTTGTTTCTTCTAATGATGATTTTGCAGGACATAAAAGAAAGCCAAGCATACCTCAGTCCCGCCCTGGTCATGATACTCGCATCCTTGGCAGATCTCATGTACCTACTGCCTACACACCCCCTTGGATGAAGAGGACATTCTCTCGGAAGCATTCATTGCCATGTTCCGATCCACCGGATGCCTGAGATCCGACATAGTCAAGCTAATGACTGAAAACAAGCGCTTAGTGGGAGGCAGGCAACCCACTGGTCGGTTTTTCGTTTTTTCCTTTTTCTTTTGATTTATTTTTATTTTTAATTTATTTTATTCACCAATCTCTTACTTGATAACACTGTGGACAGTGTTGTCTAAGTCTGGGGGAGGCAGTTACTAACTACGTTTTTGTTTTTGAGAAAAAAAAAATTGTTTTATTGAGTCAAAATTTTTGTTGGGAACTATGATTTTTCTTTTTAGTGTACTGCCTTGGTTGATTAATGCTGCAGATTGAGTCCAAAATCCGACTAATGAAAAATCCAAAAGGCTGACAAGTGAACCAGAGACATCAAAATTTTCTACAGTATCCAAAAAAGCCTGAGGTAATTTATGCGCTTTTCTTTTTACCTCGTCAAGGAGATTTATGTTCATAGGGCTAGAGTCCTTGTTCATACCTGACAAGTAAAGATTTCAAACGAAAATGGTACTCCTCTCCCTTATTCTAGTTTAAAGATTATCTCTAAGAGCTTTGTATAAAAAAAAAAAGAGATAATAAAAGATGAGATGATTTTGATCAGTTTAGAGGGATAGGTAAATTACCGATGACCCCATTATTCGCCTACACCTTTGATAAAAAGAAAATAAAAATAAAGAAAAAAAGATAAAGCAAAGCTCTAAGCAAGATAAAAATAGAATAAGTCTGAGAGAGAGAAAGAGTACCACATGTGTTAAAGATATTATCTTTCTTGTTATGGTATTGTACGGAATGAGTCTAGAAGGTTCTTGACATTGACCAAATTGATAAGTCCCATAGATGAAGGCTAATGCAGGATGTTGTGGAATTTGGGATGGTACAAATGCCAACGGAGAAGTACATGGTGGCTCGATTTGGATTTATCTGCTAAGCATATGGATTATGGTTTGGATGATCATGGCATTAATTTAAGAAGCTTTAAGAAGAAAAGGAGTTTCTGCGTTTTCAAACCTCTTTCACAGGTGATGCTGCTGTTTTGCTTGAGGGCAAGCAAATGATAAGTCTAGGGGATTTAATATATCATGCTTTTTAGGTGTTTTTAGCCATGATATAAGTGTGCTTTTGAGTCTTTTGATTTGTTTTCTAAGTTGTTTTTGAGTCTTTATAGGATTAGGTACTCTTGGCATGGATGGAACATAATGGAGCTAAATAGGAAGATTTGAAGCATAATCAAGCATTGAGGCTGAGATGCGAAGCCGGGAGACCAGTTCAGGAGGATGCATCGACCGATGCAGCCACATCATCAACCGATGCAGCACTCACAAGCCAAATCGGAAGTTTTCCCACAAGTTCTAAAAGATTTACAAAAATTGCCCAAGCTTTCCTTATTTGCAATTAAGGCCCATGACGTGTTTTAGAAATATAAATAGGATTTATAGGTCATTGTTTAGACCTAAGCTTTATTTTTCCCTACAACTTTTGAGAGAGAATCCTAAGAGATTTTGAGAGATTTAGAGAGAAGAATCAAGACTGCTTCAAAGAAGATTCAAAACTCCTTTTCTTCTTCCTTAATATCTTAATGCTATCTATTTTATTCATGATTAGTGTTCTTACAATTATGTTTGAGTAGATCTGCTTGTTAGGTTTAGGGTTTTTCGTAGGGTTTTTTTTATGGTTTATTAGATCTGTTATTATTTAGGATTCATTATCTTTTATGATCTTCATCTTTAGTTGTTCTTAATGCTAGATCTTTGATTAGTCATCATGATATAGATCTTAGGATTATTGATTGATATGAGAATATAATTTATTTTCATGATAAAACCTTTGATGAGCAAAATTACTTCTTGCAAAGAGATTTGATTTAGTAATTTTGTGAGCAATCTAAACTTGTTTTCAAAGCTGGTTTTAACTTGAATTTTGCAAAGAGATTTTGATTTTCGGGTTATAAACTTAGATAATATTAGCAGTGATAACTGATTTATTTTAGAAAAGAAGTTAGAGTTCTAGATATGATTTTAATTGATTGAATCCTAATTTATTGATTGATTTAATATTCCATAAATTACTGAGAATTTCCCTAGACCTAGCGTTTTTAATTCCTGAATTTACAACACTTTTTAATTCTGTTTTTGCATTGTTTTTAAATTAATATTTTGATTTAGCATAATTTAAAGATTAATAAGTCTATTGTGTGATCTAGAGTCTATGTGGATTCGACCCCTAGAGTATTACAAGTGCAAGGCTGTTAGTACTATTAGGGTATTACAATTTAAGCATATCACCTCTCTACCAGCTCTGTTCTCGTAGCATAGTTCCTCACTCTGCACCAAGTCCTCAAGTCATCCCGCAGAGCAAACAAGAACCTCCACACCTAAGCCGACTCTGGCTCCAAAGCCCGACCTGCATACCCCACAAGCTTACTGAACTCTGCGTCTAGCTCCCTCATAGTACGGTTCCCCTGGGTCAACCCCAAGAACCGCGCCTCCATACAATCAAGTGCATCTTGCGGAAAATACTTGGCGTTGAACTCTCCCCCAAAATCTAACCAATTCATCTCACGCTGCACTCTCTGTCCCGTCACCGACCTCCACCAGACCCTCTCATCCCCCGAAAGGTAGTGCTCTGCCAAGTCTACCCGATAGTGGTCAGGACAACAGAGCGACTGGAAAATATCCTCCATCTGCTCTCTCTAATCATCAGACCCCATAATCGAACCGCCGATCAACCACCGACCAGACTAATACTTCCAAACGACTTTGTCGACCACCCAACCGATCAATCCAATCTATGGCTCTATCATCGATCACCCGATCCAACTAGCGATTGAATCACCGATCAACCCTCGATCGATCCGTCCATTGGCGCAGATTGTCGATGACCTTTCAATCGGTCTAACGTTATGATCGAACCGTTGATCATCCTTTGACTAGTTCGACTCCATGATTGAACCGTCACATATCCATCAATCGGTTCGACCCGATTGCTGAACCGTCGATCATCTCATGGTACCTTCGATAGGGAGGTAACATGCGCATCAGTTCGGACAAGTATAAATGTAACCACCGAGCCGCACCCCCTTTTCTTCTTAGGCATAGATGGATGATGAATGGATGATGGTGTGTTGAATGGGCTGGGCGTCCATCCCTTATATAGGATAACAATGGGTGTTTTCCATGAAAGGACACGCCCATTCCTCGCCCCTTTTCGATGGGTCGTGTCTCTTTGAAGAGTCGCACCCTTTTGATGGTGACCGCTCATGCTACCGACCTACCATACTACTCCAACTCGAGTGTTATCTGACCGGACCACAAAGCTGGTATAGCGCCATATCAGTTCATCGAGATACGTCGAGCTGTCGCCCAGCTCGTCCAGCTGAGCTAGCTTGCATTCTAGCTGGTGTAGCTCAACTTAGCTGAGCTAGCTTGTACATCGAGCTTGTTGAGCTCTTTCAGCTCATACTTCAGCTAGTTGAGCTAGTAGCTTAGCTACTTGAGCTCATATAGCTTTAATTTTCCTTAAAACAATGGCCCCCCTTTAAGATCGCGGGACGCGGGTGTTACAGCTCCTCTGGTGTCTGTTCTAGCTACGGTTGTTACTACAACTGCAAATCGAGTGTCTAGGACTGGGGGATGGTTTCATGGTGTTAAGGAATATGGGAAGAAGAGGACAATCTTTAGCTCAACCTTCTTTCTCGGCGGCATGAGCAGTGAGAAATACTGGAGGTAATCCTAACTTGGATACTTCGATGATCGGAGATCCTCCATTAATTGTGGCGTCGAATAGTTTTGGGAATTTGGAGGTGGATTTGGTAACAGATGCGGTAAGGCAAGTTGGGGATTCAATAAAGGGGATTAAGGAAAGTGAGAAAATTCATAATTGAGTAGGAAATAAGGAAAGTGATAATATTCAGAATCAAGGGATCTCATGGAAGAGTGATGCCCAAGGGAAGTTTTGGGTGTTTGGTGCTTCGTTGGAAGTAAAGAATGATAGTGCTCATGAAGGACATGCTCATAGAAAGCCTATTAAGAATAAGGCCTCAGCGATTAACGGGCAGATGCCCAACTCTTCTAAATTTTCTCGACCTACTCGTGGTTTAGTGTTTGGCCCAATTGGGGCGAATCAGAATTTTCGGTGAATGGGAAACGACTGATGGTTTATGATGGTGGTGTCGGGAGAGACGGTGGCCCTTTTCGCTGGAGAGAGCAGATAAACCGGTCTTTATGGAATTGGGTGTGGGTAATTTGGAGAAGAATGAGACTGTGCGTCTGGGTTTGGGAGAGCTGTCTTTGTCTATGGGAATTGATTCTCTTGATGGATTGTTGGAGAATGGGAAGGAGAATTATTCCGATTAGCGGTTCTTCCGGGTATATCTAGCTATTTTAACAGAAGGGGTGATGAATTGAATTTTTTGAAATTGCCAGGGGACAAATAAGCCCAACTTTCGTCGATCAATTAGGTATCTTTTGAAGAAGTTCAATACCTATGTTTTAGCTGTCTTTAAACTCATGCAGGAGGGGATCGAGCGGGTCGTATATGTAAGAGTTTAGGTTTTGAGAATTCGTTTCGAGTCGATGCAGTGGGTCAGACTGGTGGTCTCTGGTTCCTATGGTGGTCGGGTGTAGGTGATGTGGATATTGTGGTGTCTAACAGTCTATTTATTCACGTAAGTGTGGTGAATGGAGTGGATGATGTTAACTTGATTGTGGTTTATGCTGCTCCAACAGCAAGTAGGAGAAGTGAGATGTGGAGCATTTTGGGTGGCATTGTGTAGGAAGTTTAATACTATCCTTTGGGTGGGTGAAAGGTCGGGAGGGAATGGTCGGTTATCCGCAGACTCTATAGCTTTTGGGGATTGGATTAACGAGCTATCTTTGATAGATATGGGGTTCCAGGGTAATAATTTCACCTGGAGAAGAGGAAGAAAAGAGAGGTTTTTTGTTGCAAAGCGGCTGGATAGGGTCTTGCGTTGTGCCCATGCAAGGCTGAAATGGAATGAGGCGATGGTGAAACATCTCCCGTTTCTAGCTTCGGACCATGCTCCTTTGTATGTACAATTGTCTCCAGAAGTGAGTTCTGATCCTATGCGGCGTGCCCATGCAAGGCTGAAGTGACATGAGGCTGAAGGCTGCTGATATTCCCAACTCCAATCGTTGCTACATATGACATGCTAGTCCAGCAAGAGGATGTTGCTTGGATACTACAAACCAAGAAAAAAGGAAGTGTTCTAGACAAAGAACAAAGAGATAGACTCATAAAAGGAAAAGGAAAAATTGATTGATGATTCTCAGATGAGATTACATGTGTTTATATAGGGATAAAAAACTTGGTAACAAAGCCAAGTATTGATTATTCTTGAAACTAAAAGACAATAAATATAGATAGTTGAATGGAGAAGTTTTCCTTCACAAGGTATCCTTCCCAAGTTGAGTTGAACTTCATTTTCCTCTCCTGTCTTTGACTACAAAATAAAGTTATTATTTTGGGCTTTTATTAGGCTCAAAGTGGGTTGGACTTGATAGGTATCATCCCCAATAGATTTTTCCATGCTCTCTTTGGCCATAAGCTTTTGAATAAGCCCATTTAGTGCATTTCTTAGCTGCTTAACTTTTGCTCTAGGTAAAAGCAATGGTTCCTCAGCTACAAGCACCTCTGGTTCAAGCTCAGCTACATATTCCTTAAGTTCAAGCTCAGCTACAAGCTCATCCTCCTTAGCTTCCATGATCACATCAGGGGTAATGACGAGAGTGATAGGCCCTGCACAAACGAGTTTTATCCCAGGATGTTGAAACATGCCTTTTATTGTGTGAATGAACCTATGAATGAATGATGGAATGTCAAACAAACATAAGCAGTGATGATCATATGGTATGCAAGAGGTTTCAATTCTCTTATGATGTTGTAGTATAAGAGATGTCAATCCATGAAAGGTGATTATGCAAACACTTAAGATGTGAACAGTGATTCAAGTTAAGCCAGATATGATTATGGTTTTTTTACTACCAACCTAGTGACAGAAATGTAAATGCAGAATGTAAACTACTTAGAACAGAACCTAAATGCAAGATAAACAAAGATAAACAATGCAGAAATTAAACTAAGTAGTAGCAATAACTAGACAAATGCAATGAAACAAAACTACAAAGGTGCAAAACATAAGCAGAAAGTAAACTAAATGAAACATGAATGAAACAGAATGCAAAACAAGCAACCCAGATGGTGCTCGATCAAGCACTCGACCGTATGTGTGGTCAAGTGGCAGATTAAAAAGCAATGAAACAAGACAGTATGCAATAACAGACAATCACTAAACAAAGTAGGCTCCTAGAGATGGATTCATGGGCTGGTCTCAAGCTAAGGCTACCTAAACTGATCAACAAACCATAATCAACATGAGTTATCTCTAGACAATGATCTCATAGACTTAGAAATCCACTCTCAGGACAATAGTAATCAGGTTTAGACAGTCTTAGACCTAGTTCTCACTAGCTAAGACATGAATAAACATGCATTAAAGATCCATATCATTATTTGTCAAAAACCACCCTAGACAACTAATCTTTTAGGCTAGGCACACTAATCTCCAGTATTAGCTTTATCTAAAAACCTAAACATTGGTATGATGCAAGGAAGCTTAAGATCTGTTCTTAACTTCTCAGAACAAGAACAGCTTAGAGGACTCCTAATCTAGAAGAGATCTATAGTCAAACAAGCTTGATCAGTCTTAGTAACCATAACCCTAAACCAGCCTAATCCATCTCTAGAACCCTAGCTCACTATTCAGATGGACATATCATGATGATGAAAAAATCAAAACCAGAAAATGATGAAACCAACATGATGAGATAGATAAGAGAGAGATCTACAACTTAATACAAAGTATCAAACTCAGATTCTCAACACATAAAAAGTTATAGAATTTACAAACTAGAAAAATCTGGGAAAAGCAAGAACAAAGTAGATGATAATGAAATAAAATAATAAAAAACTCAAAAGGGGTAAAAGCTAGGTTTGAGGTGGCAATAGATATTATTTCTGACTAAGTCTGAATTGTGGGCGGCCATAGAGTACAAGAGGTATTTATAGGATGGGAAGGAAACCCTAAATTAGCTAATAGACAAAACACTAAGGCGGCTGGAAATGCTCGACCATGTGCTCGGTCGAGTGCATGGTCGAGTGCCTTCTTCTTCTGTTTCTCCACTGGTCGAGTTCATCTCCCCACACGGGCGAGTGCCTGGTCGAGTGTGGTGGTCGAGTGGCTTGTGGCCTCTGGTCCAACCTTTGTCTGCTTCACTGGTTGCACTCTATTCCTCTTCAGCTCATTTCCATGCTTCTTGGGGTCCAAATCACTTGTTTATGCATGAAACAATGCAAATGCAATGCAAATCCTACTCTAATGCACAAACAGAGCCTAAACTACATAATAATGACAAAACTAGCTAGTAAACTATGCAAAAAATGTGTATTAAACTATGGTGAAACATGGTAAATTATATGCATATCAGACGTTTAAGCTCGGATAATATCATAGTAATGCAAGAAGCTGTGCATTCAGTGCGAAGGAAAAAGGGCAGAAAATGTTGGATGCTTCTCAAGCGTGATTTGGAGAATGCCTATGATAGTTTTCAGTGGGTTTTTCTAGAAGATACCCTTAAAGTAGTAGGGATGTCTAAGGTTTGGGTGCGTTGGATTATGCAGTGTGTGGCAGGTCAATCGATGATTTTGTTATGGAATGGTGAGAGGAAAAATGAGTTTAAACCTTTGAGAGGACTGTGTCAAGGGGATCCTCTGTCCCCGTACTTATTTCTCTTATGTATGGAGCGGCTTTATCAGCTGATTGATAAATCCATATTAGATAAGAGGTGGAAAAAAATAAGTTGTCAGTGTCAGGCCTGAGGTTTTCCCATATATGTTTTGTTGATGACCTGATGCTCTTTGTAGAGGCGTCAGTGGCTCAGATTTGAGTAATACAAAGTGTGTTGGAGAAGTTTTGCTCAGCTTCGGGTAAGAAAGTTGTTCTGGAGAAGTCCAAGATCTTTTTTTCTAACAATATTTCCCGGGAGTTAGGCAGGATGATCAATGAAGAGAGTGGCATCAAGTCAACAAAGGAGTTAGGGAAGTTTTTTTGGTATATCGATCCTCCAAAAGAGAGTGAATAAAGAAACCTTTGGTGAGGTTCCGGCGAAGGTGATAGACAGGTTTTCACCCAGGGTATCAATCCCCTATGCAGTTGTAGTACAAAGGATTATCAATCCAAATGGTTGTGTATTTCTAGCAGGAAGGATATGATCAGAACAATGCAAGTCAAGCCAAGCAATTAGGGTTTTGGTTCTAACTATTCCTAAAATTAACAAATTAAAACAATATAAACAAGTAAACCACACGACCTAAGCACTCGATGCAAGCAATCGAGTATAGGATCGAGTGGGGTGATCGAGTATGCAAGTGAGATATGAACAGCTCGAGGTATTACTCGATACAGGTTATCATGTACCTGATCGGGTAAGTAGTCGAGTAAGTGAAAGAAATGCAAATAAATAAAATACGAAAGTTCCTAAGGATGGGGGTAATCGAATCCTAAGTGTTCTAGACCAGTACAGATGCTGATAGACTCCTGGCAAGGAATCTGCTCCCAATAACACACTTGCAAGGTCTTGAAGATAAACAGACGGATTGATGATGATCAATGGATTGAAGATGCAGCGGAATGGAGAGATGAATGGTGATGAAGGTGAAATAGGTGGAATGCAGCGGATTTGAAGGGGAATTGAGATGTACTTCCAAGAGAGGTGAAAGTCTCTTAGACTACAGGCTTGGATATATCTTAGATATGACACACTAAGAAATAAACAAGTTGAGAAGATATTACACACTCCTCAGATCAAACAAGTAGAAAGAAGTTTTTGATTAAAATGTTTGATGGTTTACAAAGAAGAGTTACATTGTCTTTTTATAGGAGAAGGGGTGGACGAGATAGAGGAGAGAAATAAAGGCCTAGGAAATCATGCAAGAGCTTTTCCAAGGTCTAGCTCATGCATAATGTCTAGGAAATTACAAAACATTAAATGCAAGTTTGAATAAGAGAAAAGATAGAAAATGGGCCAAGGCTTTTGTATTTGACCTTGGACCACGACTTGGGCTGGCAAAAGGGGTCTAAAAATGTTACTTAGGCCTCATTAAAAACCTTGTCAAGAAAACCCAATGGGACAAAACTTGACCAAGGGAAAAAGAGCACCAAAGTAACACTTTATCCTTTACCGAGCACCTTGAGCTGTGAGCATGGTGAATGTGGTTTGAGTCATGTCTCCTAGCTTCTTGTCCAACTCCTTAAGTATTGCATTGATGGCTTGGTTAAACCTCTTAGACCGTGACCTTGTTATAGGACCCGCCGGGACGATCAATGCTTCCTCCGATGCTTCCGCTGGTACAAGCTGTTTCTCCGGTGCTTCCTCTGGTTCAAGCTGGTCCTCCGGTGCTTCCTCAGGTTCAAGCTGCTCCTCTAATGCTTGCTCAGGTTCAAGCTGTTCCTCACGTCTGTGTGGTTTGGTTGAGCTGGCCATGGTTTCATCATCCTCTCCCACTTGAAAAGGATTTGACCTCAAATCCGAATTATCTGCACAATAAGGAAAAAGATCAGAAACATTGAAACTACCACTAACTTTGTACTTACCTTGGAGGTCGACTTGGTAGGCATTGTTGTTTATTCTTTTGAGCACAGTGAATGGTCCATCAATCTTTGGCATTAGTTTTGACTCCTTTTCAGCTGGAAATTGTTTACTCCTCAAGTGTACCATTAGTTGTTCGCTAACCTCAAAGATCATCCTAAAACAACCATTGGATTTATGATCATGCATCAAAACATCTCCAATGCCGGTTCTCACAAAGATTTTGGACGAAAGAACTGCTAAATCTGGGGGCTCCTCTTTTGTACCTGCAAAGTTGTCAATACCTTTGGCAAAGATCAAGTGTGTCATTATAGTCATGGATTCACTATAAACATGAAAATATATCCTAGCTTGGTACAAAACACTATCCTTGTCATGTTCAGAATTTTCTTTGAATAAACCTAACCCTTTCCCATGATTTTCTGAATGTAACAAACTGATAATCAAAGCTCTAGCATCATGAGAAAAAAATTGGGTTAAGGAATTACTTAGCTGGATAATGCCTTGGGTATGATCAATGCTCATCATGATTAATGGAAGTGGATCTGGCGGTTCTTCTTGGATCAGTATGAAGCTGCTGACATCTTGGTGCTCATCTTGATCCAAATCAGGTGGCTTAAATCTTTTGTCTCCCACTTTCTTTTCGGTTTTGATTATGCGCTTCTTGACCACTCTAAAATCTGTATTTGGCTCTTTTGACAAAGACAAGCGAATCATATCTGTGTGATCTTGGATAAAAGTATCCTTGATAATAAAAATACTTATCTTATGACAGTTTGGTATGAGCACAAGTGTTGCATCAGGTGGTTCATCTTTGAGCGTTAAGTAAGCTTTCACTATTTTTACATGCTCCTCAAGATCTCCTACATCAAAAGGAAACAGTTTAGGTACATAGGAAAAGATCAAACAGATATTCATGTAGTTGTTATCAAAATAGAGTTTTAGAATGGACCATCCTTTGGTGATCATAATGTTTTTTCTGAAATACTTCCAGCTTCTAACTCCAAAATGATAAATCATTTGTTGGCATATATCTGGTGGTTTCTCCTTGATTTGAACAGAACATCTTTCTTCTCCAAAGTAATTTTGCTCCTTCATGTAACCTGTTCCTTTCGTAGCAATCATGGGAAAGAACAAGTGCATTATACTTGAAATAGAGAAATCAAAAACTTGATCTTTCACAATTGGTTTCCAAAGCTCATTGAACAGTTTAAACTCACACAACTCTTTTTCAACTAAATATCTCATTTTAGAAAAAGGTTTATCCATTACATGCTCAGTTTTAGTTCCAAACGGCTCAATCACAATGCTACTCAAAGAAACTCTAAAAGAAGAGTTAAATTCAAGAAACTTTTCAAGTAACAACCCTTTTGGCTTAAAGAACTTTTTAAATGCAAATGTTTCAAAACTTGGAATCATTTTGTTAAAAACAGATTTTGAAACACAAAATTCTTTCACATTTTCTAAACCAAAACGTTTTTCATCTTGAGCAGAAAGCATCACAAAATAATTAGGATCTGTCCTAACCAAATCAATTTCCTTACAGTGCTTTCTTGGATAGTCACAAAGATATGGTATAGGGGCTGGGTTTGGCACAATGTAGTTCTGCTCCAAATCACTAATCAATGGAAAACTGATTTGTGTTGTTTCTAGTGATTCTTCTTCCTCAACCTGTAAAAAGGAAATAATGCTACTCGGTTGCTCCGGTTCACAAAGGGTTAGTTTTTCAAGCACAAAATCAGATTGGATAAAAGAAAGATCACATTTAGCTTGAGATAGAGTCATAGGTCCAGTTGGTATAACAACATCATCCTCAGCAATGAACTGTCTCTCCTTGGCTTCTTCTCCAAGCTGTTTCTCCTTGGGTCCGTCTCTGAGCTGTTCTTCCTTGGGTCCGGACTGATCATTTCTTTCAAACTCCTTATTCTCCTTTTCTTGTTCTGCTTGCTTCCATCGTCCTCCATTAGAATATGTACCTATCTCAACACTTTTGGGCAAAGACAAGTGCATCATACAAGAATTGGAATTTTCTAAACCTTGAACAGTTACTTCCTTGGATTTTGAAAGTGTAGAAGACTTACATTGCTTTGGTTCCCTACTTGATTCAAGCGATGATTTTAGACTTTGCTCTTGAACGTTAATCTGTTCAGGGACCTTCTTTGGTTGAGATGTTGACTTAGTCTTCTTCTTTTCAAGTTTAAAGTACTTGGTTAATGCCTCAAGAAGATCTGATTGCGCCTTAGCCTCCACAGATGTTGGGTTTTTCTTTTGGGCTGGTATTTTGACTGGTTTCTTTTCAGGAACTGCTTGGATTGTGACATTGGCTTGGGCAGTACGGTGTAGCGCTTGTGGAGCATACTTGTTCCTTAGAA
>NC_025702.1:6821902-6830556 GCF_000633955.1 Camelina sativa | reverse complement strand
GTCCTCCATTAGAATCTGTACCTATCTCAACACTTTTGGGCAAAGACAAGTGCATCATACAAGAATTGGAATTTTCTAAACCTTGAACAGTTACTTCCTTGGATTTTGAAAGTGTAGAAGACTTACATTGCTTTGGTTCCCTACTTGATTCAAGCGATGATTTTAGACTTTGCTCTTGAACGTTAATCTGTTCAGGGACCTTCTTTGGTTGAGATGTTGACTTAGTCTTCTTCTTTTCAAGTTTAAAGTACTTGGTTAATGCCTCAAGAAGATCTGATTGCGCCTTAGCCTCCACAGATGTTGGTTTTTTCTTTTGGGCTGGTATTTTGACTGGTTTCTTTTCAGGAACTGCTTGGATTGTGACATTGGCTTGGGCAGTATGGTGTAGCGCTTGTGGAGCATACTTGTTCCTTAGAAGCTTCTTAAGATCTCTCCACAATGTGATATTTGGCTCCTTGTAATACCAACGGTCATCAACTTCTTGCAACCACCATTTGTAAGCGTCTCCTGTGAGTTGGGTAAGTGCAAAAGCTAATCTTTCATTTCTTGGGATATCATTGTAGTAGAACCAATCCTCCATGTGTTTCTCCCATTCAAGGTAATCTCCTTTTCCTGCAAATTTATAGAGTTTATGAGCTAAAGAGATTTTAGAATGAACCACAAATTTAGATTTGGGAGTATGAGAGGTTTTCTGTAAGCTGCTCCAGGTTGATCTAGATGTGTCATCTGGTGGCTTGGGTTTAAGATCCTGGTGTTGCCTTCGACGCTGATTTGGTTCTGGGTTGGTTTGATTCAAGTGTAGATCGCCAAGTCTTGCATCAAGTATGGATGTCATAGCTGCGGTGGCAGACTTAAGAATCCTCCTTTCAAGACTGGATGTAGATGACTCTTCCTCTTCCAACGTCACCATGGTACCTGCAAAGAAAACAAACATCCACCAGTAAATAGTTCCAAAAACGCGTAAATGAAAACAGATCTGGGAAAATTATGAAAACGAATCCAAAAATTCTCAAATCAATTTTCAAAAATACTAGACCCGTTCCTGGTTCTAAAACAGTTGAGTTTGTAATTTTTGAACGAGTAAAACATTTTATAAAACTCTCGTAAGATAAACGAAAAATCTGGGAAAAACTGAAAGTGACGATTGGAATTTCAAAACCTGGTTGCAAAGTGGTTGCTCTGATACCACATGATAGACTCCTGGCAAGGAATCTGCTCTCAAGAACACACTTGCAAAATCTTGAAGATAAACAGACGGATTGATGATGATCAATGGATTGAAGATGCAGCGGAATGGAGAGATGAATGGCGATGAAGGTGAAATAGGTGGAATGCAGCGGATTTGAAGGGGAATTGAGATGTACTTCCAAGAGAGGTGAAAGTCTCTTAGACTACAGGCTTGGATATATCTTAGATATGACACACTAAGAAATAAACAAGTTGAGAAGATATTACACACTCCTCAGATCAAACAAGTAGAAAGAAGTTTTTGATTAAAATGTTTGATGGTTTACAAAGAAGAGTTACATTGTCTTTTTATAGGAGAAGGGGTGGACGAGATAGAGGAGAGAAATAAAGGCCTAGGAAATCATGCACGAGCTTTTCTAAGGTCTAGCTCATGCATAATGTCTAGGAAATTACAAAACATTAAATGCAAGTTTGAATAAGAGAAAAGATAGAAAATGGACCAAGACTTTTGTATTTGACCTTGGACCACGACTTGGGCTGGCAAAAAGGGTCTAAAAATGTTACTTAGGCCTCATTAAAAACCTTGTCAAGAAAACCCAATGTGACAAAACTTGACTAAGGGAAAAAGAGCACCAAAGTAACATTTTATCCTTTACCGAGCACCTTGAGCTGTGAGCATGGTGAATGTGGATTGAGTCATGTCTTCTAGCTTCTTGTCCAACTCCTTAATTATTGCATTGATGGCTTGGTTGAACCTCTTAGACCGTGACCTTGTTATAGGACCTGCAGGGACGATCAATGCTTCCGCTGGTACAAGCTGTTTCTCCGGTGCTTCCTCTGGTTCAAGCTGGTCCTTCGGTGCTTCCTCAGGTTCAAGCTGCTCCTCTAATGCTTGCTCGGGTTCAAGCTGGTCCTCACGTTCGTGTGGTTTGGTTGAGCTGGCCATGGTTTCATCAGATGCCTTACATGTCTCAAGAAATTATTTCCTAGACAATGAACCTCTAAGACCTTGTCACCACACTTTCGCACTAGCAACAATCAACCTTGAACACATTACCACACTGTCGCACTAGCAATATGAACAAGCAGGCATTAAGAACGATTCATTATTGTCAGTAGACTTAAACTCATCTAATTTTGTTACTCAGAGTTAAGTAAACCTCTAGCATTGGCTAAATCAAGCATTTTATCTACTCTTTTCGGCCTGTAGCATTTGTAAACGCCCTAGATCTAATCTCAACCTTTCGGTCTGTTGACAGCATTAAGAGCACCAATCTAGAAGGAAATCTATCAATCATTTACAATCAACTAAAGCATCCTAACCGATCAAGAACACAAAATCATCTATCCCATCCCTAGAAACTTTACTACACTACTCGGACATAGAAGCGAATAACAAAGCAATCAAAATGAATGAAAATGACATTGTATTAAAAGATAGAGTAGAGTAGAGAAAGTAAAGGATAGAAATCTAAGAAAACTACAAAATAAAAATGCAAAACAAGAAGAAAAATGTTGAGTCGCTCAGTCCTCTCACATAAGCTCTCGCTCTCTGGTTTGAGGGTCTGCGGCGTGCTCCTTTGAAAGCTAGGGGAAGAGGGGGTTTATATATGGAAACCCATTTGACTTAGCTTCCCAGACTTGCCCGATGATCTACTCGATGGGGTACACGAGGGTGAAGTCGGGTTACTCCTCGGATGGATCTTCAGGTTGCTCTTCATGCTCTTGGATCCTCCTCGATCATGTTGGGGTTCGGACTTGTTCTTGCAGCTCGATGGCTCCTTCGGGTACATGTCGAGTTGTCCTTGTTTTTCCCCATTTTTGGCTCTTTAGCACCTGTTTTCATCCAAAATATGCAAATGCAGAAATGCAACACCCTAAATGCTCTAAAAGTGAATTCCTACAGTAAATGACTTAAAAATGCTAAGTTAGAGGTATGAACAATGCAAAATATGGACAAAAAATGATGCTAAAAACATGTAAATTAGAGAGTTATCAGAAGGTATCTGCGAGAATGGCATGTTGGAAAAGTCGCACTATCAGTTTTGCTGGCAAAGTCACTTTAACGAAGTATGTGCTAGCTTTTATCCTGGTGCATCATATGATTACGTTCAAATTGCCACAAGTAATGCTTGAGAGGTTAGATAAACTTGCTTGTGACTTTCTCTGGGGTTCCTCTACAGAGAAGCGTTCATGATCTGTCTTGGATGGTTGTTACAAGCAATTAGTCCTCTCCACCTGCAGAAGTGTTGAGATAGGGATGTGTGAGGTGGTTTGTAGAGGTCATTCTTGGGTTCTTGGAGATGGGTGCTAGGTGCGCTTCTGTATAGATAATTGGTTATCAGGGAAGCCATTACTGGTTGATCTGACAAGTGCTTTACCAACTAAGATAGTAACTGCTAGGGAGTTATGGAAGGATGGCTCTGGTTGGGACTTTGCGAGAATAGTGCCATTTGTGCCAGAGTATAAACGGTTAGAAATTTCAGCTGTAGCCCTGGATAAATTTATGGGGTCCAAGGATCGTTTGTCTTGGTGAGAAAATTCAGACGGTAAGTTTACGGTGAAGTCAGCATATGCTCTATTGACACACTATTGGCGCTAGAAGGAGGGGCTAGAGTATACTACGTGAGATGACGGGAAACGGAGGTGATACGGCTAACATCGACGCGAATGTTGCTGCTCAGCTTGAAACCCTGACTACCAAGCTGAACGAGGCAGTGCAGAAGATAACACAGATCAAAGCAAGATCTATATTTCGCGACGTGCAAGTGAATCGGATGCAAGACCTTAACTCAACGCCTATAACCAATAATCGAACACCCACAACGGAAGACGGACGACTGGAAACTCCTCGTCAGGAAGAGAACAGCGGAGGGAACCCCGACACAAGGCAGGCACGTGAAAGCCTTATCTGAGAAGAAAATTTGGATCAACAAGGAATTGTCAACACACCGCACATGACAGGAATCGAGCATGGACAATTTGCCCACTTGGAAGCAATGTTCAACAAACATTTTGTAGAGATGAAAGCGTTAATTGAACGACTACCAGGTGTAGCTCAGCCAATCCGGAAGAGCAACTTACACTTGTATGCTGACACACCGTTCTCTGATGAAATCGCACTCACTGAGATGCCAAGAAAATTTGTGCTACCGACAATGAAGATGTATGATGGAACATCCGACCCGGATAACCACATAGCACAATACAAGCAACGAATGTTCACGACGGCCATTCAAAGAGAATATCAAGAAGCTAACATGTGCAAAGGATTTAGCTCAAGCCTTACGGGGGCTACGTTTAAGTGGTTTATCAACTTGCCAAATGGCTCAATAAATTTCTTTGCATCATTGACAGACCTTTTCGTTGAACAACTCGCAAGCAGCAGGAACCTCGAAAAGACAGTGGATGACCTTTACGAGGTAAGACAGAAGAGAGACGAGTCGTTACGTGCCTACGTGGGACGATTCAACAAGGAGAAGGTGTCGATACCAAGTTGCAACATGTCTACTGCCATATCAGCATTCAAGAGAGGTTTACTCCCAGATGGCAACTTTGTACAAGGAGCTAACCAAGTATCAATGTAGAACGATGGAGGATGTGTTCTCACGGGCATGGGCACAAATAAAATGGGAAGAAAATATACCGTAACGACATTGACATTTGTCACATTTTGACTCTCGCGTAGTGAGAAACAAAATATCGACACGGGATGATACACCTTACCAAAGACATCGAAGCAAATACACTAGTTTCATAAGTAATGGTAATGAACCTTATCAAACATTAAACAAAACTGAAAGTGAGGAACGCAAATCGTCAAAATGACAAAAATGTCAACGACGTCTCAATTTTTACGACATGGTGATATCAGGTTATTGTAAGGTTTTATAATTTATTATTCATTTTCGTTTTTAGTTCTGGTTTTGCTTCTTTTTTAACATTGATAGATTTTTGCAATAAAATGACTAAGTTTTTAGTAACTCAATACCCATTATGAGAGTATACCTCGTCAACTTGGTAGCCATGTGCTGATGACAAAAACAGTGGAAAAATGCTTACCCTTGGAGAACCAATGATAATGAATCGACAGACTTGAAAAGTTTATGGATGCTTACCCATTGAGGAAGCATTTTTCAATATGATAGTCGTATATAACCAATTGAGGAAGGAGGGGCTAGCCAAATTATGTGACGAATCACTGGATGCAAAAACTTGACAATGAAACACTCGTTAACAAGAATCTTATGGTGAGACACTTAATGCACAAATCTTCAAGATGTTCTCTACTAAAACTTAGAACTCATTTCATGAACATGGGCTATAAATCTTGTTGTGAGACAATAAAATCATGTCATTCGATATGAAGCTTGTCACGATACAAGATAAACATGACTTACAACGCAGGACATGGTCCTAAAGTTGTTCATCGCATATAGCATTGAAGTCATTGATACACGAACACGTGAACGATAGACTCTCTGCAAAAACTGGGTAATCACCTGAACGCGAAACATTCGCTACAACTGCCTATTAGCGAGACGTCGCTATAGGAATGTAACAAATCTGGAATCCACGTGATGGTCGGGTCCAAACTTAGCAAACTTGGCAGCAAAATACTTGCTAACAATAAATGAGCTATGAAACACTCTAATTGGGTCACCATCCCGGATCGTGTCACGAGCATGACATTAATGATTTGGTTATGACAAAATCGTCAATGTATAGCCATTATAATTCATCCCCTGAAATTTCTATGGCCAATTGTCTTTTTAAAGACAATGTGTAGCCAATTCAAGAAATTGGTTTGGAACCACATTGTCATTTAAAAGCCAATGTAGAGTCAATGTGTAGCCAATTCAAGAAATTGGTTAGGAACCACATTGTCATTTAAAAGTCAATGTAGAGTCAATGTGTAGCTAATTCAAGAAATTGGTTAGGAACCTCATTGTCATTTAAAAGCCAATATAGAGTCAATATGTGGCCAATTCAAGAAATTGGTTAGGAACCACATTGTCATTTAAAAGCCAATAAAGAGTCAATGTGTAGCCAATTCCAGAAATTGGTTAGGAACCACATTGTCATTTAAAATCCAATGTAGAGTCAATGTGTAGCCAATTCAAGAAATTGGTTAGGGACCACATTGTCTTTTTGAATCCAATGCAGACTCAACATAAAGTCAATTCACAAAATTGGGTAGGAACCACATTGTCTATTTAAAGCCAGCGCGCGTACAGCCAATTCAAGAATTGGGTTATGGTTGCACAGTCGTTTCTGAACCAACGCGGAGTTAGTGTACACTGAATTTGAGACATTGATTATAGCCGATTTGTCGTTTTAGAACAAATGCAGAGCCAATGTGCAGCCAATTCAAGAAATTGGTTAAGGCCAAATTGGCATTTTAGAACCACTCTGGATTTCAAGTGCGGCCATATCAATAAAGTGGATATGGCCAAATGTCGACTAAAATCAACATTGAGTCAACCGTGTATCTGATTCAAAGAATTGGAGCCAATGCGAAGTCAAGTTGTGGCCAATTCAGGTAACTTTATCGTTTTAGAGCCGATGTGAAGCCAATTCACCAAATTGGCTAAGGTTAAACCGACAAATTGCAGCCAATGCGGAACTAATGTGTAACCAATTACAGAAATTGGTTATGGCAGCATTTTTGTTTGAGAGCCAATATGGGATCAGTGTGTAGCAAATTCAAGAAATTGGTTACGACAACTATATCGTTTTAGAGCAGATGTGAAGACAATTCATTAAATTGGCTATGACAAGATTGTCATTGCTGAGCAAATGTGTAACCAATTCATCTAATTAGCCATGAAAAAATTGTCAAGATGGATCAAATGCGAAGCTAATTCATTAAATTGGCTATGACAAAGTTGTCAATATAAAGCCAATGCGCAGTCAATTTGATAAACCGTTGATGACAAACATTATCACAGGTCTTGCTGTAGGATAAACACCGTCCCAAAACTACCAAACTACAAGATCACGATGTGGATCACGGCATCATTAATGGAAGGCAGCGAATTAATCAAGTGCGAGAAAACGGCTACATCTAAAGGTATGTCATGACTTATACATATATTTATCTTTTCTATTTATGGTTATTAAAATGATACAATTTGTCTATACTACTCTCTAAATTCGAACTAAGAAAATAGAGAGTGGGCGGCAAACTGTTGGGTATAATTTTAATCATATAAATTATAATAAATAAATTCTATTATATTTATGATATATTCAACAAAGAATAGAGAATTATGCATTCTCTAGAACATTGAGTCAATATCGGCCGTAACGGTGAACATTGAGTCAATACGGGCCGTAACAACAAGCATCAAACCGATACGGGCCGACACAATAATTAACGAGCCAATACGGGCTGTAACAACAAACAACTAGTCAACACGGGCTGTAATTGGACTTTGTGACTGACCCTGATTTGCTACGACATTATCAAGAGAATATTTGACTCAATCTCGTGGAGAGAATATTTGGAACGACCTTATCTCATGAAGAGGCGGTTACTCAAACCCAAATCCCATGAGGATTAGGGTAAAGGGACTTCCCTATAAATAGGGAGCGATTTCGACATGATAGGGGAGAAAAAATCGAAGCGAAAACAAGAGACCCAAAACACAGCCATACGACTCAATTCCGAAGCATCGCTAGGGTTCTTAAATTGACTCGTTATGCCTTAAACTCTTGTATTTGAGCTTGATACATTGATCAATAAAAACAACTATTTAATATATATTTCTTGTTTTCGTAGTCTCTAAACAAATCGATTATTTTTGCCCAAATACTCACAATGAAGTTCCACGTCAGAATATGGGGTGCTTTTTCAAGTGTCTATGGAGCATTGTAGCCCCAGAGAGGGTAAGGGTTTTCCTTTGGTTAGTGGTTCACCAGGTTATTCTGACAAACATGGAGAGAAACCACAGGCACTTAAGTGATTCCGATTTTTGCTTAGTTTGCACGGGAGGGCTGAAGAGTATTCTGCATGTTCTATGTGACTGTCCTGCTATGGCTGGTTTATGGGCTAGAATTGTGCCGCCAAGTAGGCATCACACTTTCTTCGCTAAGTCATTATTTTAATGGATCCACGGGAATCTTAATGACAAGATAGTAATGGCTGAGGGAGCTTGGTCTACTATGTTTGCGATGGCCTTATGGTGGGGATGGAAATGGCGTTGTTGTAATGTGTTTGGTGATACTAAACTCTATAGAGATGGAGTTCACTTTATTAAGGATCTTGTTTTGGAAGTGACTTCGGCTAACCTGAGAAGGATAGAGCATCAACCGCAGGGTGCCCGAGTACTGTAGGACATTGGTTGGGTAGCACTGACTCATGGTTGGTTTAAAGTTAATGTTGATGGTGCATCTAAGGGGAACCCGGGTCTAGCAGCGACAGGGGGTGTCATACGGGATATTGCTGGTGGATGGTGTGGGGG
>NC_025702.1:6795671-6817492 GCF_000633955.1 Camelina sativa | reverse complement strand
GGGGGGGGGGGGTTGCTGTGAATATTGGGCGGGAGCTCAGCTCAGCTAGCGGAGTTATGGGGCGTTTATTATGGTTTATCTACGGCTTGGGGAAGAGGCATCACGAGGTTGGAGTTGGAGATTGACTCGGAGATGGTGGTTGGTTTCTTGAAGACAGGGATCGGAGAATCTCATCCTTTGTCTTTCCTGATACGCTTGTACCACAACTTTCTTGCGGGGATTGGATAGTCCGTATTACTCATTTGTATAGAGAGGCTAACCGTCTGATTGGATAGCTAACTATGCGTTTTCACTACCTTTAGATTTTCATGCTTTTTCTTCGCTCGCTATTACTTTTAATTCAGTCTTGAAAGATGATGCGGATGGGTCTACATGGCCTTGCCGCGTTTCTTTGTAAATTATAATTCTTTCTCTTAATAAAATCAGGGGGTCTACCAAAAAAAAATTTCAATCGTTGATACATAACATCATAGCATAGCATTATTTTTAATTCTTCATTAGCAAACAAACAAAATTGCTTATAAAGTAATCATGGTTTTGCATACTAAAACAAAAGGAAAAATATTTTATAAAAAAGAAAAGAGGAAAAATACTCAATAGAAAAATAAAAATAAAAAACTACTATATAAGAAAATAACTAAGTAGGATATAATCTCTCATTTTTTGTCAAAAAAAAAGTAGTTGACCAATTTTAACTTTTGGTAGTATTGTTATAGTGTTACCAACCCAAATGATATTTTTCTTTTACTGTTACTTATTTTTGGTCAATAAAACATGAAATCAACAAACCTCACACCACTTTTAGATATGAAATAAATAACTTTAAATATTTTTGACTAGAACTTTTTTCTATTAATTATTTTTCTCTGGTAATAGTCATACCCTAAAGATTGTGTTTAAATTTTATCTTGTAAATTTAAATTTAATTTTTGTAAGAAATAAATAAAATATATCCACCAGTATTGATAATTACAAAACTCACTTAACAAGTGAATAGAAAACTAAAGATAAGTTTTCCAAACATGTAAATAATATTTATTTTCTTAGCTAAAATTATCATTAAATTTGATATTTGAGTTTTTTTAAGTTTTTCTAAATTTGATATTTTAAATGTTTATGTAAATGCTACTATTCATACACCCACACTCCCTCTACTCGGTGTATATATGTGGTCTTTATAAGCTTATTCCGTATTCTCTATCTATCATACGAAGCCAACATGGAATTCCAATGTTTTCCATGCGGGCAAATCTTCCTAACCCATAGAGAACTCTTCTCGCACCTCAAATCATTTCATGCTAGTGAAATGGATGTTGCCTTCACCCTATCAAACAGACAACATTCCATGTCATTTCTCTGTACCAATCCCAACTTAAACTCTGAGTTTTACGAAGCTACTACCTTTCAAAATAGTTATTATAATTATTTTACTAGTCAAACAATAAGGTTCCAAAACGTGTTTTACCATATGGTTGTTGCGATTGAAACTCCAGATCTCCAGGTGGTGCCCATGACCAATAACAGTAGTATCAATTAATTAATGGACGTCTCGTGCAACCTCAGCCTCAGCCTCAGCCTCAGCCCCAGCTTCAGCCGAAGACAGCAGAGGATGAGATGTCACCAAAAGATGAAGTTTGCATTTTGCGCTCATTGATCAGTTGGAGCGGGTGTGGCCAGATACTATATTCATGAAAGGAGACGAAGAAGATTCTATGGATGTTGATTTAAAGCTTTGAAAAAAAATACTCTCTTTCTTGCTCATGATAATGAATAAAAAATATTATAAGAGAATGGTATTTCATATCTATTATTTCTTATAGATCTTCTTTTTGAATCGGTTTTATCTAATTTATGTAATCCTCATCTTTTAAATTAATATATTTTGGTGTTTTCTAATGTTCTAAATAAATGTATCATGTCACAATGATTAAGTTTCTAAAATTTATGCGTATGAAATATTATGTGTATTTGTTATGAAAAATTTTCATAATATTAATAAGAGTTTTTTTGCTGGTTATGAACAGTTTCTTTGCAGACAAAGCTATTCATCATGATCGCATATGCTGCGGGTAGTCTATTATCATAATAGGATTATCTTTATAGATTTCAGAAGTTTTCTTTCAGTATTTGGGTTCTTACTTCTCTGGCTTTAATTCATTGGTATCTTTCAGCATTTAATTTTAAAGGATTAGAATTAAAATGTTTATCCAATTTAGATTCGATCTTATCTTTAACGGTGTTATGAAGGGTGGATATTTTATCCCTGAGATAATCACCGAACCAAAGTAAGATTTATGGATTTCGGTTTGGATTTGGTCATTAGGGAAAAACCGATCGATAACCTATATAATTGATTGTAATCATTTATTGGTTGGTTCACCTGAACCAAACGATTAACCAAAATCCCAAAATTTTATAACCAAACTTCTCTTTTTTTTTTGCTTTTTTCTGCCTCTGATCTTCTCTTATCTCCATCAAATATTCTTCTTTACTCGGACCTTCTCTTCCTACTTCTTCTTCTTCTTCTTCAATTTACTTTCTCTCCTTTATTCTTTTCTTATTCTTCTTCTTCTTCTTCAGTAACAATACATGTACTTGATTTTCTCAATTAGCGAGGGTGAACAGATGAAAATGACTACTTGGACATGACCCTTTTTATTTTGAATTTTTTTGCAAAACAAACCTTGCAACAAATTTTTTTTTGCAAGTTAACCCCTCAACTACAAAAAAATGCATGTCAATGTCACCCGCAATATAACCCTCAACTGTATATAGGTTTTGGAAACCGTATAATTTTGTATATTAATCATGAAACTACGTCGTTTTGATTACTTTTTAAAAGTAAAAAAAAAGGTCGCATCCCAAATTTGAACTCTTGACCTGTCATTCTAATCTATATACACGTAACCACTTGTGCCACGTAGAATGATAGCTACGCTAGTTGAATTGAGAAACAAAAAACTAACTACGACGGAAATAAGAACTTGTGTATGTTTTTCGTAATGACTAATGCAATGAGTTAGTTATAACCTAGAAGAAAAATCTTATTATTCTTGTCAATCGATGTTGAAAGTTATTCACTTTTTGTTTTTATGGTGGATTTCAGAGTTTTATCTATAAAATTTGTCCCTTGTGAATTTTAATTTCATCCAATTTTAGGTTTACCTAAGATTTTGACTGCATCATTTTTAAAGTTATTCTAGCAACATTTTTGGAAAAATGTGGGAATAGACATGAAATTTTGTGAATTGCATGAAATTTATGATGCATAATGCAATCCATCCTAAAAAAAACTCGACAAAATTCTAGAAGATATGAGACAAAACATAAAATTTAAAATTCTTGTTCTTGTTTTCAAAATTTTTTTCAATTTTTGTTTTGTTTTTAATAAGCATTGAAATATGTTGAGACAAATGAAAGTTGAAAAAAATTGAATACATGAATTAAAAAAAAAAAAAAAAAAAGTTAATTCATAACATATATGTCTTCCCATTTGTTCCACGTTTAGTGTTTAGTGTTTTTTTGTAAGTTTTCAAGTTCAAATCTCATCTATAATCTTTTCCTTGTCCATTATAGTGATCAATTATACTGTAGGAAATTATGGGGAATGAATGGAAGAACCTTTGTGATCCGCCTAAACGTATCATGAAGAGAAAATAAAAAAGCCGTTTGGATTTGCTCAAGAGGTGAGTTCCAATTTTTTCAATAAAAAAAAAAACACTATTTCGCTTCCCTCCAACCTCTTGAACTAGTTTTTAAGACCATCTCCACTCCAGCAACTCTCTTAATTTGCTTAAATATAAATTAATCATATAATTAATACTAACAAATTAAAACAACCCACTTAGAACTTAAACTAAATCCTCTTTCCACTAGAGAACCCCATTTTTCTACATACACACTCTAATCTTTACTGAAAACAAAACCAATTGCACCAGTATGAGCCTCAAATGCTACTGTGCAATAAGAGAGAAGGGGTTTCCTTACTTAAAGAGAGTCTTGAATCCTGGTCGTCCATAATTGTCATTTGGAAGAAAGTAGGTTCCACCCATCAATGGCTTTAAATCAAATCATCGGAAGACAGACAGTGGCCACCCTCCTCCACCATACAGAGCCTGGACAAACGACATATAAACCTAAAAGTGCCAAACAAAAACATCAAAGTGAAGTCCATGAAACTCCAGATTTACCTTTTCCATATAGAAACAGATACAGCTAGAACTAATTGAAATACACGTTTACAATGGTTTTGCATCTCTCACTAAAGTTTACTCAACACGCAGATACTCTCCAACATAGTAAGACAGCTACTTATTCCACCCACGGCATCATTGAACAAATGGAAAAGATATCTCTGAGACTAAGCATTCAATTTAGAGGACATCGAATCCAGCAGCCATTAAAACGAATAAAAGAGGATACCTGCAATTCTACTACCACAAAGATTACTACTTGGATCACATTTTCTGGTAAATAGTTGTGAATGCAAAATACCTGCAATTCTTTAGCAGAGAGGTCAAGTTCTCTATGCACAAGCACTTGACAAATCACATAGAACGTGCACACTCCAAGCAAACCCAGTAGTAACAGCAAGTAAGAAAGCTGAATACTAAGTTCAAATAACTCCCCAACTTCGTAAATAGGTTCACATTTGAAACCTACTTTAGCCCACAAAGATCATTTGACAATAGAGGCAATGAATAAGCAATGTTATGTTACCTGCTGACATCGAGGGCAACAAATGGGATAAGTCTTTCCCAGAGAAGCTGAGCGATTATCTACAAGTAACAAAAACAAAAATGCTCATGAGGTTAGATGCTACGAGCCGAGAGTCGCATCTCGCTTCCAATCGCCATCAAATCGTCCAAAACTCAAACCCAAAGCCTTATACCTCCGTAGGAACCTATAGCAACCATTCCCAGCAAGAAAAACACACAAAACAACAACAAACAAGCAAGAACAAAAGAATCTCAGGCTTAGATCAGCCATGGTCATGCGCTCACCTCTTTGCAGGAAGTTTCTGACCAACCACGACGAATCCAACCCTCCTAGAAAGCTTCTAACACGTCTCTAGCCCTGGATCTTCACTCCCACAGAAAGATATCACCAAAAACGCCTTCAAATCTCACAACTCTCACCAAAACCTTAAGAAATTGTTTCTCTCCTTTTCTCTCTGTTTCAAGCGGCGAGAAACAATAAAAACACGACCTAGGTCGTTCTCCCACTTAAATATCATGGTTCCTTGGTTTTCCTTAAACCAAACCGACAAAAATCGATAATTAAATCGAACTGGTCGAGCCAGAAAAATGTTGGTGTCGACCGACACCCCCTTGGTGTCGATCGACACCCATCCCCAAAATACACGTTTTGGCTCGCGGATGTTACAGTTCTCCCCCACCAACATAGATTCGTCCTCGAATCTCAAAAAACCATCAGCCGAGGACCCCCGTGTAACCGTCTCCACAGCCCGCACTCCTCCGACCGATCTACGGAAGGTCACCTTTAGAAGATAGACTCACGTTTCAGACATTATTTTCTCTCGACTTTTAGACTTTCCTTTACTCATAGGTCTTAATCTTGAGTTTTTTATTGGCTCCTAATGAAACAACCCTTTCCGTTTTTTTTTAATAATAATATTAATTCACTAGTGGTCTCATACCCACTAACAACCTAGCATCAATCATCAACAGCGGATAACAAAAACAATTCCATTAAATCAATAAGAATTCCATCAATCACAATCCAATAACCAACAATGCAAGAATCCAGAACCAACAATGAAATAACCAAGTTCCAACATCCTACAATGTTCTATCAACTCAATTCTAGCAACCTAACAATAGCTCGGACACAATAAACAAGCCTCCAGAACATCCTCCTCCTCATCGCCTTGATTTCACGATCACATTTTGCCTTTACCTGCTCCACAAACACATATTGAGATGCATGAGTACTATAAACACTCAGTGAGGCCATCCGCCCATCTACTGGGCTATACACACAAGCAACTGAGATTCCATTGTTAAGCTAAACAAATAAACACAATCAACAAATCAAACAAGGCAAAACTCATCATCGGTCAAATCATCTCGAAACCGTCCCAAACTCATCCAAATGCCTCAGGAACCTATAAAAAACACGAAAACAACAAACCCAAGCAAGCAAACACCACAAATAGACAAAGAACAGCCAAACAAAAGAGATCTCAGGCTTAGATCAGCCATGGTCAATCACTCACCTCTTTACTAGGGAGATTTGATTGAGAAACGGTGGAAACAACACCTTAGGAAGCTTCTCCTTCGTTCCCAACAACAGCTCTCCCTTCTACAGCTACAGTTCTCGCCAAAAACCACCAAAAACAAGTCAAAATCTCTCAAGAACACTCACCAATGTTCTCTCTCTTCTTTCTCTTTTTTCTCACTCAACGGCGACAACCACACCCTAAAACCCATAATTTGTCGCTTCTCCACTTATATACTTGGTTTAGGGATTTCTAATTGAACCAAACCGAACCAAACAACAATTAAAACAAACCAATCAAAACTAGAAATGTTGGTGTCGATCGATACACCAAGGGTGATAATCGACACTTAGACCAAAAATGCCATATCTGGTTCGCGGATGTTACACCTCATCAGGCTGAAGCCTGCATGCCATAATATTGGCTCCTCATCAGGCCTAAGCCCGCATGCCACAATGTATAAGGAAGTCCAATACTCGTCTCTCGAGTTGCCACCCTACAGCGCGCCCCCGGATCGTCATCCAAAGTTAATATACCAACCATACTCTCAAGCATAAAAGTCTTAGAATATGGCATTACTAGGAGAACCAAAGTCCCTCAAGAGTCGTGAGAAAACAATTCTGAACACATCGGAGCCCTATCCCTATCCAGGTTTCCTTCTCGTGACTCGCATAGAACAAACGTAATGCCCCACCAGCCACATATCCCCTCACTAGAATACCTCATGACCACACAAGGATCATCTTATTGCCCCACGGGCCGCCACAAAGGCCAAACAAATGTCGTAAACAGGACCGCCACAAAGGCCAAACAGATGTCCTAAACAGAACCGCCACAAAAGCCAAACAAATGTCCTAAACAGAACCGCCACAAAAGCCAAACAAATTTCCTTAACATGACCGCCACCAAGGCCAAAAATTGTTCTAAACAGGACCATCACAAAGACCACTTGTCCCGAATGACCGTCACGAAGACCACTTGTCCCGAAGGACTGTCATGAAGACCATACATCCCGAAGGACCGCCTAATAGGCAACATTGGCTAAACAGCCCGCCACAAAGGCCACACAATTGGCAAAACAGCCCGCCACAAAGGCCACACAATGGCTGAACAGCCCGCCAAAAATGCCACACACGGCTTAACAGCCCGCCACAAAGGCCACACCAGCCACTCCAAGGCTCACAACCAGTTAAAATGTACAAATTCTAACTCACATAAAACTTTCTATTTTTAGAACTTTCCACTTTTGGAAACATTTCTCTTTTAGCAACTACTAATTCAGGAAACCATTCCCCCTTTAACCACAAAATCGCGGAACTTCATATCCCGAACACCACTTCGTCTTGCTACTTAGTCGCACAACCAATCGCCCCTAATTGACCAAGTAAACAAGAGAGATGGGCTGGAATACTCCATTCCCGCTCCAGCCACGGACTACAACTAGGACAAGGGTAGACAAGTTCAAGTCGGGACCTACTTCTCGAACCACTTCTTGAACCTTGCCTTTATCCTCGCCTCTGGCTCCCAAGTCTGATCCTCAACACCATCAAAGTCCCAATGGACTCTTATCAAAGGAATCTTCTTCTTTCGAAGTTCTTTGATCCTCCTCTCGAGAACCCTCACTGGTCTCGCCTCCAAAGTCATGCTGAAGATCATCAGGAATCATAGTCAACAACCGATTATCCTCACGGAGACATTTCCGCAACATAGACACATAGAAAATGTTGTGGAACGCACACATAACCTCAGGTAACTCCAGCCTATACGCTACCGGTCCCACCCACTCAATCACTCTGAACAGACCCATATACCTCGGACTCAACTTAGTCTCGGTCAATGACCTGTTCGAACCCCGCAGCATGGCGTACACTCTATCTCCCACCTGAAATTCAAGATCTCTCCTCCTCCTATCCCATAACTCCTACGCCGATCCTAAGCTTCCTTCATGTTCAGCTTGAGAACCCGAAGCTTCTCTAAGGTATCCTGAACAAAATCTGCCCCGTACATGCTCCTCTCCCCCACCTAAGTCCTGCATAACGGTGTACAACATGGCCTCCCATACAAAGCCTCATAAGGAGTCATCCCAATACTCGCCTGGTAACTGTTGTTATAAGCAAACTCCACCAGGCTCAGGTGATCTGCCCAATGGCCACCCCAATCCAGCACACACATCCTCAACAAATCTTCCAACGTCTGGAAGTCCTCTCTGACTGTCCATCTGTCTGGGGATGATAAGTTGTACTCATATGCACCTTAGTGCCCATCTCTACCTGAAATGCCCTCCAGAACACCGAAGTGAACTTGAAATCCCTATCAGACATGATGCTCGATGGTATCCCATGCAACTTCAATATCTCCTTCACATACTTCTTAGCCAAGACCATTGCTCCATCAGTCTTCTTAATGGCCAGAAAATATGCCGACTTAGTCAACCGGTCCACAATGACCCAAATGACATCAAAAGTTTGAGACACTGGCAAACCTACCACGAAGTCCATAGTAATCATATCCCACTTCCACTCTGGAAGGGGAAGACTCTTCAGTAACCTGCCTGGGACCTGATGCTCATCCTTTACTAGCTGACACAAATCGCACCTCGCGACACAACTAGCCACATCCTTCTTCATCCCAACCCAGTGATAGTACCTCTTGAGATCACGATACATCTTACTCGCTCATGGATGAATAGAGAACATGTTCGCATGAGCCTCTCTAAGGATCTCCTGCCTCAACTCCTCATCCTTAGGCACACAAATCTGCCCATGCACCAAGATTGTACCATTAGCTGACACCTATTACTCTGAATCCATCGCATTAGAGACATTCACCAGCCCCGAATCCTTCTCCTGAGCCAACCGCACTCTGCTCAGAAGGCTTGCTCTATCAGCCGCCTCCAAACCCAACGGCTCCCGAGTAACAACACACAATTTCAACGCACCAATCTCTCCTACCAGAGACTCCATATCCTGCTTCTAAGCTGAAGCTGCCCTCTTCCGACTTAGAGCATTTGCAACCATGTTAGCCTTACCAGGGTGATAGACTATCTCCAAATCATAATCTGCCACCAGCTCCATCCACCGCCTCTGCCTCAAGTTCAGCTTGGGCTGAGTGAATATGTACTTCAGGCTCTTATGATCTATAAACACATGTACCTTTTCTCCATAAAGGTAAGATCTCCAAATCTTTAGAGCAAAAACTACAACAACCATCTCCAATTCATGAGTAGGATAATTGTCCTCATGCTTCCGCAACTGCTGCGAAGCGTAGGCAATCACCTTCCCATGTTGCATCAGCACACACCCCAAACCAACTTTGGATGCATCAGTATAAATCACATAGGGTTCTCCCTACTCTGGCAAAGCCAACACCGGCGTGGTAGTCAACATCTCTTTCAGACTTGCAACGCCCTTCTCACACTCCTGTGACCAAACAAAAGGAACATCCTTCCCTGTCAACTTAGTCATAGGACGTGCTCTCCTCGCAAAGCCCTGCACAAACCTCATGTAGTAACCTGCCAACCCAAGGAATCTGCTGATCTCAGTGGCATTTTGCGGTCTAGGCCAATCTCTGATAGCCTAAATCTTCTTCAGATCTACAGAAACCCCCTCTCCAGAAAAAATGAGACCCAGAAAACCCATCTCCCGCTGCCAGAAACTACACTTGCTAAACTTAGCAAACAACTTCTACTCCCGCAGCTTCTCCAGAACTGCTCTCAAATGCATTGCATGCTCCTCAGAACTCTTAGAATAAACCAGGATATCATCGATGAAAATGATGACAGACACGTCCAGATACTTCTGAAACACGCTGTTCATCAATCTCATAAACGCTGCTGCCGCGTTAGTCAACCCAAACGACATCATCACAAACTCATAATGCCCATACCTCGTCTTGAATGTAGTCTTCCTCACATATGCCTCATCTATCGGAATCTGATGATAAGCCGACGCCAGATCTATCTTGGAGAACCAAGTATCACCTCTCAACTGATCCAACAACTCATCGATCCTAGGAAGAGGGTACTTGTTCTTCATAGTGACCCGGTTCAAATCCCGATAGTCAATACACAAATGGAAACTCTTGTCCTTCTTCTTAACGAATAACACCGGTGCTCCCCACGGTGAAGTGATAAGACGAATGAATCCCTTGCTCAACAAATCCTCTGGTTACTTCCTCACCTCTACTAGACTAATAATTAAGTACGTCGACATCAACTCACCACCACCTGAATATCAACACTTCTTGTCCATCCAAGAACCTCTAGTAACTTGTCTCTTAAAGAAACTTCTACAATATAGCTTATTCCAAAAATAGCTTTTCCGCTTGGCAATTTCTCCACAGCAAATAATCAATACGAGCGTAATAAAACAAACAAGTACCATACGTTCGCATATTCTGATTCACTGCATCAAAGGCTTTGCAAGCGGCAAACTCAACACACTTGACTTATTTTCCCCAGCAAGCTTACCAAAACCCTTAATCTAGCAACCCTGTCCATCTCCAATGAACTTCATCCACCATCGTCGCAACAATGATTTTATCCCGCCATGAAGGCTTCTCATGAACTTATGTGCATGGCTACCTGCTGCAGCTCCCCTTCCTAGGACTCCAGCACCACCGGCCATACAATCCTGGCGCATCAGCCACACATTCATGACCGCACCGGTCATAAAACCCAGGCCCACTGACCAACACAACTAAAATCCAAGATTAAACCACCTTCAACTCTCGAGGTCTACGTTCTATCGTTATGTTTATACTCACGTACTAGGCATTGCTTACTCCCAAATCTTCCACTCTTAGGTTGCAACCTTCGAGCCATACCGATCTCACTCTCAGACCAGCGTCTTCGAGTTATACCGACTCACTCTTGGACCGCAATCCTCAAGATATCAGTATCAGGGGAACTATGCATCCCCTCTGCCACTATCGGAGCCCCTAGCCCCTCTAACTATCAGTATTCAGGGGAATCACCATCTCCTCACGAGCAACAAGCTTAATGTCTATAAACATCTCTCGACCAGAAGTACCCCCGTGGTCCGAGTATAACATTGCAATGTTAGACCTGCCCACTCAACTTCTAATATCCAACTGGATTACCCACCAAAAAGAGAAATATGTGTTCCAACTGCTTATGTCCACCTATCCGCCTCTCTAGGCTCGATACCTCTGGCTATCGAGCAGAATCTCGTACCGGTCATCTACAACTGCTCCATCCTCCTAACATAAGATGGAAACTCCTCAACATCCGCAGCCCTCTGCTGCACCCCGTCACATGCGGCACAACTGGAGTCTGCACTGGTACACCTCTCAGTAACCGCTCCAACAGCACGTCAACAGATTTGCCAAGCGATCATCTCGACCCTGGGCTCCACCTGCTGCAACCCCACACCTAGGTTCCCAGCATTTCCAGCACGCTCACCGGCTAACCCCCTCTGGTCCTTCCTGATACGCTTGCGACCCTTTGACATACCTCCTCGTGGAACTCTGGACCACACACTCGCTGGCCTCAGGAATCCGTCCGACCACGACCACGACAACGCCCACGTCCACGACCAACAAAACAACTACCTTTAACCATTGCTCGTCCAAGAATAGAGGCTAACAAGCATAGAAACAAACCAAAACCACACAAAGAAACGTAACATACCATGGAATCTCATTGAAGGCTCGAAGAGGATGTTCTGGGACTTCATGCCGTACACAATTGACTAACTCACATAATCAATCAAAGCATGAAATCCGAACATCACAACGGAAACCAAGTGAACTCAAACCTACAACCGTAAGGGCTCTGATACATAACTGAAACGACCCGACCCGTTTTTTTTTTAGTAAATAATAAATAATAATAATAATAATAATAATAATAATAATAATAATAATAATAATAATAATAATAATAATAATAAATACTCTACATGTCTCATACCCACTAGTCACCTAACCACAATTAAACCAAACAGCGGAATAAAACCAATACTATTAACCAATAAATATCCAATAATTAATAATCAATAATTAAAGCATAGCAAATATCCAATAACCAAATAACAGAAAATATAGAACCAACAACATAGCAATGTTCTAATGACCCAACTCTAGCAACCTAGCAATGCCAGACAACAACCAATCGAGTCTCCAGAACTTCCTCCTCCTCATTGCCTTGATTCCACGATCACACTTTGCCCTTACCTACACCGCAAACACAAATTGAGATGCATGAGTATTTGATAAACACTCAGTGTGGCAATCCTCCCATCTAATGGGCTATACACACAAGCAACTGAGATACCAATGTCCAAAAAATCAACAAAAAAAACATACAAACCAGAAAAACAAACATCGTCTCGTTGGAAGGGAGGTGTCGACCGACACCAGCCAAGTGTCGACCGACACTGGCTCTAGATATCGACCGACACTACCCCACAATGTCGATCACTGCTGCTTCACTGGTGTCGACACTGACTCTGAATGCGCGAACGGCTCGAAGCCGAGAGTCGCATCTCGCATCCAATCTCCATCAAATCGTCCAATACTCAAACCCAAAGCCTTATACTTCGATAGGAACCTATAGCAACCATTCCCAACAAGAAAAACACAGAAAACAACAAAAAACAAGCAAAAACAAAGGAATCTCAGGCTTAGATCAGCCATGGTCATGCACTCACCTCTTTGCAGGAAGTTTCTGACCAACCACGACGAATCCAACCCTCCTAGCAAGCTTCTAACAAGTCTCTAGCCCTGGATCTTCACTGCCACAGAAAGATCTCACCAAAAACGCCTTCAAATCTCACAACTCTCACCAAAACCTTACGAAACAGTTTCTCTCCTTTTCCCTCTGTTTCAAGCGGCGAGAAACAATAAAAACACGACATAGGTCGTTTTCCCACTTAAATATCACAGTTCCTTAGTTTTCCTTAAACCAAACCGACTAAAATCGATTATTAAATCAAACTGGTCGAACCAGAAATGTTGGTGTCGACCGACACCACCTTGGTGTCGATCGACACCCATCCCCAATATACACGTTTTGGCTCGCGGATGTTATAATTCTCCCCCACCAACATAGATTCGTCCTCGAATCTCGAACAACCATCAACCGAGGACCCTCGTGCATCCAATACTCGTCTCTCGGGTTTCCACTCTATAGTGCGCCCCCGGATCGTCATCCAAAGTTGATATACCAACCATACTCTCAAGCCACAAAGTCTTAGAATATGGCATTACTAGGATAACCGAAGTCCCCCAAGAGTCATGAGCAAATAATTCTGAACACGTGTGTGCCTTATCCCTATCCAGGTTTCCTTCCCATGACTCGCGTAGAACAAACGCAATGCCCCACCAGCCACATTTCCCTTCACCGGAATACCTCATGACCACACAAGGATCATCTCAATGCCCCACGGCCGCCATAAAGGCCAAACAAATGTCCTAAACAGGACCGCCACAAAGGCCAAACAAATGTCCTAAACATGACCGCCACAAAGGCCAAAAAAATGTCCTAAACAAGACCGCCACCATGGCCAACAATCGTCCTAAACTGGACCATCACAAAGACCACTTGTCCCGAAGGATCGTCACGAAGACCACTTGTCCCGAAAGACCGTCACGAAGACCACTCGTCCCCAAGGAACGTCACGAAGACCACTTTTCCCGAAAGACCGTCATGAAGACCATACATCCCGAAGTACCGCCTAACAGGCAACATTGGCTATACAGCCCGCCACAAAGGCCACACAATTGGCTAATCAGCCCGCCACAAAGGCCACACAATGGCTACACAGCCCGCCACAAAGGCCACACACGGCTAAACAGCCCACCATAAAGGCCACACCAGCCTCTCCAAGGCTCACAACCACTAAAAATGGACAAATCCTAAATCACATAAAATTTTCCATTTTTAGAACTTTCCTCTTTTAGCAACTACTAATTCAGGAAACCTTTCCCCCTTTAACCACATGCTCACAGAACTTCATATCCCGAACACCACCTCGTCTTGCTACTTAGTTTTCAACCTTCTTGACTATGACAAGAGTTGCACAACCAACCACCTCGTCTTGACTTATTTGTTTTGTTTGTTGATTTATATTTTTTTCCCATCGATTTGTTTGCTCTTAGTAGACTTATTTCATTTTAAGTTGACTTATTTATATGATTGAATTTTTGAACTGTCGACTTATATTTTATTCCTGCTGATTTATGTTTTTTTTGGTTGACTTATATTGAAAAGGTCGATTTATTTTTTTATTAATTGATTTGTTACATAGTCGATTTTTTTGAATTGTTGATTTATTTTCTAAAAGTTCCCAATTTTTTATTATTTTAGCAAACTTAATTATTTTCAAAATAAATTAAAATAGATAATTATTTTCAAAACTTTTTTATTAAATGAAAAAAAATTGAAAAGTTATTAGTGCATTATATATTTATTATCAACTGTGTCGTTTGGAGTTTGCAACAAAGATTTGAAAAGAGGAAATATTTAAAGAGATGATAAAAGTAAGAAAATACATAAAATTGACATGAGATGAAACTAACCACGGTGGAAAACGTAGGCGATGACGTAGAGGACAAATACCCAATTAAAACCCAGATTGAGAACACAATCCCAATTAAAACCCTGATTCACAACACAATCCCAATGCTTTAAATACAAAACCATGAGAGGAGAATATAACTGTGATTTTGTCTTTTTTGTATTGTTTATCTTATTATATAAAGTTAGGTTTTGAAAATTAGTCATTAACAAGATTTTGACATGTGTCAAGTTATCGATCTGAGATTTTGACATGTAAATATTTAATAGGAAGAATTTGATTACAACAAAAAAAAATATTTTGTTTTAAAAAATATTAATAAAGTAAAAATATAATTATAAAAAATTTCAGAATTTAGAAAAAAAACAAAGTTTTTAAAAATAATTATAAAGAGATTATATATATATATATATCATAAATTTTGAAATTATAATATTATTTACTTGTTTTTTATTTTAAGTGATTAATTATTAAAAAAAATAGAAAAAAGGATTAAGGAAAATATAATTTTAATTATTAATTCTAAATTTTGTACTCACTTCTATATAATCAAAGATCGCCTCATAATTAAATAATTTATACAAAAACATTGCTTTCAACTTTGTTTAATTGGGAATATATTTTAATGGGAAGGTAATCAAGTTTTTAAAGCCTTCCAGACGTAACAAACCGGCCATCGAATATGGGTTGGTCCACAACCCGAGAATAGATGTAGGGCCCACTTGGGAAGGTGGGCTCATGGACTGAGAGTAGGCATGGGCTCACTAAACAATGTGGCGGTTGAAGCGTTACAGAGACAGAGGCTACATCATGATGTGTCAAAGACACTACCACGAATACTTTGAGAAATTTAGCACTAGTTACTATCAAAAGATTTTGTGACGATTGAAAAAGGTTTTGAAGTTTATTGGTCGTTGGAGCAAACTATTCTGAGATAGCAAAAAGACGTGAACATTTTCTCTTCACACAGGATGAGGGCAGAGCCGAGGTTCTCTCTATGGTGGAGAAGGTTGGACACAAGGTTATCTACCCAACAGAGGAAGGTTGAGGAGGTTGGACGCAAGGTTATCTCTCCAAGGGAGGAAGATAGAGCCAAGGTTCTCTCCATGATGGAGGAAGTTGGACGCAAGGTTCTCTCCATAAGGGATGAGGGCGGAGCCGAGGTTTTTTCCATGGCGGTCATACATTATTGTGATGATACATCATTGATTAGTATATTATGTTATCTATAAACACATTAAGCCAACTATTTTACTTTCACTTTGGCATAGTTACTATCACGAATACATTGAGAAATTTAACATTAGTGACTATCAAAAGATTTTTTTGTGAAGTTAGAAAATTGTTTTTACTTTCATTGGTTGTCGGAACAAGCCATTTTGAGATAGCAATAGGACGTGAACATATTTTCTCCACATGGGAGGAGGGCAGAGTCGAGGTTCTCCCTATGGTAGAGAAGGTTGGACACAAATTTATCTCCGCAAGGGAGGAAGGTGGAGGAGATTGGACGCAAGGTTATCTCTCTCAAAGGGAGAAAAGCAGAGCCAAAGTTCTCTCCATTGTGGAGGAGGTTGGATGCAAAGTTCTCTGCATAAGGGATGAAGGCGGAGCCGATGTTTTCTCCATGGTGGTCATACATTATTGTGATGATACATCATTGATTAGTATATTATGTAATGTATTTTTTATTCAAAATGTTTTTTGAGCCAACAATTTTAGTAATTAAAAAACTATGCAGAAGTGAAGTAATATACTTGGTTTAATGTGTTTATATAGACAGTTTCTCGATGGTGATAAAAAATATTTTTGTAACATACAAGAGTACATTTAGGTATAAAAAATGTACTTTTAATAGTAACATACATAAAAGATTTGTAAATGGATATAAATCATTGTATTATAACAAAAATAAAATTTATATATAACATACAAAAATTTTTAATAAATTTAATTTCATTCATAAAACTTTAAACCCACACATCGGGCGGGTCCTCATTTAGTGTTTTATAAAAGCACATTTTTATTTCTTTATCTGAATTTTCATTTTCTTTATTGATTAATATTTTCCATAATAAACTACTTCAACATTATCTAAATTTTTTCCATATCTAATTTATAAACTGTGATTTTTAAAAATAATTTTTAACAGAAATTAATTTAGTTATTTTTTGTTTATTTTTTAACGTTTAATTAATTATTAATTAAGGGCATATTTTATTTATTTTATCTTAATTTAATCTTTTAGTTATTGATTAATATTATATATAATAAATCAATTCATCATTTTTTTTTAAAAAAATTAGCAAAATCCCAAATATCTAGTTTACACAATGTTTTTTAAATATTTTTTCAAATGGGTTAATTTAATTATATTATATTTAGTTTTAAGTAATTTGTAATTGAGGACAAAATAGTCATTTAGTTCAATATATAAGGTACATTTCAAAGACCTAAAAAATTAGTATGGATTTCAAATTTCCTATTAAGTTTAGGGTATGTATTCAAATTTTTTTTTTAATTTAATTTTAATCATTTTTTGCATAATAGTCCCACCTAAAAGTCTCCGTTGGAGATGCCCTAAGATGTTTATCTATCGAGAGATAAAGAACTCCATAGTCCATATGTCTCTTTGATTGCACTGACGTTTGACAAACTTCAACTCTCGATCGTTCTTTCTTATTTTTCTTTCTTTCCAATAAACCAAATGTATAGTAGGTTGAGCTCCATCTGATCTAAATCTTAACTTTTGATTTACATGACTCTGCCTGTTACGGATCCAGATATCTGGAGTGTTTTTTAGGGTAGTCGGATCCGTAATTTTAGTAAGATATATATGCCGCAAAACATTAGAATAAAGTCACTCCAACGCTGAGGGAAAGGGGAGGACGAGATGGCATCAGCGGTGGTTCGCTTTGGTGGAGGGTGAAGACGATTAGGAGGAGGAGAGTACGATTTGGTGCTTTCATGTCTTCTGATCCATATTCAACTTATAACCTTATAGAATCGGGAAACAAAAGCGGTAAATACGAACATAACATTTCAAATATATCTCTAGAGACTGGCACATTGCATTTCTTTTTAATACACGAATCGATCAATTTGATAAGTCCTGATACTTATAAAAAAAGAATGAAAAAGATCAGAGATGAAGCAAGGCAATGGTTTTGTTCATACAAGATAGATTAAGTTTTTGGCTCCTTTGGTTTCTCGAAACATGTCTCCAAGAGGCTTCTTCCGTTAAGGTATCGCAGACAGTGAAGAAACCTAATACCTGCCCAAAGATCTTGAACATCTCAACTCCCATTAGTATGTTCTTGTCTGAGGCATATGTGGCGTTCCAATCCATTGGTGCGTCCGGGTGTACTGAAACTTCGGTCCACGTGAGGTACACAAGATCCAACTCCCACAGCTTTCTCACCGCTTTGTTTCTCCTCCCAATCTGTCCATCTCCTTCATCGCACCATGAAACAGAGAGCATGAACAACCGTTGGTTGCAGGAGACGAGTTTAGGATAGAACTCATGAACCCGAGGAGGGATTGGGGATGTTTGGATCGCAATCCAGAAGCCTCTCTCTATGTCATACCCTGATAGCTTATCATTCTCAGAATAAGCATAGAAGATTCCATTGCATATGATCCCACAACATACAACCCCGAAACCCATCGGGAGTCTCTGGATTTCTGACCATGTGTTTGTTGCTGAGTCGTATATTTCACCTGAATCCAGTGGCTCATCAAACAATCCTGTGCCTCCGATGGAAATGAGCACAAATCTCCTGGAGCTGTTTTGGTTTAGCCGATCAAGCTTTTGTCTTGCTAATCTGAGGGATTTAGTTCCGTTTTGATCAGCTGAGTTTCTGTGCTGTTGTCGCCTTACAGATAACCTGTGAGGGTCTTCATAAACGTCTGATTCCCCACCAACTCTTGACAGGTGAAACCGTCTATCTTGGCGATTCTGTTGGGTCTGTATGGTCGAGAACTCTGAAGTAACTTCAGAGGCACCAACAATGGGGAGTGATCTAGCATGTCTCATAGATGCAATTTTACGCCATGATTTGGTTGAAGGACTGAATACCAAGATCCCTCTGTGGGACTTGAAAGAGTTTCTGTCCATAGAACGACCTCCAATTATATAAATCTCCTCATGGATGCTCGTCACCGAGTACATATACCGCCCTTTAAGTAGCTCAGAGTCAATCTTATGCCATTTGTCTTGAGAAACATCATACCCATGAATTTCACCAGAGGAGCACCCATCTTTATGAGCAGCAAACAGAAACAACCATGGGGTCTGAAAGGAACCTTCACGTCTCATCTGGAGGAACCGCTGGGTGGTGGCCATGGATCGCCATTTCTTGCAAACGAGATGCGCATTCATTAGGCTGGTCAAAGGAAGCCTCATCAAGCACATTTCCAGAATATCATCAGGAAGGAATATGTTCTTGCGGTTGTCCTGGGCCGTGTCCAGTAGATATCTTCTATTATTCTTCTTCCAGAACCTCTCTTTCACCCCATAAGAAAAACAATCTAGCCTAGTTTCTTCAGTACCACAAATGGTCATCAATCCCTTACCGTCCTCGCTAGCACTGGACCATCTCTTATTGCAAGGATCCTCAAAATCCTCACCTGTATCAGCAACTCTGCAACCAACACTGATGCTTAGACAATTCACACCTCCCCTTGCATCCACTTCATCTTCCACCACCACCACCTCAGATTTATGAACCTTTTTCTTTAACTTCTGGCTAACACTTTTCACGAGCCGCTTTGACACAGTTAAAACCTCAAGATCCTGCCGGATGGACTCCTCTCCCAATGGTTTCCCAGAAATCATCATGCGTCATCTAACAAACACATACCAAAGGAGACCATCTATATAATTCCTCAGTATCTATAATCCAAAAGCAACCTGCGAAGATCACAATTACTAACCATGTAAATAAGCAAAGCATTTGTATCAGATCATCCACATTTGTAGCGAGATTTCACCTAATTCTCCAACACAACTACTCGATTAGAGATTAAACATGTAAAAGCAAACCCTAAAATCCAAATTCAGCTCTAGAGAATCAATCAGACTACAAGACGCTTCCCAGAAAGAAAATTATACAGATTTGAGCAAGAACTGAAGAATGATTTCACTTACATTGAGCTATAAACTCAGGAAATTGGAAGCGAGATTCATCAATGTAGATGGTTATATTCCCCAGATCCAGAGAGCATCTTCTTCCCCGAGAAGGTCACCGAAGAAGAGGAAATAATTGAGACTCGAAAGACCTAAGATTGACGCATCGATTTCTCTACCTTTCCCTTTTCGTTTTATTCTTAAAAACAAGTCATGCTGCTTAGTGGAAAGCTCTACTTCAAAAAAAAAAATTACAATCAGACTGAATTATCGTTTTTTTTTATTTTATTTTAAAAGAAAAGAAAAAGAGGATTGACCAACAAAAATAATAAAATGTAATGAAAAGAAATGTATCTGATACCGGAAAATACTTGTTCACCTCATCTTTTTCGCTTAATCAAATTATGTTCACCTCATTATTAAATTCTAATATGTAAGATTATATGTTGGTTTGGATTTATAAATAGATTTATATTTTATAATTAAACGATATGATATGTCAATTTGGATTTATAAAAAAGATTTAGAACTTAAATTTTATAAATAAATAAGATTATATGTTATAAAAGAAGATTTTACAACAATTAAACAAAATTATATATCAGTTTCGTTTAATAAATGAGGAATAAAATTTTAAAATTAGGGTTTTGATTTTACAACTAAACCAGCTAAAATTTCACATACTCATTTCAATTTTATATGCGAAAAATGCAAACAAAGCAGTTACATTCAAACGCAAACATAAAAGAAACATGAGCCATGACATAGATTGACATGATCTAATTGCATTTTTACATAAACGTTTCTTTTATGTGGGGTTTGATCAAAACCAATGTCTTCATACCATCCCACAACTATAACATTATATTCTACTTGCAAAATAATCACGAAATAGCCTAGCCCGTGCTTCATAGACTGATACAGTTTATAAGGTATAAAGATGTAGAGACTGTTTTGTTGGAGCAAAAGGTGTTAAAAGCTCAGTGACAAAAAAATGAGAAAAGGTTTACCGAAACAAATCAACAATCAGTCAACCTTGCATTTGTAGACGCAAGCTGTTATGGTCAGTACAACACCAATGATCAATCCTAATAACGCCATTGCCAAGACTGTTGAAAAAACCAAACAATGTCTATGTCAGTACTCTGCAGCAGCATTTCTTTCACCCGAACCAGAGTAATAATACCAGTAAGGAAGAATGACATACCAGCAGTGGTGAAGTAGATGAGAACTGCCAATCGGTATCTGGTTGTTCCTGGTAAATCGATTTCGAGAGTACAATGTCGTTGGGACTTTCCCTTTGCAGTTGGATCTGTCAAGATATTTGGCCCTCGTGGTTGTAGTTCAGGTAGAGAAACATTTGTGCCTAGTACTGCGTGTCCGTTGACATCCCTGACCTCGAGCCTTATGGTAACCGGATTTGCATTCCAATCTATCGATATTGCTCCGAAGTTTTGTTGCCCTGCATGTAATTATAAGATATTGTGACCAATGTAAGCCTCCAAGGGAGTGTCATTGCTACTCTGTTATATAAACAAGATGATAATGTGCAATCTTTTCTATCTGTTATTAGTTAAACGTAAATCGACTGGATAGATGATAATAACCAATACATGAAAACACTATCCTCGTTGCAATTCACCCAAACCAGAGACACCTAACTAAATGAAAGACTCTCGACTGGATAGATGATAATAACCATGAAAGCAGCTAACGAAGCTGCTTTCAAACCTACTCACAACAGCTACAATCTGCTATATTCAGTCCTAGGCTAGTTAAGGTTTCAGCAGCTGTGCTTTTTATAGTAGACTCACTGTGTCTTTGCTTATAAATAGATCTTTTGGAAAGTTAAAAAGACACGGATAGCAATGTAAAATACTTCAGAAAAAAAAAAAAAAAAAAAAAATAAACGGAA
>NC_025702.1:6773691-6794855 GCF_000633955.1 Camelina sativa | reverse complement strand
CAGTTGAGAATAATACCGTATGTACATGATTTGAATTTGCACTTTTCATTGATAACTCTCATCGTGCTTGGTGTATACCAGAAAAGAAGCCTAATGATGGGGCGCAAGGTGTAAGGGATAACTTTCTCAACATATTGTACTAGACCACTAGAGGTGACATCATATAACGGGTACCCAACAGAACAATCATATCTAGTGATTTCTCCAAAATGTACATCTCCACTAATGAATATAACTCCATTTCTCTGTAACATCAAAGCAGCGAAGAATTAGCTCGCAAACAAGGAAAGACGAAAACTGACAGTTGGAAAAAAGTACTATCAACAATCCCCATACCTTAGTGTCTGATATCAGTTGGAAAAGACGTTTTCTTTCCTTTGGAAAACGACCCCATGATTCCATATAAAAGAGAGGTCCAGTGGTAGCAGATATATTTGATATCACCTTGAAAAATCAAGAAACCATTTTAATGGATGATAAATTCTAGATGGAATTAAGACACACTCAGCTTCATCAAGTAAAACAGAACACAAAATACCTGAACGGAAGATCCTATTATAGTGATTTCGCTAAGCGGACCTCTCAGTTCATTTTCGAGCCATCCCCACTGTGTATCACCCAAGATACTCCCGTCACTTCGCAAAGGGTCTCTATGATATCTAGTATCTAAAACTATAACCTGAAAAGAGGGAAAATTTTCAGTAGAATTACATACAAACTCTTCTTCACTAAAATCTTCACAAAAGAAGACAGGAACCTTGACTTTACGGTTAGGTGGACCATAAGTATAAGATGCATAAACACCAGCTTGCTTTCTCCTAGGACTATCAAGAGGCTCATCTAAGAAATCAAGCATGAGTTTTTGGTTACGGACTTTATGATCAAACTCTTTTCCAGCGTCATTCAAGCCGTAATCATGATCATCCCAAGTTCCAATAACCTTGGCATTTCTATGAAGACGAGAATAGCCAGGAGTAGCCTTGGCTATGGCGTATCTTGATTTCATTTCTTCCTCTGAAGAAGGTATAAACCTCGGTGTGTTCCTCCACGGCCCAAAGGTTCTCTCTTTCCCAAAAACCTTAAGTGGTCTTTTGATATCTCCATAGATGTTATCACCCAACCAAATAAACAGTTGTGGATCGAACTTGTTTATTGCATCCCATATTGGCTAACCATATTAAAAACAAAAACAAAAAAAATCACTTACAGAGTCCTAACATATATAAGAGAATCCAATTCGAGTCCTAACACATAAAAATTGCGAACCAAGAGGGAAATGTTACGATTGGTTTACCTGTGGAGCGCTTTGATTAGCACATGAACCGAAAGCAATACGAGTGATTGAAGACTCTTGTGCTGCAATGGCGGTCGTAAAGAGCAACGAAAATAACCAGAAGGAGGAGAGGTGGTTCATGACGACGTGGTGGGATTTGGGAATAAAGGAGAAAGCAACCATGGAAAAGAGGAATGAATCTTCAAGTTTTGTGCCCTCGCCGCAGATTCAATTCCGGCGATTTTCCAGTTACCGTTGGGAATTTTGATACTAAATTAAACTTTCTTTTTAGGTTTTCACAGAATTTTTCTAGTTTCTTCTGGTAGCTTGCTTTACATTAAAATACCATTATTTTTTTTTTTTTTTTTTTTTTNTGAATTTTCTATCTTCTGGGTGATGTGGCTCTCTTCTTTATGGCACTGTTGGTTTTAAGTATGGGAAATAATATATCTTTGTATAAATCTCTTTGCAACAATAAATAAATAAAAATTTGAAAAAAATCTCATAGTCCTATCAAAATAAAAATGTAGACTAGTTAACATATGCAATAGTTTAGATTTTTTAAAGTAAATAAACAAATATCTACTATATATATTACAAGATTAAAAAATTAAAATAGTATGTATTTAATGCTATTAAAAAAAAAAAGAATCAGTTAAAACATTTGTTGTTTAGCATAAATAATTGTTTGAAATCATTTATGAAAAATTATTTTGAATAATAAAAAATGATTGTAGTACCTCTAATTGACTTTATTTCCTGTTATATATGATGAGGGACAAACACTTGTGTATGTTTTGAAGTATGTAATCTTAATGAATTATATATGTTTGAAATTAAGAAAAAAAAAAAAAATCTACATAACAACAAAAGAATCTTATCATAAAAAAAAGGAAGAAATATACTATATAGAACATGTTTAATTTGTAGTGTGTTAAATACATATGGATCAGATGAGACACAAATATACAAGGGCAATTGTCATAAATACCACTAAAATATGTTTTTATTCCAAAAATACCACAAATTAGTTTTTTTCCCAAAAATACCACTAAAATGTAATTTTTTTTCAAAAATACCACATAATTGAACTAAAATTCTAATACTAAAAATTAATTCCTAAATTTTAAATACTAAACCTTATTGCTAAAAACTATATCCTAAAACTAAATGTGTCAACCCAAACATAAAAAAAAAAATTACATCATTAAAAATCAATTTTTTGTGTTTGTGGTAATTTTGGAATAAAATACTTTTGTGATATTTTTGAAAAAAAAAACTAAAATGTGGTATTTTTGGAAAAAAAAATTTAGTGGTATTTAAAGGAATTTCTGTAAACAAAGGAATAAGAACTCAAAAGGATAATAATAATTAAATGAAAAGAATTTGAAGTAAGCAATTTCTCTAGATAAAAGAAAACAAAAAGGCCAAATCCCCATATATGTATCAATCATAACGCATCATCAGAACAAACTCGTCGAAACTGAGAACTCCATCATCATTCTGATCAAACCCACGAATCATACCCTTACAAGCATCAACGGTACACGACTCGCCGAGCCGACTCAACGTCCTCCGTAAACTCGCAGCCGTGATAAACTCTTCCCCTTCCATCACATACATCCCAAACGCCTCTCTCAGCTCCTTCCTCCTCTCTTCATCACTACCATCATCACCTTCCATAAGCTTCAAAAACTCACCAAAGTCAATAAACCCGTCTCCGTCAACGTCAGAAATCTTAACCACCTCCTCTGCCTCACGTGAAGACAACGAGCCGCCTAAGAGACTAACGCAGCTCTGTAGCTCCTCCCCGGAGATTTTACCGTCAGAGTTTGAATCCATATAGTCAAACACGGTTCTCAGCTCGTCCACGTTTAACGAGCTGCTTCCGCTACTGCTGCTGGTTCTTGCTTCATCTTCAAGCGTTCTTGAAGATTCTGACTTCCTCTTGGAATATTTCTTGTACAATCTTGACAATGGAGATTTCTGGTTCTTAGAAAGACTCATTTTCTTGATTTGAATATAAATCTTGAATACTAAATGGTTCGATAAAGATTCGTTTAAAGATGGTAGGTTATATATAAAGATGAGTATGTGAATGCGTGTATGTATAAATAGGTGGGGAGATTCTTGATTGTCCGACGGTTAAAACACGGTTTTGAAAACTTTGGAGAATTATTTAAAGGTAGAGGCGGTTGCGCGGTGGTGGCCGGGAAGTTTCCTCCGCAATGAGTGATGGTGAGGAAAGGTCAAGTTGACAACGACTAAGGGTAGTTTGGTAATAATGATATACAGCTTCCCCTACGTTACGTATATTGTGATGTAATATGGACAACATATAAATAAAGGGTTTGAATGGTAACTGCACTCAAGGCGGCCAAATCCATCTGCGGTTTGGATCGTTCCATTTTTAAGGCGAACTACAGATTACTACGGACTAACTCAATTTGTATGCAAAATTGGTCTGTAGTTGGTCCATTGCGGTCTTGTCTCTGCTTTATTTAGATTGCACCACTGCAGACTATATTTGCTGAATAGTAAATAAAAAGCGGTCTAGTCCGCAGATATATTTGTCCGCCCTGATCGCTGTAACCATTCATACCCTAAGCAACTTTGTACTTGACTTTGATTGAGTGTAGAATGTGTGGACACGTGTTTTTAGTTCTCGAATGTTTTGATTTTGATTTCTTTCAAAGTTGTTAAGTGTTAACCGTCATGAAGGTTCTTTATACATATGAATGTAACCGTCGAAATACTATTATATGATTTTGCAAGCTAGACAAAAGTTGTATTTTTTTTTTTTGGGGCTGAACGTGTTTTTTTTTCTTCTTACTTAATAAGAAAATCATCTTTATATTTTTATGCAACGTTTCATTTTTACGTTATAGTACTATTCAAAATAGGAGTATTCTTTTGGGATAGTTCTAGCTATAGCGTGTGTTATGTATCTATACTATTAAAAGAGAAATATTTTTAATAAGTAGACATAGATTAAGAGATTATTACATGAAATACCACTCAAAACAGAATAAGGATATATATAACTCAGAGCCAAACATATACAATTAATAGAAGAACTGTATAAGGTAAACGTGTATCCAAACACACATGTAAGCAAATTAAATACTGAGGAATAAAGAATATTATAATTAATCTTAATAAATTTTGAAACAAGAATTACGAATATCAAATCCGATCTCAACACATTCAACTCAGCCGAGATTTCCAAGCTTAATTTGGAATTATCTGCAAAAAAAAAAGGACAACGACATACAAAAAATTTGTTAAGTTGATTTTAGAAGTTAAAATTTATGTTATTGTTGATTTATATAAAATATATTATGCAGTCACAATCATAATTAGTAGCACAAAAAGGGAAACAAGTAAACAACATTTACAACATACAAAAATAATTAGCATTCAAACAAGTAAACAACAATAATTAGTATTCAAAATTTCCAAAATCAAATCTTAACAATTACTAATTTTAATATTAACTATATTTTGAATTGTTTAGGGTATGAGTCATTAGGATCAAATTCAAATCTGTAGAAATATATTATCTACTTACCAAATGTGCAAACAATATTAATTACTATCACCTAAACCATAGACATTTTCAATTCAAAAAATCGTAAATATAAGAACAAAAATAACAATTTTGTTATGAAAATATATGGTATCAATTGCATTTATCCTATTAATGGAACCGCTGACCTCTACTATATATATAAGTTTATAACCATCGTTAGACAAAGAGCATAGTATCCGATCTTACTTGAAATACCTAATTTTGTATATCAAAATGGCTACCAACGATGGCAGATCCGAATCATGATGTCAAGCTTTTTCAAACCAGTGGGGATACATTGAAGGTCATTTTATCAAATAAAATAATGAAGAGATCATCACTTATAAACAATGTTTGAATTTATAAAGTATTTAATATGCATACTTCTTTTCTAAGTCTTTTTTTAATATGAAACTAATTTATGTTGAATTCTATTTTTTTACAAAGTTCAAAAATTCATGTTTAACTCAAGAAAATATATGTGAGGCGTTTTTGTTCTATTTTGAACTACTCTTTTGAGGTTTTATGCTTTTAGTATTATAATATTTTTCATCCTTGAAAATGGTTCTCATTTACATCATTGTTGACAAAATCCTAACTATTTAACAACAAAATGTGTTGTTTATCTTAATGAAATTATATCTTAAGACTGTCATAACTATGAAAATTAGTTATAAATTTAATTAAGATTTCAAATTTTAAATTGATATTTTCATTTTATATATTATTAATGATACATGAAGATACCAATATAGATACTTGGAGGTACTTCTTACCATAAAAAATATGTGAAAATACCAATATATAAATGATTTTAATATTTATATGGATATATATGTTTGAAGGCGGTAAAAAAACAAATGTTGTTACTATATATGGTGTCAAGGAGAAAAAAACATGTAAGGTGAAATGTGAAGGAGTATTGACAAAAGGACTTTAATTATCAAAAAATATAATTCTCAAGTGATTGATTCTACTTAAGATAATTGTATAGTAGATTTGTGTAACCATCCACACATATAGCATAGGTATATATGTGTATATATGTGTGGTATAAAAAAATTAAAATGTTAAATAATATATTTTACAAAATTATTTTAAAATTATAAATTCAATTTTTTGTTTTTTTTCATTTAATTTGTGTTATTTAAATTGCGGCAATCAAACAAAACATATTTTAGAGTACTGGTTAGAATTGCATATCCAAACTTATACGAAACCAATAACCTATAATTAAATTTTGGAAAGATAATTATCAATTTTAAATAACATAAAGAAATCAATTTTAATTTGATTGCATAAATATAGAACTAAACATACCAATTTTTTTTGGGGCAAAAAGAAGCTATCTTACCAACTAAAACTAAAAAACTTATCATACCAACATAATTACTGTAACTGTGTTAGTGCATAAAGATAAGTTTTGTTAATAAATACGAATGAATATAAATATCAAGTTTAAAGGGGAATAACTTCACTTATTTTCACACATGAATACATAAAATTTTGGGTAACAGGCTAAAATTCCTTTTTTTTAATAGCTATATTTTATTCTCAAAATCTAACTTGAGTACGAGCAATTTTGAATGGATAAATATATAACTTTGGTATGGAATAAATTTGAGTTTTTTTCAAAATCGTACTGAGTTTTAGTCTATCAAAACATAAAATAATCTCTTATCCAATCTCTTAAGACATATTTTATAGATAATGTTTTTTACTGAAATACATGTTACCCACGGGTTTTGCAAATTCAACACGGCGAATGCAAACATTGCTCCTGTGGTTTTTGGGTGACAAGTAAAAAAATAGCAAAACTATTACAAAGTAAGTCTATCCAGTGGGTTTGTCACGTTATACAATTTAGGTCATCAAGTTTAGGAATTACAATCATTATGGCAGATTTTATCAAACTTGATAGATAATTTTGAGAAATATAAAAAAAATTGTATAATGTCCACTAATTTGTAAAAATTAAATATCCAAACAAAAAGTACATGAATTACGAATATCCCATCCAAATCTTCAACCTATTTCATTATCTGTTAAACTATAATATATAAAGTATTATTAAAATCACAGTTATGAAATAAAATAAACATGACATATATGGGACATGACGAGTTTTTCTGTCCATATATAAACATTCTATATTCGTCTTACTTTTTTAATTGTAGTTGTTTATACTTTTCGTCTAAAAAAACAAAACATGTATAATCATTCTTTTCATCTAAAAAAACAAAAACATATCAAATGCTATACTGATACGAGTTTAGATTGTAAAATGTTACTAATATTCGTTAAAAATATGTTTATAAACATTATCCCGCACATATGTAATATATTGCAAACCTAATAAAAACATTAATTTTTGAAATCAACTCCGCCGTACATGCGGGTCCGAATCTAGTTTGTATGTTATATTTGGCTACTATTGTCGTGTTATCCATACACATGTCGCTGCGATTAGTTGCATTTTTTTTAAAAAAAATTGTAATTTTGAATTTAATCTAATTTATTTTATTTTAATTTCTTTATTTTTAGATTATCTATTTTTTTTTTATTGTTGTGATGTTCGTTTGCATGTTGCTGGATTCATCGATCAATTACAACAACGAATCAATTATAATTGTTGAGAATTGCAATTGCAAGTCGCTATATGGTTGTTGAATCCATATAGTCAAATACTGCCCCTCAGTGTTGATCGATACTGCTTTTTGGTGTCGACCGAAACCCACGTGGTGTCGATCGACACTGACTTTGCAGACGCGATATGTTCGAAGCCGAGAGTCGAATTCTTGCTTCTGTTCACCTCCGATTCTTCCAAAACACGCCCAAAAGCTACATGAACCCGTAGGAACCCTATATCAACTAAAAAAAGCAAGAAAACACCACAAACAACAAAGAACAAGCAAGACAAAGGAAATCTAAGGCTTAGATGAGCCATGGTCATTCACTCACCTCTTTTCAGGAAGTTTCTGACCCAAACAGACGAATCCAATCTTTAGAAGGCTCCTCATTTGTTCCTAGAACAAAATCTCCACCGGTACAACCTCCGTCACCGTGTTCTCTAGCTGATCTTTGGACCCCTTCGCAGCTTCTCGAAGGTGCCTGAGATCATTGTACTGCACATACGTCTGATACCGACGTTGCTTTGACACTGGTTCTCCACCTGGGAGGTCAGATCGACCCTTCAAACTTCGCTCAACCTTTCCCTCAAAAGGTCTCTTCCCATCAGCGTGAATCCCCCCAGCACCATGTTTTCCCCGATATGCCCCTTTAGCACCACCATCCCACCCAGAATCCTGCTGCCTCTCTGACCTGACCGCTCCCTTATAGCTCTGGCTCCGTCTGATTCTTCATCAAAATCAAATTGGAACTTCCCCATCCCAAGATCTGCACCAACCACTCTACCCTCCAAATGCCAAATCTGTGGAAACATATGAAGAAGCGACTTCATATCCTGCCTCCTTGGATTCATACATCGCCCCACTACAGTCTTGGAATAGCCTTCGATCAAGGCAATATTATCAAAATATGGGATCTTAACCTTCTTCTTCATCACAGAGGACATCGAACTTGAAGCATTCGATCCCTGACCCAAAGCCAAACTCTGCGACATCTCAAAAACTTTTGGGAAAACCGATAACCAAAAAGACTTATGAAAAAAACTAGAAGCCCCGAACAGATAAAGATAGAACTGTGAGAGATGAGATTTCTGCTGAACGAGAACCATGCTTTTATACTCAACCATCGAACAATTCCTCCTCCAAGTAACGTCAAAGGAATCCACGAAAATCCTCCCAATCATATCTCGCGACTGATGGGATCTCCAAATAAACGTAGCAAACAAAATAGACAGAGAACACCGGATCTGTTCATTAAGGCAAAGCACAATCGTATGATAACGATTATCCCCAAATATCGCGACAGCCTCAATCAGAAGCAGATTCCGATCCTTCCTTCTTCCTCTTTTGGAAACGAATCCAATAAGAAACCATAAATAGAGATCACGAAGCAGATCAAAGATCCATCGTAATCGCCGTAGGATCTGAACACACCCAAAAGATAATTCAAAATCCCGTGATCTATATCCAATCCCATCGCAAACAATTACGATCCCGAAACAACCGCGACGGACCCAGAGAAAACCCAAAAAAGAACCGTTCATAGACAAATCAAAACCCTAGTACCATCGCAATCGCCATCGCCGTCGTCGAGTATCTTTTTTACAATGCTCTCTAGTCTCTAGACTGAAAACAATTATAATCATTAAGAAAAAATAACTATATCAAACAAAATTAAGTTTTTGAAAAGAAAAATACTCTAAACACCAAAACACCAAATTCACATGCGGATAGTTCTTGACTTCCTAAAACATCAAAGACATTAAATTCAAAGTTTGAATTATTTAATCCACCCAACTAACATATGAAAATGATAACTAATTTATTTTGTAATAGTGATTATAATATTATTTTAAAAACTCGTAAATTAACTGAATCTTTTGTTAGGGATATACAATTTTAGATAGTTTCAGATATTTGTTCGGGTGTTCGGATATACCCAATCAAGTTCTGGTATCAGATTCATTTACTAAAAATATCTAATCAGATATTTTTAAGTTCGAGTTCGGATTCAGAATGGGTATTTTAAATCGGGCTTGGGTTAGATTTTTAGATTCGGATAATTTGCCCAGTCCTAAGTCTAGGTATGAAAAAACGTTTGACAAGTAGTTGGGGTTGATTTTGGCCGTTTTTCTGAAATCTCTATCACGTATTAAGAGAAATGTCGTATGAAAACTTTTTCAAATTGATTTTTTGCCTTGAATTTTTACTAGTTTTTGTAATGGTTTTTGGTTTTTGTTTTTGAAAAACTCATTTTTTTACCATTCAAGATTTTGTAAAAAATATTTCCTAAAATGTAGAAAATCTGGTTTTTAGAAGATTTTAACAATTTTTATTGAGAATCTGAAAAGGAATTTGTTAAAAATACACTTTTTGATATACCATTTTCAAAAATACCCTCTTTTTTGGTCATTTTCATTTTTGCCCTCTTTTATTTTTTAATGACCATTTTACCCCTATATGAAAATTAATTTAATCAATAAAATAATAAAAAAAAAATTTCAATATATTTTCCAGCCAAAAAAATTTCCTACCAAAAAAACTTTCAAAAATTTTTTTTTTTGTCAAAAATAGTTTGACAAAAAAATTTCCCGCCAAAACTTTTCCCGCAAAAAAAAATTTACAAGGCTTTTATAAAGTTTTTAAAAGGTTGACAACCTTGTAAACGCTTTTACAAGGTTTTTAAAAGGTTATTAAAATATTTTTAAAAGATTTTTAAAAGCATTTACAAGGTTTTTAAAAGGTTATTATAAAAAAAAATCTTTTAAAACCTTGTAAACGCTTTTAAATAACCTTTTAAAAAACCAATTTTGTAATTTTTGCGAGAGTTTTTTTACTTTTTTTGGTGAGAAAAAAATATTTTGGCGGGAAAACAATATTTTTGGCGGGAAATTTTTTCATTTTTTGGCGGGAATTTTTTTCGATTTTGATGACCGTACATTTTTGCTGTCACTAAAAAAAATAATAATTTGGTCATTTTGCACATAAAGAGGGGTAATTTTAAAAATAGTCAACATGGAAGGACATTTTAAAAAAAGGGTATGGAAAAAGGGACATTTTTTAGAATGCCCAATCTGAAAACCATCTTATTTTAGTTTTTTACTTTTCCTAAAAAATTGTTTAACGTTACATTTTTTTTTTATTCTTCTATTTATTATTTCTTTTATTTTTGTAAAATCAAAAAACTAAAAAAGAAAATCTAAAATCCAAAAACCAAAAACTATAATCCAAAATCTATTTAAAATTCAACAACCATTCTTTTTTTTTTTCCTTTTCTACAAAAGAAGTACTTTTTTTTTTTTTGCAAGTACTTTCATTTTTTATAAAACTGAAGTGTGGAGAAAGTTACACAATAAACAAAAGTGGAGAGCTCCACAAATATAGCAAACAAGCTTCTGCGAATTAAAACATGAACAAACACTAAACTGTAAGTTACAACATTAGTACCAACACATTCAGCTACCAATGCAAATCGATGCAAAATGGAAAGAACCAAGAACATCATAGCTCTCTCAATAAGACCAAACTTCCAATCTGAAACTGGAGTTGAGCTTAGAGCTTATATCATTTGCTTGGGGTATGATAGGATCTTACACATCACAGCTGCATCTTTCAGAGAATTAGTAACCGAATGTCTTCAAAAAGTATTCAGCAAAAGATCAGCATATTTCCTTTTTTTCAAATCTTCTATCTTCCAAAAAAGCTACAATCAAAAAATACAAACGACCCTAGATCCATACGAAGATCTTTATTCTCTAGCTTTGTAAACAACCAAAAGGAAGCAAGGCCTTTTCAGAGACCAGAACATCTGTCTCTGATAGTTATCAACAAACTAAAGAAAGTCAAGGAGGGTTGAAGGTACCGGGTAAAACTTGACTCCAATATCCTTTCTACAAGGGCGAGTAATCCTCTCCTGGTCCGAAGCGAGCTGTTTGCCTTTCTTTCTTTTGGAACTCTCTCCAACATCAAACTTGGGTTTAGCTTAAAAAACTCTTTCTGAGTTGGATCCCGTGGACTCCTGGTTACATTTAGGACTTGTAGCAAACAAGTTGTGTATAGGGTTCTCTGCAACAACTTCTACACTGTTGTGCAAAGCATAAAGCTAGAAGGGTGTCGAAGAGGTTGAGAGATAGGTGAGTACGTTGAAATATCAGATCTCTATGTACTCTGTTCTTCCGTTTCACGACTAGGATTATGGGAATATTGTCCTTCCTCCCACACAAGAACCAAAAGTTCATCATCGTCCTCTACAGGGATAACTAGAGGAGCCAAAAAGGGACAATACTTGGTTTGATGGTTTATACGGCTGCAATTACTACAGATTTTTGTAAGTTTTTTTCGTATTTAAAGCCAACCATAGCACGCTCGCCGGACTGAAACCAAACTCGTCTAAAGAAACGGAGCCTATCTGTGAAGACAATTCTAACTTTTACCCTAAGGAAAGCAATCTGAGTTGTAGTGTCTTCATTGAAATCAAGTTCAAAAATATCCCCTTAAATGTTAGCGATGAAACTGACAGTCCTTTCAGAAACATACGACAAAGGAATTCCACGTAACTGAACCCAAAGGTCTATATACGTGAAAAATTCCTCACCTGGGAAGTCTTCCCACCTTTGTAGCGCCACAACCCAATCGTTATACAACCAAGGTTGTGTTCTCAGCACTGAAACCAAATCCGCTTCTAGTTGAAAACCAAATTGGACATAGCTATCATCCAGGATACGACCATGAACTTTCGAAGATAAACCCTAGAGACGTGGTAATTCCTGAATCACATACTTCAGCGTTTCATCTCTTAGTCTTAGATTGTTCCTAGCCAAAACGCCAACATAAGCAGTAAGGGGTATGAACAGTTCAGTGTTATCCCGACCCAAAACCATGTATCGGAGGTCATCCCATCATTCATGAGCCATGATGGGAGAAAAAGGGTGATTAAAGAAAAGAGGGAAAGAACAAAGGTGAAAATAAAGAGAGCAAAGGAGCTAATATATATATGGAGGAAATAAGGTATATATTTTCAGAACCAAAGTTAAGGATGACGAAAGAGGGGAGCAAACCAAGAAATACAATGATCAAAAGGAATCACCGCGTAAGGTTCAATCAAACTTTGTCGTAAGTCAAAATATAGTTATTTTAAATAAATTACTTTGCAACAAGTAAAGGAAAGAAAAATATTTTGAAGAGAGGAAAAGGAAAGATCTTCTGATGGAAACCAAAAAACTGAGCAAACAAAGCCCAAGGAATACGATGATCATAGAGCATGATCACCGTAGAAAAAACCCAAAAAACAAAGTCTTTTGTTTTTTCTAATCTTAAAAAACTAAAAAAAAATCAGATATTACCTATCCAGCTGTAAAAATAAGAATATAGAAGGCTGGAATGTTGAGAAACAAAAAACCTACCCAGAAGTGAAGGTGTCTAAAATGAGCTTCTTCTCCATTGTAAAGAGACCTTTCAGCCACAGGAGAGCCTGTAGCAACATAAGAATTCAACCTTATGTCTACCGTTACACTGTCTACAGTCAAAAGGGCTCAAATGTTGCAGCTCTTTGGTTCAAAGAGAATAAACCAATTAGGTTTATCAGTGGCTAAGGTAAGGAGATGAGAGATCTGACTTGCAATCGCTGGCCATTGAATAGGTTTGTGTAATGCAGACACTTATACTTTCCAATGCACAATCCCAACTTTTAATCTTAACATCAAAAACGGATCCTACTTGAGCAAAAGATCTTCGACTGTGAAAGAGAACGTTCCCATAAGAGTCTCTTACAACCCAAGAGGCACCAGAGAGAGCCAACTTTCTATACCAAGAGAAGCCTATATTGTATTTAACTTTATTTTTGAAAGGAGGTTGCCAAGTTGTTAACTGGAAAGGTGAGCTCGGGTTGTCATTCAGGTTTAAAAAATTGTGCTACATTCCAATCATTGGCCGCTTCCCTAGCTTTCTGAACTAACAGATTAGGATCTTGATGATATCCATTAAAGAGAAATGAATTCCTATTTTCCCACAAATACCACATGTTCCAAGCAAAGTCCGACTTAAACTCATCAGGGAGTGGGACACATTGCTTTAAGCTGAAGAGATAATGCAAGTTTTCAAAAATTGCATCTCCAAAACCCAACAAAGGCGATGGCACATTAGATAATGCCCAAACCTGTCTTGCAAAAGGACAGAGAAACAAAATGTGATTAATTCCACAATCCTCATCGCAAAACATACAACCATCAAAAGCTCTGAGAGCACCTTTGAGAGCTTTCCAGAGAAATTTTTTAATTTTAGGTACCTTTTTACATTCCAAACAGCTTGACAAACTGGATTTCTTGACAGCAAAGCTTTCTCTTCTGTTAGTCTAATTTTATACACATGTTGATACATCAGATCATAGCCAGATTTTGTAGAGTAGAAACCATTGTTTGTTTTCCCCCAACAATATGCATCCGGAAAACCAATTCTTGTCTTGATAGCTTTAATGATACTACTATCAGAGTGGTGAAACAAGGACCTTAAAAGATTGACATCACAAGCTCCAGTAAAACAGTTAAAAAGATCAGCCCCTTTGAGATTTATGTTCATGAGAGAATGATACCAATCGGTCTTCTTGGGCAACCTTCATATAACTAATTATTTATCCATACAAAGGTATTATACCCATTTCCAATGATGCGCTTAAGACCTTTGCTAAGCAAAGCTTTTCCAAACTGCAGGCTTCTCCAAGCATATGATGGTTGTTTACCTGTTGGGGCTGATAAGTAAGGGGAGGAATCAAAATATATGCTTTTAAATAACCTTGAAAAAATACAATCCTGATCATGTAGAAGGCGCTTGTTTCGCTAGAAGAGACTGATTAAAAATTTATAAATCTTTGAAGCCTAAACCTCCAAAAGCCTTGGGAAGAGTTAAATTATCATAGCTTATCCAATGAATCTTATTCTGAAACAGAGAGTTACTCCACCAATAATCCATCATTACTGAAATCAGCTTAGTAATGGTTCCTTTTGGAAGCTTGAAACAAGACATCACATATACATGTAAGGCCATAGCTACATATTTTAGTAAAACATCTTTACCTCCCTGAGAACGTTTTTTTTGCATACCAACCTGTAAATCTTGACTGTAATCTATCCTTTATGAAGCCTAATAATTATTGCTTCAAACCCCTTAGACACTCTGGAAGCCCTTAGTATTTTCCGGTGCCTCCTTCCAACTCAACTCCTGTTTTCCGCTTGATCCAGTTCCATAGGTTTTTGTCTGTTTTGGATCCAAAATTGATAGTCGGTTTCTGTTTGTTAATCACTTGACCAGACAAAGATTCATAAATCTCTAAACAATTCATCACCTCAGCACACTGCTCTTTATTCATTTTACAGATGAAAAGACTATCATCAGCAAATAATAAATGAGTTATTATTTGACTAGAGGGAAGGAATTGTATGCCAGAGATTTTACCTTTGCATTCCGCTTAGTTGAAGAGATGAATCAAAGCTTCCGTGCACATGACAAAAAGAAAAGGAGAGAGAGGGTCTCCTTGACGAATGTCTCTTTGTAGTTTGAAATCTTCAAAGACGTGCCCATTAATTACCACAAAATAACTCACCGAAGAAACAAATCCCATTACTCATGATATCCAAAGGTTTTGAAACCCTAAAGCTTGAAACATGTCCTGCAAAAAATTCCATTCGAGTCTATCAGACGCTTTAGACATGTCTATTTTAAACAACATAGCAGACTGAGAGAACTCTGGATGGGTATGCAGACTATGAACAACTTCATGAACTATCAGAAATAAATATCTTTGAAACAAAAGCAGCCTGAGTTGGAAAAACTATAGAAGGTAAGTGTTTCTTCAATCTGTTAACCAGAATTGTTCAAACAACCTTATAGATCACAACACAAAGACTAATGGGCCCAAGGTTAGACATTCTGGATTCAACAACCATTCATGCCCTTTGTTTTATTTCTTTATGTCATTTGCAAATTTAAATAATTTATTTTATTTTATAAAATGGGCTGGTATTGAATCAAATTGTGGGGCAAAAAAGTTATCATGGAGCCCAATTTCCATATACAATGTGTAGCTTAGGGCCTTTTGTTTTTTTTTTTTTTGGTAAGCAAGTTAGGGCTTTTTGAGGCATACATATTTTTCTCAATATCTTATCACAAACCAAAGAAAGATTAAAGAAAAAAAATCAGTCAGCTAAGAGAAGACAATAAACGTAGCTACCTCATCTCCCTCTTCTTTTATATTTATTTTTCCTCCACCTGTAGTTTCTCTCTTTTGTCCTCAATAGGCGACGATGGCCTCCTCCATTTTCTCCGGTGTTAAGTTCTCTCCGATCTTAGCTCCCGTTAATTCTGGAGATAGCCGCCGCTCTCGATGTGTAAAAGATAGAAATAAAGTTAGGTTTAATCCTGGGTCGCCGCGTCTCACTCCCAATCGTGTTCGCGCCGAAGCTCAGTCTTCGATTCCATATACTGGTCTTTGGTACGTCTTTAGTCTTTTGGTTTTGAGATGTATATATATGCTTATCAGTAAACTTCTGAATTCGTTGAAATTGAAATTAATTCTTGGTTCATAGCCACTGGTTCTTTTTTTTTTTTTCATTTACTTATAATGGTTCTAGGGTATCTTGGTCTGCTTACGGAACCTTTGATTTTGAGATGGAGATGTTTATCACTAAAGTTTCATTTCGTTGTTGTTTCTTTCTGAATTTGTGGAAAGTGAAAATTAGTTGTTGTTGAAGTACAGTTATATTTGCTCGTTTACTGAATATTTTGGTTTTTGAAATCAGATGTTAATTTTTGGTTTGAATGTTTTGATGTCAAAGGGCACAGCCAACTGCGAACAGGGGACGTTTGAAAAGGAGCATTGTTCTGGGACAACGAAACGCGATTTTCAGAAAAGAAGCTACTGGGACATCACTTTCTCAGGGACGCAAGTTCTGTTTTACCTGTAAAAGAAGTCAACCCGGAATCAGAAGATCATTACCGAGTGCCTTTGTCGACAGAAGTTCATTTAGTTTGTTGAGGTCTCGTTTGACCTCTTCTCTGGTTCGTAAAGCTACACTATTTTCCTTATATGTTCTAGTCTTGCGTCATGTACTCTTTTTTGAACTATGTTTGTGTTTAACAGACTCAATATGTGTCAATTTTTCAGAGAAAAAATTCTCAGATTCTAAATGCAACTGTTGGACCAGATGAGCCACATGCTGCTGGAACAGCCTGGCCAGATGGCATCGTTGCGGAGAGACAAGATCTAGACTTATTGCCCCCTGAGATAGATACTACAGAGCTAGAAGCATTTCTTGGTTGTGAACTTCCTTCTCATCCCAAGTTGCACCGGGGGCAATTGAAAAATGGACTTCGTTATCTTATTTTGCCGAACAAAGTTCCACCAAACAGGTAAATTGGGAAAAATGCCTGAAGTTGGTCTACTCGTGATACTTTTAATGGTTGCTTTATGCATCAGAGATAGATAATTAACATGTTTTCCCTTACATTACATATATTGAATATCAATTACAACAAAGAAGAAGGATAAAGGAAGGCAATTTTGTTCTCCTTTTCTATTATAGCTTAAGCATATGGTGGATTCCTTCTAACTTCTTTCTCTTATTTCTTACATATGTTCTGAAATGTTTTCGAATGCTAGATTTGAGGCACACATGGAAGTTCATGTAGGATCGATTGATGAGGAAGACGATGAGCAAGGGATTGCTCATATGATAGAACATGTTGCATTCCTTGGGAGCAAGAAACGTGAGAAACTTCTTGGTACAGGTGCCCGCTCTAATGCATACACAGATTTCCACCATACAGTATTTCATATTCACTCTCCCACCCACACAAAGGTTTGTTTTTTTGTACACCTATTGGCTTTTTTTTGGTTAGTTCAATTTCACAGGTTTTTGTTGCCTCTGTATTTGCTTTAACAAATATGGTGCTTATAGTTATAGCATCGGTTTGACCAAATTATCACATTCTCTTCACTCTTTTTTTTTTTGTTTTCTCCACTATATTTCTATAATCATACATTTCCATATACCTATATGTTGTACATGGAATGCTATTTCTTTTATGAGCAACGAATACTGTATTTGGTGTTGATCTTTATTTGTATATTGACCTTGAAGTCTGTTTCTTTGATTGAGTTCTCTTTAGATGTTATTGTGATAATTTGGAGAACGTATTGGCTTGCTAATCATGTTGATAGAGTTCGACAGATCGAATACTAGCTTCATATTAATTAGAGTGCTGAACCTTTTCAGGACTCTGAGGACGACCTTTTCCCGTCTGTGCTCGATGCCTTGAATGAGGTAAAGTTTTGCTATCTAAGATGATGTCTTCCCATTGGATATGTCCTAACATTTTTTCTGTTGTAAGAATCAGAATCCCTCTATGTTTCATGGATCTTGATTCATTTGGAAAATAAAATCTTATTTCTCTAATGATTACAGATAGCTTTCCACCCAAAATTCTTATCTTCTCGAGTTGAGAAGGAAAGGCGGGCCATACTTTCAGAACTTCAGATGATGAATACAATTGAGTATCGTGTTGACTGCCAGGTAATTATTAAGAATAGTTTTCTATGTCAGCACGGCAGTTCGTTGTCTTACCCAATTTCTGGTGGATAATCAGTGACACGTTGTGTTTTATTTCTTGCGACTAGTTGTTACAACATTTACATTCTGAGAACAAGCTGGGTAGAAGGTTCCCTATTGGATTGGAAGAGCAGATTAAGAAGTGGGATGTTGACAAAATTAGGAAATTTCATGAGCGATGGTACTTCCCAGCCAATGCCACTCTATATATTGTGGGAGACATCAACAACATACCTCAGATAGTCAACAATATTGAAGTAAGATAGTCTATTACCTTTTTCTTGCATTGCCGGTTGTCATTAATAAGTAAATATGGAATTTCTACTGCGTAGTCTATCTTGACCAGACAATCGCTCTTGCACAGGCTGTGTTTGGAAAAACTGGTTTGGATAATGAATCAACACCCTCTCCTACTCCTGGTGCCTTCGGTGCCATGGCTAATTTTCTCGTTCCGAAGCTGCCAGCTGGTCTTGGTGGAACCTTTTCAAATGAGAGAACAAATACTGCTGATCAATCTAAGATGATTAAAAGAGAAAGACATGCAATTCGTCCCCCGGTTGAGCATAATTGGTCGCTTCCTGGAACCAGTATTGATCTAAAGCCTCCGCAGATATTTAAGCATGAGCTTCTTCAAAATTTTGCAATCAATATGTTCTGCAAGGTTTCTGTTACAATCTTTTAATTTCTCCCTTTTTTTTTTCAGCTAGCTTAACATGATACAGCCAGTTTAGGGTGGTAGATTGTATCATGAAATGTTACAATTTTTTTGGTCTTCCTGCAGATACCTGTTAGCAAGGTTCAGACATTTGGAGACCTGCGAAATGTTCTGATGAAAAGAATATTTCTCTCTGCTCTACATTTTCGAATTAATACGAGATACAAGGTATGAGGGTGTTAGGATGTTGCTATTCTGAATACATTTGTTCTCAAGTTTTGCTCGGAAAGGAATAGTTGTTCTCATTTCTTGCACTGAACATTTTGCTTAGATTTTTGTTGATCAAAATGAACCTCTTCAAATCCCACTAAAATTTTATTAAATCAGCTCTCTGATGGGGTGTTCAACCAATATAAGTGTGTTTTCGATTAGCTGGAGGTGCACTATTAAAACTAAAAACTCTTTTCCAGTCCATGGATCTAGCTATATTTTTTATTGAAGGTTTTAGGATTTCTATGCCTTACCAGTAGACTCAGTACTGTCAGTAAATTTTGGTGATTTTATCTTTGTACCTTTCAGAGTTCAAACCCGCCATTTACATCAGTTGAATTGGACCATAGTGATTCGGGAAGGGAAGGATGCACTGTTACCACTCTTACTGTCACCGCAGAGCCCAAAAATTGGCAAAATGCAGTGAAAGTTGCTGTCCAAGAGGTTTGCTTATTGTTTGTTCTAATTTATCTTCATTGTGGTTACTATTTTTCATTGTTTTATGTGGACTTGATGAATAATGTATTGGTTGAAGAGATAGTCTGAAAGACTGTTAGAACCATTGTCACCTTTTTTTGCTTATGAGAATTCATTTAGCTATGTTTAACGTATCATTCTACTTCCAGGTTCGAAGACTTAAAGAATTTGGTGTCACCAGGGGTGAACTTACACGTTACATGGATGCTCTTCTAAAAGATAGTGAACATCTTGCGGCTATGATTGATAATGTGTCGTCTGTTGATAACCTGGATTTTATCATGGAAAGTGATGCACTAGGCCACACTGTTATGGATCAGACGCAAGGACATGAGACCTTGGTTGCTGTAGCTGGAACTGTTACGCTTGAAGAGGTAGGTTTGGCTGTTCTGCTTTATTCTTATTAGCTTTTCTTGTAATATCTGACGCAAAAGATGACTGTTAATTTCAAAATTTCTGGTAATTAACACATCAATAACTACTGGATATTTAACACTTCCTGCATATCATACTATTTAAAATATTTTTGTTTCAATTCTTTTTTTTTTCTTCTGTTTTGATGGTTTCTTGTCCAGGTAAACACTGTTGGCGCCAAGGTGCTAGAGTTTATTTCTGATTTTGGAAGGCCCACTGCACCTCTTCCTGCAGCAATAGTTGCTTGTGTTCCCACAAAGGTGCACGTTGATGGGGTTGGTGAGAGTGACTTTAATATAACTCCTGCTGAAATAATAGATTCTGTCAAATCAGGATTATTAGCACCCATTGAAGCTGAGCCTGAGGTATTCCTTCTTTTGTAACTTTTGTTTTTTTTATTTTTTTTTATTTTTTTATTATTACTTTTATCCTCTCTTAATTCAAGTATAGACCAAAGGGTAGTTCTGAATCAGCTTTTTGCCTTCATCCTTGCAGCTCGAGGTGCCAAAAGAATTGATCTCTCAATCACAGTTGGAAGAGTTAACCTTGCAACGAAATCCATGTTTTGTCCCTATTCCTGGGTCAAGCGTAACCAAGTTGCATGACAAAGTGACTGGGATCACTCAGCTTCGCTTATCCAATGGTATACCTGTAAATTACAAGGTACATCTTACATCCTTTTCCTTTTGCTTACTATCTAAGCATCATGTCCATGGTGATTTTCTTTCTACATTATGAGACGTTCTCTTCAGTTTTTATATTGTTGTTTTGTGCTGTCTGTTTAACAAATTGAAGTTCTTAACATCTTAAAAATTATGCTTCGTTTTTAGCAGAAAATATTTTTTGGTGTTGATTGATACCATACTTTTATTTCAGCATATTGTATGTAGAGGTAAAGACTCTTCCCTTGACATTTCCCTTTTCATTGTAGATATCAACAACCGAATCTCGGGCAGGTGTCATGCGGCTTATTGTTGGTGGTGGACGAGCTGCAGAAACTTCTGATTCCAAAGGAGCTGTGGTTGTTGGTGTTCGTACACTCAGTGAGGGTGGTCGAGTTGGAGACTTTTCAAGGGAGCAGGCAAGTGAAGTTGTCGAAAACTGCATTGTGATTTGTTTTTAAACTACAAAAAGGATATGAACTAAGCTGAAAGCCATTTTTGTATAGGTGGAGCTTTTCTGTGTAAATCATTTGATAAACTGCTCGTTGGAGTCAACTGAGGAGTTCATTGCCATGGAATTCCGATTTACTCTGAGAGACAATGGAATGCAAGCAGCT
>NC_025702.1:6749258-6772562 GCF_000633955.1 Camelina sativa | reverse complement strand
TGAATCTAGAAACTGTGAAAGAAGCGGTCATGAGTCATTTTGTTGGGGAAAATATGGAGGTGATATCTCAAACTTGAAAGCTGATATTTTGCTTCACAAATATTTATTTTATTTTATTTTCATAAAATTTTCTGTGGTTTCCTTCAGGTAAGCATTGTGGGGGACTTTTCAGAGGAGGAAATTGAGCGTTGCATCCTTGATTACCTCGGTACAGTTAAAGCCAGCCATGATTCTGCAAAACTACCAGGATCAGAGCCTATTGTGTTTCGCCAACCAACAGCTGGCTTGCAATTTCAACAGGTTCGGAAAAAAACAGTAATTCATGGACTTTCTCTTCGGTTTCACCATCCCCTTTGATATATGATTCTAGCAGGATAATTGACATATTTATCTCTGTAAAGGTATTCTTGAAGGATACTGATGAGAGAGCATGTGCATACATTGCTGGACCAGCGCCAAATCGATGGGGCTTTACAGTTGACGGGGATGACCTTTTTCAGTCTGTTAGCAAACTTACTGTTGCTCATGGTAAGTTACACCTTAATGGGACCGACATAAAATTAGGAGTCATATGGTGTCATAATTTTGCAACCTTGTATATATGTCTGCTTCTGACTTCTGAGCTTGCCTCATACACCAGAAATCCATCTTCAGTAGTATTAGAGAATTTCGTGGTTAGATCTGGATAAATAGCTTTTCATATTTCATGCATGCACATTGAAATGGCAGATGGACTTTCGAAATCGGAGGAACAGTTGCTAGAAGGCGGAGACAGGGAGTTGCAAAAGAAGCTTCGTGCCCACCCTCTTTTCTTTGGAATTACAATGGGTCTTCTGGCAGAAATCATAAACTCAAGGTACCTCTTATTGTTGAATGGTGTCATATTACTTGAAAGCTGAGTTCTTTGCTGCTATTGTACTCTGGTTTGGTTCGTGTCCGAAATTTGCTCAGCAACTAACCGCCAGAATGAAGCACTTTTAGAAAATGATCTGTCAGTAAACACTTGGGTTTAAGAGAATGCAGTTTTATGCATCTGATTGTCTTTTTGTTTCAGACTGAAGTGTCTCTACATTCTATGTGCCTATTATTTTACGTATACATTTTATTCCACTCATAGCTGAAAGATAACTTTTTTGAATCATTGCAGGCTTTTCACCACAGTAAGAGATTCTCTTGGACTGACATATGACGTATCGTTTGAGCTAAACCTATTTGATAGGCTGAATCTCGGGTGGTATGTAGTATCTGTGACTTCAACTCCCGGCAAGGTATGCAGTCTTTGTATTTTGCTTACAGTAAATGAGCCACTCTTTCGTTAACAGTTTTCTTCACCAAATTTCTCAATACTCTTTCCAGGTATACAAAGCGGTTGATGCCTGTAAGAGCGTTCTTAGAGGATTGCATAGCAACCAAATTGCCCCTAGGGAGTTGGATAGGGTTAGTTGTCTCTTTTGCCTTATCAGCTTAGCTATTTTTAGCTCGTTTTCGTTGTTATTGGAAAGTGATGTTGTTTGTCTATCAACAGGCAAAGCGAACTCTTCTTATGAGACATGAAGCTGAACTCAAATCCAATGCATATTGGCTTAATCTATTAGCTCACTTGCAGGCCTCCTCTGTTCCGAGGAAGGTGATACTCACTTGCAAATTCTTAACTGTTTCGTTTCTAACTTGACTTCTTCTGATTGGGTGGTTGTGTTTTTTTAGGAACTGTCATGCATTAAAGAACTTACTTCATTGTATGAAGCTGCTTCGATCGAGGACATATACCTCGCTTATAATCAATTAAGAGTGGACGAGGATTCTCTGTACTCCTGCATTGGGATAGCTGGGGCGCAGGCTGGTGAAGAGACAACTGGTAAGTGTGACGTTTCTTGAGCAATAAAACAGTTTGAGATCAGTTGGGTATTAAAATAGGAAAACTCTGCTGTGCAGTGCTATCAGAAGAAGAAGAACCAGAAGATGCTTTTTCAGGAGTTCTTCCTGTGGGACGAGGCTCATCGATGACCACAAGACCAACAACCTGATCCACATTTTGGCTTGTAAGATAATGTAGGTGAAGACATGTGCCATATATACGACAGAGAATAAGCCAGATAAAGTTCATCAGATTCGTTGTCACAAACAGCAGAGGCTTTGCTTTGGCATAAGAGGTTTGTATACTTCTTTGTGATCACCATCAAGGCTAATAAGTGACCCAATTATCTGTATTACTTATCTCTTGTCTCCTTCATATTTATAGAAAAGAAAAAAAGAAAGAAAGATAGTGACATATGTAGACCCTTTGTTTTTTGGACTTGATCGTTACTACTTCGGTGCAAAGTTTATGCAGCTGTAAATGGTGATTTTGAGGAGTCTTTTTGCACCCATGTTCATCTATCTGTAAAATCATTGGGAGGTGCTCATGTGGCTGTCTGGGATGATAATTTAGTGGCTGGAAGATTGATTAGAGCTTATAATATTTTAATGTGGGTGTCAATTTTTTTGTAGTAGTGAAACACAATCAAACGAGTTGTGACTTGTGAGAATAACCAAATAGTTGTGGTGATCACTGAAAAAAGATCAATAGGTTGCTAAAATTTTTTAAGAAAAATGATTAAAATATAGGTAAAATTAGGTCTATTACATGTTCTTCAAAATATCTTCGAACTAAGAAAAACGAGATCTCCTCCAAACCCACCGAAATCAAAATTCCCATTTCGTCTAGGTGCTTCAACCACTGTGCAAAACCTCCGTCCCATCGCCGCCGTTGAAGCACCGGAGAAAATTGAAACGAAGCTTGTATCCTCGTCCATTATTTCCAAGAAGCCTGTTAAACGAAGCTTGTATCCTCGACAATGGTATTGCGGCTCTTGTGGAGAAAAAAACCGAGTTCTCGATCTCGTCTTTTTTGTTTCGACTTATTGATTAAACAATATAACAAGACATGTTAGAAAATATGTTAATAAACCAATATAGCTCAGTCGGTTACGTTGCTGTTCATTTAATGATCGAGTCCCTGCCTCCCTGGTGTTTTAAACCGGCGTCGTTTATGATTCGAGTTAACGTAGATTATTGACATCATTTTTAATTGAAATTTATTGTGATATCTAAATTGGCCTGGTTTATTTTATTTTCCTCTTATATTTGAAAGTTCAGGATTTTTTTGATATTTTTCCCCATGTACAATATGTTTTCAAATGATTCGATAAGTGGTAGGTTCAAACAATCATTTTAATAGAGGTTATTTTGCTAATATAGTCGTAACCAGAGCTACACCTATTAGTTGAATCAGAATCAAGAGAGAAAAGTTTGTTAAACTCTGATTCTCATTAAAGAAGAAAGAGTTTGTTTACAATGTTCTTATCTAGAACAAGATTATTAAACCGGATCTTTACATTTAATTTAACCTATAAACCGGATATTCCAGAGTCCTTAACCAACTCTAATATTCACAAGTATGCAAACTATATACACTCATCTAATAGCCCCCCTCAAGATGAAGGTGCAAAGATAATTGTATACATCCATCTTGGAAATTTTCTCCTGGAAATGAGCCGAATGCAATGCTTTAGTGAGAACATCTGCTAACTAATTCCCTGTTCGAACATGCATAGTTTTAAGAAATCCATAATCTACCTCCTTCATGATCTTGTAGCAATCCATATCAACATGTTTAGTTCTCTCGTGAAAAACTGCATTATTAGCGATATGTAATGCTGTCGTATTATCACCATAGAGATAAGCCGGAGGAGTGAATGGAATCTGCAAATCCCACATAAGCCGAGAAAGCCAAATGAGTTCTTTGGTTGTCAAAGCCATAGCTCGAAACTCTGATTCTGCAGAGCTTTGAGAAACCGTATCTTGCTTCTTTGATCGCCATGATACCAAAGAACCTCCAATGAATATGCAGAAACCTGTAACAGGCCTTCTATCGTCAGTACAAGAACCCCAACCGGCATCAGAAAATCCCCGCAGATCAAACGTATTATCAGATGCATAAAACAGTCCTTGACCCACCGTTCCTTTCAAATATCTCAAGAATTGATGTACGACAATCAAATGAGTATCTCTAGGAGCATGAGAATACTGACAAAGCTTGTTAACCGCAAAAGAAATATCAGGTCTTGTTATTTGGAGGTACATGAGTTTACCAACCAACTTCCTGTACTGAGTGGAATCAGGTAACAAAGTGCCTGCATCTTTTCTGATCTTGACATCGGGATTCATTGGAAAATCACAAGGTTTGCTGCCAAGAAAGCCTGTAGTAGATAACAGCTCCAATGTATATTTCCGTTGACAGAGTGAGATGTCTGCAGAAGATCTTGCAATCTCTATGCCGAGGAAGTACTTTGCAGGACCTAAATCTCGTAGCTTGAAATATGACTTCAATTCATTCTTGAAATCTGCAACTGCATCAGTACTATTACTGACAATCAACATGTCATCAACATACACCAAAACAGCAAGACAGATTTCACCCTGAGATTTGATAAACAAAGTATGTTCACCAGAAGATTTAGCAAATCCCATTTTACGCAAAGTATTAGATAACTTGATGAACCATTGCTGAGAAGCTTGCTTTAGTCCATAAATAGACTTATGCAACCTGAGAACAGCATTAGGCGGAAGTTTCACTCCAAGTATATCTGCATAACCAGGTGGAATCTTCATATAAATCTCCTCATCCAAGTCTCCATTTAGAAAAACATTGGATATATCAATCTGATCAACTATCCAATTTCTCTTAGCTGCAGTCAAAAATAGCAATCTGACAGATGGCAAATTTGCAACAGAGGAAAAAGTCTCTTCATAGTCGACACCCTCTTCCTGTGTAAAACCTTTTGCAACTAATTTAGCCTTATATCTCTCTATACTTCCATCTGCATGATATTTGATTGTAAACACCCATTTACAACCAATTGCCTTTTTGTTAGGTGGCAACTGATCCTCACTCCAAGTGTTAGTTCGAATCATAGCACCAATCTCCTCTTTTATTGCATCACACCACACAACATAATCCTTAGCTTCTGAATATCTTTGTGGAACAATGTCATTTGTGATGATATTAATGAAAGCAAGAAAAGGCTCAAATAGATATGAATAAGTGATATAATCGGATATTGGAAATTTAATAGTACTAGTAGTATTATAGTAATGAAAATCCTGCATGTGTTTAGGGGGTTTTCTGTTTCTGCGAGATAGTGATTCAGAAGGAATCAAAATCTCAGAAGATGTCACATCTTGAGATGGATGTGCACCAGAATATGTTTGCACAAGAGGCAAATCATCAGGGGTTGCAGGTGAATGAAGATGAGGAAAGAACTTCTCTGTATTATCCTTGATAGTGGATGATACAAAAGGAAAAATATCCTCATAGAAAATGACATGTCTAGAAATAGAAACGGCATGTGTCTCCAAATCTAATAACTTGTACCCCTTATATCCAGTAGGATAACCTAGAAAAATACAGGCTCTAGCTCTAGGTTCTAACTTAGTTCTAGCCTTAGGTGAGGTAGAACTATAGCATAGACAACCAAAGATTTTTAATGAAGTATATTCAGGTTACATACTAGTTAGTTTCTCAAAAGGAGACTTATTATCTGGAGTAGGTAATCTATTGATTAGAAACACTGCTGTTAAGATACAATCTCCCCAGAACTCTAAAGGAACATTCGATTGAAATAGAAGAGCTCTAGCTACATTCAAAATATGCTGATGTTTTCTTTCCACTACAGAATTCTGTTCAGAAGTTTCAGGACATGAATGATAAGAGATAATTCCTTTTTCAGAAAATAATGCATTAAATTTCAATTCATGAGCATTATCAGATCTAACAGATTTTACTTTGGTTTTATATTGAGTTTCAACCATGTTTATAAAGCTAGGAAAGATATGTAACACATCAGATTTTAATTTCATCAAGAAAATCCAGGTTGTTCGACTAAAGTCATCTACAATGGTTAGAAAATATATAAAACCATCTTTACTTTCAACAGAGAAAGGACTTCATGTATCAATATGAATCAATTCAAAAGGAGCATTGCACATGTTTTGTCTTGATTTAAATGGAAGATGCTTTTGTTTAGACAAGTGACAAACATGACAAACCGATAATTGCTCTTTATTTCCTTTGATATGTTTTAAACGCAATACATCATATAGTATATCTATTTTTGATTGAGAAGGATGTCCTAGACGTCTATGCCACACAACAAGATCAACAATGACACTAGAACAGACTGGAACATGATTAGAAAGTAAAGCAGTACCTTTCAAAGAGACTGACCGATTAGACTCATCAAAATGCAAGACATATAAATTTCCAAGTTCAATCCCTTTTCCAATCATCAACTCCCGTGTAAGATCCTTAATAAAGCATTCATCAGAGGTAAAACTCACTTTAGATTTCAAAGTCTTTGTTATAACACTAACACTGATCAAATTGAATTCAAATTCAGGAATGTAAAGAACATTATGCAGAATGATAGTCTCGGTTAGCTGAATGAGTCCTATACCTACTATCTTAACCGTATAGCCATTAGGAAGAGTAACAAAGGTTCTTTCCAAGGGTCTATATTCTACATAAAGGTCTCTATTATGAGTAACATGATGAGTAGCCCCTGAATCGATAACCCAAGCCCTAGGAGACACAGCTGGTTCTTTAGATATAGAAGAAATTAGCATGTCATAATAGGCATTTGAGTAAAGAGACAGGAATGTACCTGAAATCTGTGAGATTACAGGAACATAAGTTGAAGTCGAAGCACAAGGATTAGTTGGTGTGGTAGTTTCAGCAGTAACAATGTGGAGTTTGGAACTCATATACGAAATCACAGTTTGGATCTGATCCTTTGACATTTCTTCACACGTAAACTCCATATTCTCCTTTTGATCAAGTTGAGATGTTGTTTGTGTTGCTGCAAGGTTCGTAGTTCCTATTGTTTGTGGTTTCTTCCACTTCGAACCAAATCCAGGAGGGAATGCATGCAACTTGTAACACTTATCAGCCGTGTGACCAAGTTTATGACAATGAGAACACTTAGGTTTTTTGAAAACCATTATGAGCCAAGAACAACTTCGATTGCTCAGAAACAGGACTTGTTTGAACTTGAAAGGCAGCTGGATTAGCAAACTGATTTGGGGTAGAGACTCCAACCAACCGCTGACTCTCATCTTGATCCAACATATTATAAATCTCAGTCAAACTCGGTCTTGGTTTCATATTCAGAATGTTTCCTCTAATGTTGGCAAAGTTATCATCCCATAAGGAATTGGATAATCCTACTTGTTTCAGCCTCTTCCATCAACTTTTAGACATGATCACAGTTACACCTTTTCACAGCAGTAAGTTTGGTATTTGCTAACTGTTCCCACAACGTTTTCTCCTTGGTGTAGTAAGCTGACAAATCCATATTTCCCTGCTTGAGTGTATAATCGCTTGTTCAAGTTGATATTTCCTCGGAAGATTACTTACTCTAAACCTCTGGAGTAAGTCATTCCACATCTCAACAACATCATCATAGTAAAGTATGCTATCATAAATCTCCTTGCTCACAACATTCAATATCCAAGCCTTAACCATACTGTTACATCGACTCCAAATCTTGAATGGACTATCAATTTCTGGCCTAGGAAGTGATCCATCTACAAAGCTTAGCTTATTCTTAGCATCTAAGCTCATTCTCATAGCTATTGACCATTTGTTTAGTTAGATCCATCAAGAACATGAGAGACGATCGACAGACCTAGGTGATCCGAAGCGTGAAGGAAGAAGGGACTATGAGCGTTGCTGTATGAGTCAATTTCTTTAGAACCTCTGTTAGACCTATCGCCAATCGCCGGAAACCTTGGATTCGGAGTCGCAACGGTGTCATCGTCCGCTGGATGAGAGGATCCAGCTCGAGTCTTCACCGGGAGAACAATCCGAGACCATAGAAGTGTTCCGAGCAGTTGTCTTCTTGCGTAACTTCACCATCGTAGGGATCGAAGCTGAAACGTGAATCTCCTCCGCTTGAGCTCAAATTTTGCAGAGATTTGAAATCGATCCAGTGAATCAACGATGAATCGAGAAGAAATCGTAGAAAAAATTACGAAGTAGGGATCAAACGAGCGAAAAATTGCTCTGATACCACATTAGTTGAATCAGAATCAAGAGAGAAAAGTTTGTTAAACTCTGATTGTCATTTAGGAAGAAAGAGTTTGTGTACAATGTTCTTATCTAGAAAAAGATTATTAAACCGGAACAAACCGGATCTATACATTTAATTTAACCTATAAACCGGACATTCAGAGTCCTTAACCAACTCTAATATTCACAAGTATGCAAACTATATACACTCATCTAATAACGCCAAAGAGTTTTAGTACCACATGTAAAAATAATATATATATATATATATATATATATAATTGTCATACAAAAATGTAATTTACTGTTTAAGTAAAAAAATCTCAAAACCAAAACTTATAAATAAATTGTCGAAAATACATATCAAAACAAATATGGTGTTTAAGAAAATCTATGGACGTCAAAATCAGTAAGATTCATATTACAACTCATACATTTTAGAGTATATATAACAGATAAGCATAGAATTGACAAAAATATATAAATTAACTATGGGGCATGTGTGTCTGTCGGTCATGCGTATTAAAATTACATTGTTCTTCTTCTTCCTTTTTTCTCTTTCTCTCTCCTCCTTTTTCTCTTTATTTCTCCCATTTTTATAAAATCACGACTACTTTCTCTCCTCCATACCCACCTTCCTCACGCCAGCGGACAGCCACCACCACCATATCCATAATCTCTTCAATTCTTCTTAATTTTTCTGTCGTTACCACCCTCAGATTTATTTTTTTTTCTTTTTTCTCTTATCTCCTTTTTATCAGATCTCTTTACCACCAATTTTCTCTTTCTTTCTCTCCGAAAATCTATCCTTCTCTCATCCTAGTACATTCTCCGTTTCTTCCTCTTGTCGGATTTCTCCGCAACTCACCAACGTAACATCTAAAACTAGATCTGATTTTCAAAACACATATAAATATTTCATGCTATGAAACAAAATCACGTGATGTTTTTGTCCATATATCATGTTATTTCACATAATCACATGAGTTTTAACAATTCTACACAATCAACACACATATTTTGTCCATTTATCATGTTATTTCACATAATCACATGAGTTTGATTCTACTTAACAACACACATATTTAGTCCATATATCATGTTATTCTGTTACATGCTGAAGTTGAAGCTTTCATTTGGGCGATGTGATGCATGATTGGAGATGATTTTCGAGAGGTAATCTTCTTCACGGACTGCTCTGATTTGGTGAAGATGGTGTCTTCGCCTCAGGATTGGCCAGCCTTTGCAACATAGCTAGACGACATCAAGATTGACAGGGAGGAGTTTTCTTCTTTTTCATTGGTTCAGGTTTCTAGAAATGCTAATGTACGAGCGGATTTTTTGGCACGCCAAGCGCGTTCAAATCCGCATCCCATTTTATTTGTAAACAACTTCCCCACAAATTGGCTCGTTTGAGCTGATTTATTTTGTTGACAAAAAAAAAATCATGTTATTTCATAAAAACACATGAATTTTAATAATTTTACACAACCATCACATGTATTATATCAATATATCATGTTATTTTTGTAGAATCATATGAGTTTATAACACCAGATCTCGTAAGTGATAAGTGTTCCATTTTGTAAAAACAAAATAACATAGGGATATTTTAGTATTTCCCCCACTCCAGAAAACGTTATTTACCAATGAATTCTGACAAAAGGCTATTCTCTCTATTCTTTTTAAATTCATGGTTATCTACCAAAGTTGTTCTACATTTTAACAACTTGAAATTTTGTACTAGTTGATCGATTAAATGAGTTAATAAAAATTGTCAAAAAAAGAAGGTTAAATGAATTTGGTTATTTATTTTTCGCCAAAATGTGAATCTATAATTTTCCACTAAAAAACGTAAATCCACAATTTATGGTGATAGTTATAATTAAGATTAATTATAATTGTTTATACTAATATTAATTAATTAATACTTTAATGGATCAACCGAGTTCATGAGTTAATTCAACTCAATTGTTAAATACTTAGATGAGTCATGAGCTCATTTAACTTTAAACCAGTTAGGTAATAAGTTAAGATGTTTTGGATTAACCACTTTGACACCTAATCTTACCGAAGGTCGGTTCGACAATCATGCCTGAAACTTGATCACCCTAACCTTTTGTCAATGGCAATACCCTCTTAATCGATTTTTGTAACAACTCATCATTACAAAAATGGCACTATTTTTTTTTTATGTCTAATTATCTTTTTATATATTTTTCAAAAAAATTTAAATGTGACTTTTTTATTTAGAATTAGTAGTATTACTATATTTTTTTCTTTAAAAAAAAAAAAATAGTATACCTTTTACTTTTAGGATTTGTAGTTTATATTATATTTTCCTTTTTATGATATATTTTATATACTTTTATAAAAAAATATTTGTTTTAATTATTTGTAACTTATTGTATAATTTTTTAATTTTTTTATATAATTTACTCTTACACTTATTAAAATCTCATTGATAAACTTGTCATATGTCGCATTCATGTTAATGACTAATTTTGAAACTAAAGCTTTATATAATGAGATAAAAATTGAATTCTCGTAGAGACAAAAAAACGAAAAGAGATTTGGTAGCTACAAACCCCCACAACGGTATTTCATAATAATAATAAAAAAACATTCCAACTAGAAGAAAGTAACAAATTAATCTCATGTTTTATATGTTAATCATTTTAGGCTGCACAAAAGAATAATAGTTTCTTACTTTGGTAATGAATTATTCAAAAAATGGCTAATAATGCCTTCATTGTATTTAAATCCTAATAAGAAATATAGATCTAATGCAATTACTTGTATGCTTGATTGCTTGATTAGTCTCTTTCTCTCAACACTTTATAACATAGTATGACTCAAATACCGTGGAACTCAAAACTTTATTGAATCATATTAGGATGGCATGAAAGCAACAAAGAAAATGTTGTTCATTCTTCTCGTCGCTTTGTTTCTCTCATGTTAGTTTCTCTAGCTCTCTTTCTACATATTATTACTATACAATATCTTTCACAGTTAATATATTTAGATTTAAGTATATATGTGTAGGTGTGTCAGTATCAAATGCAAGAGATATACAATTACAAAATATGACGTGTGTTGGACGATGTCCACCGAAGCATGAAGAACAATATCTTGGGAGTTGCTTTAGTGATAACGATTGCTTAAATAGTTGTTTCCGAATTGTGTAAAACTTATTCGAAAATTCTAGACACAATGAGTAAATCTGAATTCAACTGAATATGGCAGAATTGTTTTTGTAAACATAACGATACAGTAGAGGAGACATGAAAACAACGTAACAAAAAAATGTTGTTCATGTATCTCTCTCACTCTACATATCATGACTATACCATATTTTGCACAATAAATATAACCTACCATAACATATTTATAGATTTATTAGAATGTGTAAATTTACACAATCATTAATTTTTGCTAATAATGTGACCATATAATATTTACACAATTTTTTAAAAAATTATTATCTTCTTATTTTTTGAATTTTGTTCATTTTTACGCTGATCAAAAGATTTATTATCTTATAATGTTTATTAATTTATGGAAGAAATTTTACGGTTCAGATACAGAGTAACAGCTTAGCTACCAGTTTACAGAAGTGGATACGAACTCAACATCAACTTAAGCAATCAGTGCACTACTGCCTATTCAGACCAAAATCTACGGTCATGTGGTGGACGACTATTATGATTCTGAATTAATACAAAATTCTATAAAAGAAAGAAGAAATTTTAGGGGAAACACTCATTTGGTTACTACTAAGAAAAAAACCACTCAACAATAGACTGAAAAACATGTTCGAAGCAATACGGCAAGATGATCAATTGAGTAATGCTGCCAATATTATTACCTCAAACATTCAAGACACGCATCACTCAAGGCTACTACTCTAAACTCGTGAAAAGTAATTTTGCAAGATCGAAAGAATAATCATCTTTTATGTATAAATGTTTATTCATAACATTGTAATAACAAAGGCAATTTGCAAGTCTTAACTTAAAAAATGTCTCACACTACCATACTCTTGTATTTTCTACAACTTTTAAGCAACTTCAGCAAACCCAAAACGTCAGGGGATAGGAAAGACTTCCCCAAGATGAAGCACGTCAAACGTAAGCGACATGCATTGCCTCAAATATTATCAAATAAATGAGACAATAAAATCTTCTGTTTTCTTTTTTTTTTTTGGACAAAAATAAATCTTTTTAAATAAATAAACAAGAGTATTCATGAAGAGACAATATTTTGACTTCGAGACTTGTAGTGTCTTTTGGTAGCTAAAATGGCTTGTAAACATTAGAGACGTTTTAAACTATTAACAATCTCATGCATTGCAAAACAACTCGTGGCTTTTCACAAGATGTTCCTAATTATTCTAATGTATTAGTTAAGATCTAGATTTTATTGAAGCAATTTTGGGTATCTCAATTCAGTGAAAACTAAAACCACCAAATCTTCTGATCTAAACTTGACGTCTCTCTGTGTCATAATGTCCAATAAGTTGGAATTGTAAGTAGGAAACAAAATATGAGAATAAATACAGAATAACATTACACGTACCATACCAAAGGACAATGGGGGTGAGGAAATGTGAGTGTGAGATTGCTAATCATTTTTATAATTCCTGCAAATCAACACAAAATATTTAAATATGGTATAAATACCGAACATGGCATATAAACACAAACCCAAAAGAAAAAGAGAAAAACAATTCTAAATGCTAGAAGTAGAAAACCTCTTTGCTTTCACTGAGCCATAACAATGACCATATCTCCCCTATCCTTTATTTCTGTTCAAAACCAACAAAGACGTGATTTGTATAAGTTGTATTTTGTTTTCTAAATGGACAGAAAAAAAGGGGTGCTTAAATAGTAATAACAAATTTGTTTCGTGCAAGGACACAATCACAGTTATCACACCTTTCTTTACTAAATTCACAAGGAAGGTATTTTGTTTATATTATCATAAATTAGATTTATTAACTTGGCTTTGAGTTTATCTCTTCTTGTTGACACAACAACAAAAAGGAAAATAAAATTATATATGAAAAAAGAAAAGAAAAATGCAGCTTTTGTATATCTAACTGTTAGTATGTTGGAAAAAGATAGTTACAGATTTGAATTCAAAGAGAGGAGACTCATCTGCTGCAGTAGATGTATTTGCAAATGGGAGATTCATCCTTCTCTTTCCGCTAACCTAAATACCCAATAACCACAGACCTGTTTGTGTTTCCTTGAAAAAACCATGTCCCTCTTAGTTCAGCGATCCACGGCACCTGGTCACAAATTCGATACGTACTTAAACAATGGTAATAACACTTCCAAACTTCAATATACAAGTGGAGAAAAGAGAACAATATACACGTCAAAGCTCCAGCAAATAAATATGAAACTGATGCAACTTACTTTTGCGCTCCACAGTTACAGGGGATTTTGTCGTCCTCCAGTGGGAACTTGTAGTTGTAACTTATTTCTTCACCGGTGTCTATATGCCGCTTAGCATAAATGAATATCTTTTTCTTACCCTCTACACTAATAATCTTGGTGTAACAGTTCGGCTGCAGAAGCACAATGTGTTCCATAAGACCCCAAATCCATAGAACAAACTAGCAAATGATCCAATACTATGCATACAATTACCTCACATGAATGGTTTATAAACCTTGCTATGCCACCACGCTTTGTAGCATCAACCTAGATGCATGGTAAGCAACAAGTGTATCAGAACAGTCCTTCATTAAAAAATGAAACATAACGAGTCAAGATTTAAATGTATTGCACAGGTGACTAACCACATAGCCATCGTCAAGCCTGAAAAGATAACTGCTTCCGATTCCCATCTTTTCGTATTGACGTTCACGTATCTCAGATATCTGTGACATTGGCACATTGAACCAAAGTCACGACCAAATTTAATCAGTCTGTCCTTCACCAAAGATGCTAAGATACTGTCCAGAACTACTACCACTTATGAAACAAATAATCAAACAAGTAATACTTACAGAAGAACGTATCAACTCTCCAACATATTCGATCAAAAAGTCCTCAGCTTCAATTGGTTCAAGTGCAACAAGACCCCAATCATGAATCTTGCTTTGTTGAAACCGTAAACGCTTTTTCCTAGCCTGTCACCAATATGACAAAAAAAAAGGATTAACTCACTGCAGGTACGTATGTTTTGTTTAAAGAGAAAACTATTTTTTGTTTTAATCACCTTCAACTGAGAAATTTTCAAGACATCAGCCCCATCTGCAGCAGCTAAAAGATTACGCATTTTTGCCCTATTAGTTCTTGCAGAAAGAACGTTCTGAGTCAATTTACTTTTGGAACCAAAATGTTGTATATGTACGCAAGAACTTCCCCTAACACGGGCTCTCTCTTCAGCACTAGCCTTTAATGACCATGCATGCCAATGCCAACCATTAATAGATGTGCGCGCACATCCATCAGAATTCGGAACTGACAGTAACACCTTTGTTTTGCTTTGTTTCGAACTCAATTTTTCCAGTGGTTTTAATGCAATAGGCTTAGGCCTGCCATCATCCAATGAAAAATTCTTAATGGGAGAACGCTCTGTTGTATGTTTTGTTAGCATCAATTTCTTCGAACCTCCTACACAAACCAACCGAACACATGTAGTTTGAGGTAAATAATTTATAACAAAAACAATACAACCCATGGAAGGTAAGAACTGAAAGTTCGTAGGAAATAATTGCCTTTTTGCAGCTTATCTGATGTATTGCAGGGAAGCTTCTCTTCAGCATCCTCAGAATTCTTGGAAGAGAGAGATGACCTCCGGCATGAAGGTACATCGGGAACTTTTTCACCCATCATGTGCTTTCTTTTTAGAATTGAGGATTGCGATGCTTCACAAAAAAATACTGAACTATCAAAATCTGGGGCCCATGCATTCTGGTAAGTATGAAACATCAATAAAGTACAACGCTAGACACTTACACTTACGAGCTTTCTGTGAGATGCTGTGTGCAGACTTTTCCACAAACTTTTTTCCTTCCGCGAGTCTTTCAGGATTACCAGTAGGGATTGATATATCCTCAACGTGCTTCGCAGCATCTTCTGGAGATAAAATTTAGTAAAGAAATTGCGGGAGGCATTCTCAAAACATAGGAATTAAATCAACGGGTTCTTACTTTTCCGTCTTTTGCTGAGGTGGTGAGAGGAAACCTTTTCACTGGTTGCAAAACCAAGGCTTTCTGTATCACCTTCCTTCCCAGAAATCTCAGTAAAACCTTTGACTGCTCCATTGCTAGATTTTGCACCTTCGACTCTGACATCTGACATATTCTTTCTCTTTAACTTCGATATATAAGCTGCTTTTCAGAAGGATGATATCAGTAGGCTCGGGTTGCATGGTAAAGAAGCTCAAGAACTTGAATGTGTAGGAAACAAACAAATAAAGGAGTCTTTTACCTTTTTGCACTTTCTGAGGAGACTTCTTTGAAAGAGTTTCCTCGTGATTTTTGCCGTCAACAGTTTCCTCAGATTCCTCAGCAGACATTGAAATCTCCCCACAGGATTTTGCAGAATTTTTACCTTCTCTTAGCTCTTTTGTTTTATTCCTCGATATCCCTGATAGAATATATACCAGAAAGAACATGAAAAGAAAGAGAGATAAACCCTGATCTCAACAAAGAATCACACCTATTAAGAACAAAGAAATCTTACTTCTAAGTCTCGTTATAAGGAGTTCGTCATCAAATTCATCTGCCAGTTCAAGATCTTGGCTTTTATCACAGATCACGTTACTAAAAGCATCTTTACCAGCCTTTTCTTTACTAAACTTTGTACCATCCTTAATACCTGCATAATGACAAAAAGAACAATATATAAGGTAAACCAGTAAAATTTCTCTAATTCAGATGAAAAAGGCTGAAAAGTACATACAATGATCCCGCCGGTCCGTATCTCTCATCTTAGATTGACTTGGTTTCCGAACTGACAAATCTATAGTGGGTGTATCGACCTTAAGGGCTTCTTTCATGGAATGAGAATCTGACAGTTTCCTAGATCGTTTAACCAAAATTTTGTCAGACGATCTGACAGATGGTTTCCTTGGCTTTTCTGCGGCCTGCTTTGATATATTAGCATGTACTAGGTTTTTGTTCCGAGTAACAGTTTTGAGCTTCTTCAGTGCCAATGTTTCTGTACGAGAAAGTTGATGGCTTCCTTTCCGTGAAGCAAGGAATTCGTTCAGATAAAACTTCATGAACATTAATTTCCAATCTCTCATAACATCATTGTGCAACTTCTGTCTACATAGAGCTGTTGCAACATATTCTTCAATCTCAGGAATGGTTTCCTTGGACCTTACAGGCCGAAACTTACAGAACAGAGATGGCATATTAATGTTGCTTTCACATCCAGGTGGTGGTGGCTCATAAATATCCAGAGTATCAAGTTCATCATTAACAGGACTGCCCGATGTCTCCAATGTTGTAAGAAAGATATTAGCAATACTATCTTCAGATGTGATCTTCTCAAAGGATTCTCCCTCTTGCAACAGTCTCTGAGAATCACTGAAATCATAGGAAGAGCGCAACCTAGCAGGAACCACATTCAAACCATTCTTTTTACCACCAGACCCTTCCAGATTATCCTGGGAACGGAAGGAACCTTGAAGAGATGACAAGTTTTCCTGCAGCAATTTGCAACAATTTCAATTCAGCACCCACTTGCTAGCATGTCAGAAACAAGATAGAACGAGAAAGGAAAGATTTTCCCTTGTAAAACTTCAAAAATCTACACACAGAGATTTTGTCTACTTACCTCATTCATTTTGCCATCATCGTGTACAGTACTAGCAGCATTATTTGCTTCATTTCCAATGAGAACGCCAGTATAATCAGTCAGATGAGTTTTAAGAGACAGAAAGAGTTCACTTTCAACATGTTCTGAGATGCTTGCTACGATGCTTTCCATTCCATCACTATCTAATAAGGTTACTTTTCTAGTTGAAACTCCACGAACACTGGCAGCAGTGTTAGCTAAGTCAAGTTCATTTAAGCAAGCAGTTTTGCAAGAAGAGGAATCCATCCCACGAGTACACTGCAAAACATTAAAAATGACACTCATTTCATTAGAGAGTAATTAAAGAAAATGACACTTATTTAATAGAAGTCGTAGAAAAATTGAAGCAAGCTCACACTCTCAATTGCTTCAGCTTTGTCTGAATAATTTGCCTGGGTACCCTTGAAATAATTAACAGTTGCAAGGACAGGAGACCGAAACCAAAGTTTGTTCTTTCTCCAAGACGCTGAATGAGTTGACACAGTATCATAAAAGACAGCATTCCACATGATTTGCATGCAATGTTTGTGAAGCATCGTACATACAGCGGAGCAAGATGTCTGGTAGTTCTCAATGCTACCAACAGATTTAGTATATTTGCGTGAGTCTGCCGATATACTATTATGACCCCACTCATTCAATATGTTCTTACAGCCTGTTGTTTCAATGGTCGAGACAACACTTTTCTCCGCATTAATAACTCGAGACTGCACAAACAAAACTTTACCATATTAGTGTATGGTCTAATGATAGCCCCTGAAGTTTTATATTAGTACATATGTGCATGAAAAGTGTGCATGTGTACATAAATGCGCATATATAAAAAGTGTTACCAATATGGATTCAACATGGGAAGCAGAACTGGGTGGGTAAGATTTGAGATGCTCATCATTCTTCTTGGCCATAAGAAAGTCTGAAATTACACTGCTGATGATTTCATCGAGCAGAGCTCTTCTAGCTGTATTCAGAATTCTAGTCTGAAGCTGAACAGAGAGTTCTTCAGAAACTTCGGATATGATGCTCACACCAGACACTGACTCATCACAATTGGTACCACTACATTTCATCCTCCATACACCAATTAATGATGCTAATGTGATTGCTCTAAACTTATTTTCACCATCACGTATCTGCAAATCACAATTGACGCATTCATGAGAAGAAGGGGAGGAGAAAACATATGTTAATCAAGTATTCAAAAATAGTAAGTAAAGAGCTTCACAACTGAATAGAAGGGGTAGAAAATTTCCGAAATAAGAAGAAAAATAACACAAGTTTCCCCCCATAAGAGAATGCATGAGAAAAACAAAGCTAGACACAAGGCCACAAAGAGGCATCAGGAGAAAAATCATTGTAACTGCACGAAATTTAAGTAATCACAATCTTTTAAAGTCTATTGTAATACAGCTTACCATGGCTGCATCTGAAACATATCTATGCTGCTGCCAATTATAGAGCTCCAAAATAGAATGTGGTCCATGATTTCTACCCTGATCATCCACCAGAAACCAGCAAGCATGTTCGTTTCCCTGACAGAAAACCAAACAATCAAAGAAAATTCTTATGTGAACTCGAGCCATCATATCTGATTAAGTTGTGAACTGAGTTTTCACCGTTGAAAGGAAGTTACCAATGAGAGGAATGAAGCTAACATATTTGATTCCTCCTGGGTTAAAGTTAGCTGATATGAGACAGAACCAGGAGAACTGCTCTGTGGAGGCAACGTCTGATGGGAGATCAAATGAGCAGCAGAAGTTGCATGCTCTGTTTGAGTCTTATCTTGAAAATTTGTGGCATTACTACTAGAAAGGGGAATTGAATTAACAGGTGGGGATACATTAATCATTCCATTTTGTAGATATGCAAAGCCAGTGGCGACATGATCTGGAAACTGCTTGAAGTACTTAAGTGCTACAGAACTTGCAGTATAACCATTGATAATTGGATATACAAGAAGATCCTCAGGTAAGAAACCAGTGGATAGCCCATCACATAGCTGATGTTGCGTATAAGGGCCACACATCTGGCCTTGCTGATTACCATACATCCAACCGCTCACATACATGGTATATCCTGGAAGACTCTTGTCTAGACTTGAAGCTGTGCCACCACTACCAGAAGCCTCTTGACCCTCACGGCAGTCTCCATTGGACCTACAGCTCGTCTCCAAGGCTGAATCCAGACCACACAGTTCATCAAAATCGCAACAAGTGGAAGATACAGTAGCCAAATCACCACAGCTGAAAAACCAAAAGTACACTTTTTTTTAGATTGACCATCCAAGTAAGCAAATTCACAACTACGAAAAAAAAAGCAATAAGTGGCACCTGTCACAAGAGTAATCTTGAGCTAATTCCCTTCCAGAGATTGAAACATCGTCACTGTAGACTCCCAAACACATTGAACCAAAACGATTTGGTTCCAAAGCAGAGTCTTTCTTCCTTCTACTAGAATAAGAACTACCATGGCTAGGCAAAGAGGACTCAACCGCAACCATGGCCCCCCAAAAAAAAAATTAAGATATCTTCTCTACACGAAAAAAAAATATATAATCAGAAGATCAATAAAAATACAAGCTTGATCCAATGTCATCAAAATTGGAATCGTACCCAAATTAGTACAGAGAGAAACGCTATCAAAGACTACAAATTTATAAAGCAAATTTCTGAAATCTAAAAACCAGACTACAGGCAGAAACAAAACGATCGCAAAGGTTCTTAAAAAACACAACTTTGAATAATACCCATAAGCTGCAACATTGAATCGAACGAAGAATCATCAAACCCGAGAAACAGTACGGTTAGGAAAAAAGAGCCACCAACCTTTAAAAAGTTGTAGAAAAGTGAAGCAAGATCAAGGCAGCGATGATGAGACTGTCACCAAATTGAAGTGAATTTGATGAGAAGAGGAAAAAAAAACACGAAGACAGAGAATCTATCTCTATAATTTATCAAAAAAAAAAAAAAAAAAAANAGGAAATAAGAAAAAAATGACAATTAGGGTTCGTTGAAACAAGCTGGGATGATCTCTATAGTTTTTTTTTTTTTTAATTTTTATATTTCATTACTAATTTATTTATTTCTATGACAAAAAAAAACCTATATGACAATTGATGATTATTCTTTTTTTTTTTTCTGAATTACTAATTTATTTTCATATAGATTATTATTTTTATTAATTACTAACTAGTATTTTATATAATTACTAATTTATTTCTCAGTTTATTTTACTATTGCTAATTCTTTTTTTTTTTTTTTGCAAATGCCACTTATTCTTTTACCAATATGGATGATTAAATTCTTGTGTGTAAAAGTTTTACATAGAAAACTAATTTAAGAATGTGATTAAAAACTACGAGCATCAATATACTACAATTATTTAATGTTATGTTTTTTTTTGGCGAACACAATGTTAAACGGTCGGATTATTTTATGGGTAAAAAAGTTAATTTGAGTGTCTACCGAATCAATTTATACAATAAAACCAAAATAATCCGTTACACAATTAATTGTGACACATTTTCCGTTTATGTTATAAAAAGCTGACACATTATTAAAAAGACAAATCATACATATTTCAAATTTTTTATATTTATAGTTACTTTTAAAAATCAGCATATATATATATATATATATATTTGTTGTATTTAAAACGTTTTATTATGAAATTTTTAACTTATGTAATAGATTATCGCTGTACACCGTGGAGTAAGTTTTTTTTTAATTTTTTTTGTTAATATACTATTTTAATACTAGTTTTGCTAATATATTTTTTTGTTAATTTTAGTGATTTAATATATAAACTGTGGTATACAACACAATAATTTTTCTTTACTACAATCTTAATTAAATCGGTTTGATTCGACATATTTTATATTGGTGTGGTTAAAACATTAAAATGAGGATTTAACTCGTATTGAAATATCATATTACTGATAGTTTATTTTTTAGTATTATTAATTCAATCATGTAATGTCATACAACCAGTCATGTAATAAAACTTGTTTGTGTAATTTTAAAAATTTAATATGTTTAAATATTAATAATTTTAAACTTTTTATTAAGTTTAGATATATTAGTTATAAATTATAAACTTTTTAAAATTTTATAATTTACTATATACAGTAAATTTACTATATATGTATATATGAACTAAACTTGTTTGGATATGAATATAAGCATTAAATAGCATTCAATGTAATAGCATTTAGAAAGGTATTACTATATCTACAAAAAGAGATCTTATTTCGGATATATGTTAATATTATAACCAATCTATAAAATTTACCCATAGAAATTTACATACAACAAATAGATACGAATACTTATTATTTTTCTAAAATAGAGAAATTGTTAGAAATACCCTTTTGTAGATACTTTTTTTGGTATTTTCAATTTGACTCTCTTTTAATTTTTAATTATCATTTGACCACAGTTTGAAAATATTGAGTCTACTAGATAAAAATTTGAATTTTTACCGCCAAAAAAATTGAAAAAAATTCCTTTGAAAAAAAAATTTCCGCCAAAAATTATTTCGCCAATTTTTTTTTACGAAAACTGTGATCCCAAAATTTTAAAAATTTACAAACGTTTTTTAAAGGGTTTTAAGAAAAATTACAAGGACTTTTTAATGTTTCAATAGGATTTACTATGTGTTTTAAAGGGTTTTTAAAAGATTTACAAAGACTTTTACAGGATTTGACAAATGATTTTAAAATATTTAAAATGGTGTTTAAAGGATTTATAAGGGGGTTTAAAGGTTTTAAAAGGATTTACAAGGGTTATAAAAGATTACAAGAGTTTTTAAAGGGTTTTAAAATGATTTACAATAATTGAAAAAGACTTAAGAGAGTTTTAAAGGACTTACAAAATATTTTTTAAGGATTCCAAGATTTTTTTAAGGAATAGCGGGAAATTTTGGTGGAAAAAATTTTGACAAGAAATTTTTTTGTGGGAAATTTTTTGACTAGAAAATTAACTTTCTTGTTATGGACTATCACTAAAAGGAGGATAATTTAATTATTTTATACATAATAGAGGGTATATTTGAATATAAACAGCAAAAGAGGGCATTTTTGCAAAATGGTACAGTTAAAAGGGTATTTTTGGAAGCAAAAAAAAACTATCATAACATAAGAAAAATCTTTTGTTTTTGTATTTACATTTAATAAATCAGTTATCAAACATCAGATTTTTGGAAGCCAAAAGAAAACTGTCGTAACGTAAACAAATCTGCCGTAACATATAGTATTCACGTATATCAGTTTAGCAATCTCTAAAACACGTTTACAAATATATTATCAAATGACATATTTTTGGTTAAATTAAAAAATGACAATACTTGGGTTCACCCTTTTATACACCTTCTCTTTCATAAACTTATAAAAATATGTCAAGTAATACTAAATATTAACAAAATATTTACTTCAAACGAAATCATAATAAAACAAGATAAATTAGAAAAAATAAAATCATTAAACAAAATAAATATTTATGTCATATTATATTTAAATAAAAATTAAAAATTAGATAAATAAACATATTGAAACGAAAATCATTTAATAATATTAATTTAGTTGAACCTAAACCGTCACAAAATCTCGTTTATTATAAAATCTAAAACTTAATTATCATTTTTAAACCTAAACCGACATATAAACTCGTTTAATATTATAAAATTCAAACTTTAATTCTCCTTTGTATGCCCAAAGCAATATATAAACTCGTGTATTATTAAAAAACTTAAATTCTAATTCTCATTTGTAAACTCAAACCGACATATAAACTCGTTTAATATTATAAAATCTAAACCCTAATTCTCATTTTAAGCCCAAACCGACATATAAACTCGTTTAATATTGATATATCATGGTTTTAGGTGTTTTTAACCATGATATAAGTCTTATTTATAGAGTCTTTTTGGTGTTTTTAGAGTCTTTGAGAGTCTTTACAGGTTTTATAGGATCTATCATGGATGAGAGCATAATGAAGCTAAATATGAGGATTTGGATGCGGCAGAGATGTGAAGTTTGGAGACGAGTTCAGAGATATGCATCGGTCGATGCAGATGATAGTGTCAATCGATGCATCACTCCAACTTAAGATCACACAAGGATCAAGAGATTCCAAGCTTAACTTGCGGAAGGTGGAATTCACGAGCTGGCTCTGAAGCACTCTCTCGTGAATCAAGGGGTGATACAATGGATAGATGGATGATTGACTCTCTCAATCGGTGGGATAATCGACTCACTCGATCAATGAACGAAGGAAGAATGTTGAATCACTCAACACACTAAATCCGCATGATTCTAAAGCACTAAGTGAATCACTCACAAAGAACTAAAGAACAAGCAATACAAAGACTCAAACTTTG
>NC_025702.1:6739717-6748746 GCF_000633955.1 Camelina sativa | reverse complement strand
TAATCAACCCTACTCTTTGTGCTTGATCAGAACTCCATTTGGGAAAAGATTCTCCAAGATGCTCTTTGTGGACCGGTTTGGTGTGTGGCCCNAGTGTTCTAAAACAAGAAAGAAATCGCAACAATAAATGAAAATATGATCATTGGACCATTAAGTGTAGAATCAGTCCAAATAAGGCAAGAAGATGTGCCTTGTATCTCGTTAACTTGGGGAGGAAGTGGTGACGTCTTGGAAGCTTTTTAGGCACTTGTGAAATCTCGAATATGCACAAAAATAAAATAGGAAGTAGTCGTGGTGCTTTGATGACAATCGGGTCCAAAAAAGGCAAGTAATAATATAATTGAATCCGCCTGATCCAATGGCTATTATTGTGTGTGAATATCCTCAAAATATTCTCTAGTGGTTGTAGAGGCTCTCCTGGTTTCCATATGTAGATTTGGGGCACGTCCAAGTGAAGGCAAATGGAAGTTTCCATATCTGGCTCCAAATAAATCAACGAACATGATTCAAAGGGTGGTTTGGACTTGGGTCTTCTCTTAGGTTGTTCTCCATGGGCTGGTGACTTGTGGTGAATCAAATAGGTGTGTGGGCTTCCTCTAGGGCTGGTCCAAGTGTCAAAAGGCTGAAACTCTTCATAGCGTGCAATGAGGTCTGATTCATCTGCGAGTAGTTCAACATGTCTGTCAGCGAGTAGTTCAGCATGTTTGTCAGCGAGTAGTTCAGCATCTCCAGCGAGTAGTCCAACAAGTACTTCAGCTATGACTTTTTGTGTCATCTTTGAATCAGATGGATGGTAAGTGATTCCTTGATGACTTGGTGTTTCCTCATTAAAAACCTTTCTAGGTAAACTCAGTGGAAAAAACCCTAGACAAGGGAAAAAGAGTGCAACAGTCATATCCCAACAAGGAGGTGATTTGACTTGATGATGCTTGATCCCTCTTGAACCATTGGACTCCTTAGGGTTAATTTGATGATGATTAATCAACCCTACTCTTTGTGCTTGATCAGAACTCCATTTGGGAAAAGATTCTCCAAGATGCTCTTTGTGGACCGGTTTGGTGTGTGGCCCGGTTGGTTCGCCATGCTCCCGGTTTGGTTTAGTTCTGATGTCCGCATCATACCCTCTCCCTTGAAAAAGTTTCGTCCTTGAAACTATACAATCTGCTCCAAGAGAAAGCAAGTTAGCTTTCATTCGATTTTGGGAGTTTAGGGTCTTACCTCGGTATGGTTTTTGTTTTGTAATGCGTGGTGCATCAAGTTGCTCTCCTTTGAGCAGGAAAGATAGGATCACGCCTTGGTTTTGATCCGATATCATGGTTGATTGTGTAGCGTGCTTAGCTCCTCCTTGGATCTGCGCTTGAGCTTTGAGATCTGGTGGTTCCTCTTTAATTTAGAAAGATTTCGGGGCTCTTCTAGTCTCCTTAAGGAATGGTGTGACCACCAATGGCTCTGGTTTACCCTGGTTTTGATTTAAAATATTCATGGGTCTCTTCATCTCCGGTAAATCGACTTTATGATCCTCTTTTGTACCTGCAATGTTGTTGACACGTTTGGCGAAGAACAAGTGCGTTATTACAGTCATGGGATCAATATAAACATGTAAAATATTTTTGGTTTGAACCATTTCTTTTCTACGAAAGTTTAGTACTAAGTATATTGCAAAGTGTATCAATTACTGTACAAGAAATTGGTTTCATAGGTTTATTTAAATAACCTATGTTTTTTCTCACACTCTTTAGGTCATAACAAGTTTATAATCACATCATTCAAACTAATTGAAATAATGGGATACTTACTTGACATAGTTCATCGATGAGTGTATCATTCAAAAACAACAACGTTGGTTGATTTAATGATCGATCTGGTGGTTCTTCTTGCAACAAGATGTTGGTTTTAACCTCATCTTCTTTAGTGGCTAGCTTGCTCAACTTAAGCTCTGGATTTGCTTCCATGTTATCATGCCTTTTGAGTTTCTCTGTTTGCTCCACATTTAAGACCCTTTTGGATGTGGTCTCTCGCTCGCCATTATACACGTCTATGGTACCTGTATCTTGCTTGACACTTAAGGATAAAATCAAGTGCATTATACTTGAAGTTGAATCATTTATGACAAAGTGTTTTAAGCTACAATCAATTGTTAAATTATTCCAATATCGAATAAGATCATATGTTTTACTTACTAGAGTACCATGTAGAGTGCTTGACATCAACTCTGACTTAATGAGAGTGATCTTTGAAGAAGGATCAAATGGTGTTGAAGATGGTTGTGCCTTCACACATGCTCTAGGAGTTTCTTGCTCATACACCTTATTTTGGCAAACCTTTGTTGATGTTTCAGAAAGTTCTGCCTCAAGACTTGTGTCAACATCAACTACCTTTGAAGTTGATACCTTGTAGTTTACCTCTTTAGACCTGTCATCCATGCTATGAAATTGACCTGCATCAATAACCTTTGGCAAAGGCAAGCGCATTAATCTAGAATTGGGAATTTCTAAACTTGATGTTGATAAACTGTCATTTGAACTAGATGCATTTAGTTTTAATTCTAGCGATGTGACATCTTCTACTTGTCTTTGAGGACATGTTGTAGCAAAATGACCTCTCTTATGACATATATAGCATGTCGATTCACTTGACTTTGAAAAATTAGAGGACTTACCTTGCTTAAGTTTGTCTCGCGGTTCAAGTGAAGGTATGGGTTTCGATTCTCCTTTTTCACCTGCACCTTTCTCATACCTTTTGGATGAAAGCAAGTGCATCACGTGGTCTAGTTGCTGATAAAAGTTAAGCTAAGTATTTGTGTAACTTACCTTGTTGGAATTTTGATCTGCGTTTTGATTGGAACTAACACGGTGGTGTGTAGTTTTCTCTCGGCTTGGTTCCTCTGAAGGGTAAGTGTTTTGAATAGGCTGGGACAGCATTTGAGGTGCATATCTCTCCCTCATAAGCAACTTTAGTTGTCCCCACGTTTTGAGTATTTGTTCCTTAAACGTTCGCCTAACTTTTTCTTCTTGGTTCCACCAAAGTCTTGCGCTTCCCATGAATTGTTTAAGACAATATTCGAGCTCTCTTCTTTGGGAATGGCATAGTACTTAAAGTACATGTACATGTTAAGTTCCCATTTTGGATAATCTCTTTTGTGTCCTGCAAACTCAAAACTCTTAGGTCCAAAATATTCATAACCATTGTTTAAAGATAACCTGAAATATGTCTTGTAGGCCTGGTTGGGATTTGATAGCAATGGGTCTTTTCTAGTGCCATGTTCAAGCTCGACTCCTCTTAGCTTACTGGCCCTTGCATCTCTCTTAGCTAGGGGATCACATCTACCACTTGGAGGTGGTTTAAGCCGAATTGATCCTCTTTGAGTCACTTCCTGTACCACTTGTGAGTTTGTACGAAAGTATTTGTCTCTCAGTTTTTCTTGACATGAGGATGTAGGCACTTGGTGTGACAAGATGTGATGGTTGGAATTCTGTTTTTGCCTTTTAGGACATTGATAATGGTATCCCTTCGTTGTTCCTCTATCATACTCCATGTCTTCTCTCTTCTTGAAGTAATTATCATTTCCTGAAAAAGACATAATTGGGGTCAGTGGAGATTTTGAACCATGTCTATCAAAATCATCTTTAAATTTGACCCATGGTTTAGAATAGCCTTTATTGGTGTTGTATGAGTCGGGTGCTTCACGATCTGGTTCATCCCTTAAATCAGAAGCTGAACTACTATCTCGTTGCCACAAAATAGCTTCATAGTTGTCTTCCTCATCCGACGTGACTTGATAGGGCTCTTCTCCTTCGATTTCTTCATCCGAATAAAACTCAATAGACTCCATGTTTTCTTTGGTGTTTGTGATAGAAGAATCTTGCACAAGCAAAAGAAAGATGTATCAAAAGTAAATCAACAAATAAGGAATAATAGAAATATATATATATTTTTTAATAAATTCGAAAAATTCAAATAACAAATATGAAAAACAATTTCTTTTTTTTTCTGGTTTTATAAAATAGAATAATTCAAAAATTAATTAAGATAACAAAGATATGAATTTTTTTTATGGATTTTTCTTTAAATAAATAGGAAAAATAATAATTGACTAAAGCAAATATATATATATTTTTTATGAAACTGAAGCAATAGACAAGAACAAAGCAAGAATTTTTTTTTTTATTTGGTTTTAGGTTTTATAAAAATAAATAAATAACAATAATTAAAATGATATAGGTTGAAGAGATACAACATTGGGGATAGGAGCTTTTAAAGCTCTGATACCAGATGATATAAGATTGGAATCACTCCAACTTAAGATCACACAAGGATCAAGAGATTCCAAGCTTAACTTGCAGAAGGTGGAATTCATGAGCTGGCTCTGAAGCACTCTCTCATGAATCAAGGGGTGATACAATGGATAGATGGATGATTGACTCTCTCAATCGGTGGGATAATCGACTCACTCGATCAATGAACGAATGAAGAATGTTGAATCACTCAACACACTAAATCCGCATGATTCTAAAGCACTAAGTGAATCACTCACAAAGAACTAAAGAACAAGCAATACAAAGACTCAAACTTTGTAAAGAGGAAAATGTTTCTATTACTTTAAAAATGATCAAGGGTGATTTACAATGAACAAACTAAAGAGCATATATAGGCTCAACTACACGTTCTAGTGTTCTAAAACAAGAAAGAAATCGCAACAATTAATGAAAATATGATCATTGGACCATTAAGTGTAGAATCAGTCCAAATATGGCAAGAAGATGTGCCTTGTATCTCGTTAACTTGGGGAGGAAGTGGTGACGTCTTGGAAGATTCTTAGGCACTTGTGAAAACTCAAATATGCACACAAATAAAATAGGAAGTAGTCGTGGTGCTTTGATGACAATCGGGTCCGAAAAAGGCAAGTAATAATAGAATTGAATCCGCCTGATCCAATGGCTATTATTGCATGTGAATATCCTCAAAATATTCTCTAGTGGTTGTAGAGGCTCTCCTGGTTTCCATATGAAGATTTGGGGCACGTCCAAGTGAAGGAAAATGGAAGTTTCCATATCTGGCTCCAAATAAATCAACGAACATGATTCAAAGGGTGGTTTGGACTTGGGTCTTCTCTTAGGTTGTTCTCCATGGGCTGGTGATTTGTGGTGAATCAAATAGGTGTGTGGGCTTCCTCTAGGGCTGGTCCAACTTTCAAAAGGCCGAAACTCTTCATAGCTTGCAATGATGTCTGATTCATCTGCGAGTAGTTCAACATGTCTGTCAGTGAGTAGTTCAGCATATCTGTCAGCGAGTAGTTCAGCATCTCCAGCGAGTAGTCCAACAAGTACTTCATCTATGACTTTTTGTGTCATCTTTGAATTAGATGGATGGTAAGTGATTCCTTCATGACTTGGTGTTGCCTCATTAAAAACCTTTCTAGGTAAACCCAGTGGGAAAAACCCTAAACAAGGGATAAATAGTGCAACAGTCATATCCCAACAAAGAGGTGATTTGACTTGATGATGTTTGATCCCTCTTGAACCATTGGACTCCTTAGGGTTAATTTGGTGATGATTAATTAACCCTACTATTTGTGCTTGATCAGAACTCCATTTGGGAAAAGATTCTCCAAGATGCTCTTTGTGGACCGGTTTGGTGTGTGGCCCAGTTGGTTTGCCATGCTCCCGGTTTGGTTTAGTTCTGATGTCCGCATCACATTTAATATTAGTTTTGAATAGAGGGAACAAAGAGTGCTTGAATGAGATTGATGAATAAATAATGAGAATCGAATCATAGGAAGAAGAGAGAGTTTGCATAATAGATTGGGAGAGAAAGAGAGAACTTCTGATTCAATAATTCTTCCTTTACAACCTGGGATATTTACTGAAATAGGGCTTTGTGTGACCAAAAATTTGAGATTAGGTACTATGGTCCGTGCTCTCAAGTTTAGGCATTTTTGGAGAAGGAAATTGACTTTTTTGCCCTTTGTCTCTTCTCCCAACTATCTCTCTTTCGCCGATCCAAACCAGAGGAAGACAAAAATAAAACCAGTGCTTCCTTTCACCACAACCAAGGCTTCTTCTCACCACCGTGCTCCATCTATCAAATCCATCTCCGTCACTAACAACACCAATTCCTTCGCCTCCAAAGACAAGGAAAACATGTTTCAGGACATATTCAGAGCTTTACAGTACGGGCAACTTTTAAAGAACTTTCATAACTCATATTTTAGGTATCTATGGAAAGCTGGAAGAGTCATCTTTCACCTCAAAGTAGAATCCAGTCAATCAGTTCAGTAATCAAGAAGATATGCCTTATTTACCGAGACGTGTCATAGATTGACGAGAAGAGAAGCATCTAGCCGATGGGCTTTTATTGAAGGCCTGACCAGCAACCATCATGGCGGCCTGATCCAAGCCTTCACAACGGTCCAAAACCTTCCTTTTCTGCCCTTTTTCCTGCACTCAAAAAGAAAAGATGCTTTTACCCTTACTAAATCCTAATCCAAACAAAACCCTATAAAATACTCTTTAAAACTTAGGGTTTCAAGGTCTGCTTCCTTTGTGCTCTTCTTGTGATTGAAACCGCCTCCAGCAGCAGCCCTAGAGAAGATTAGAGACTCCTCTACAGTCGATGAAGCTCGTCCTCTTTCAGCTCCTCTTGCAAACCATCGGCGGTCACCTTTGAAGTCACCAATCTCTACTCTTTCTAATTTCTTTCATACTTTCATCTCTTTTTCGAAGACATGTTACCTTTGTGACATCTAGAGAAGTTTCTTTTGAACCTCTTTTGTTTATTGATTCATCTTTGATGATATACTTTATAATACCAATGTTGTTTCTTTGCATCATGAGCGAGTAGTTTTCTGTGTTGGGTTTTATGGGGTGATTCAAGGGGAATTGATAACTCTCTAATTTACATGTTTTAGCATCCCTTTTTGTCCATATTTTGCATTGTTTTTACCCTAACCTTAACATTTTAGGTCATTTACTGTACGAATCCACATTTAGGCCATTTAGGGTGTTGCATTCTTGCATTTGCATATTTTACATGAAAACAGGTGCTTAAGAGCCAAAAATGGGGAGAAACAAGGTCGAACCCGAGCATTTACCCGAAGAAGCTATGGAGCAGGAAGAACAGTCCGAACACCAACCCAATCGAAGAGGATCTAAGAACAGAAAGAACAATCCGAGGACCTACCCGAAGAGCAACCCGAGCACATCCTCGTGCACCCCATCGAGCAGACCCTCAGGAAGGACTGGGAAGCTAGGGTTAATGGGTTTCCATATATAAACCCCCTCTTCTTCCTCTCGCCCTAGCACGCCGCAGACCCTCAGAACAGAGAGCGAGAGCTTCTGGGAGAGATCGAGAGCGACTCAAAACTCTTTTCACTTTTGTTAGGATTATTTTTATTTCTTTTTGCATTTTCTCTTAGATTTCTACTCTATACTCTTCTACTCTACTTCTACTTTTATTATAATGCAATTTTCGTTTATCTATGCTTTTATGTTTTCTGCAATGAGATCTGAGTAGTGTAGTAAAGTTTCTAGGGATGGGATAGACGATTTTGTGTTCTTGATCGGTTAGGATGTCTGAGTGTCGGTCAACACTAGTGACGCGTTAGCGTCGGTCGACACCAGACTTAACCGAGTCTTGTTTTCATGGTTTGTTGTGTTGTTTGTGTTTTGGTTGTTGGCGTTAATAATAGAATCTCAGTTGCTTGTGTGTATCGCCCAGTAGATGGGAGGATGACCTCACTGAGTGTTTATTAAATACTCATGCATCTCAATGTGTGTTTGCGGTGCAGGTAAAGGCAAGTGTGAACGTGAAATCAAGGCGATGAGGAGGAGGTTGATCTAGGGTCTCATTTGTGTGTTGTTGGTTATTTATGGTTATGTGTTGGATCCTTGGTTAGAGTAATGATAGGTTGTTGGATAGAATGGTTAGGAATGTTATTGTATTAAGGATATGTTGGTTTGGTATTGTTTGTACGTTTCCGCTGTGTAAGATGGTAATGGCTGGTTTAAATGATGTTTTGTGGTTTGGGTTGATTTAATTAAGTAGTATGGGATGCTTAATTATATATATAGTATTTAAAAAAAAAAACGGGTCGGGTCGTTCGAAAGTTTGTAGGTAGCTTTGTGGTGCTATAAGCTTCATATCCACGGTGGGTTTGTGAAATGAACGGTTGGTTTGTGTTTTAATCAAGTGTTTGTCTTGTGGTCTGGTATAGATGGTTTTGTGGTAAAGTTGGTGGTGTTTGTCGACACCAGCATGTTGTTGTGTGTTTGGGTCATAGGAAGATAAATGGAGTTAGGTTTTGATGATAAGAGATTGACTGAAGTGATGTCATGGGTTTCGGGGGTACTAGAGGAGTTTTTAGTTATTTGAGGTAGTTGTGGGGAAGTGTTGTCCGTGGCTGGACAGAATCAAATATTCCAGCCCACCTCTCTTGTTACTTGGTCGCTAAGGGTAGTTGGTTGTGCGACTCAGTAACTAGATGAGGTGGTGTTTGGTGTATTGGAGAGTTTTTGTAAGGAGCAATTTCTACGCTGGTTGTCTCGTTAGAATTATGGGGTTCCGGTGAGATCATTTCCCATGGATCCTGTGTGAGGATTGGGAATCCGGGTGCGGTCGTTTCAATTATAGTAATTGGAAAATATTTGCAGCCATTAAAGATTTTGTAACATCCGCGAACGTAGTGCATCGACCGATGCATAGCCGGTTTAGTGCGGACGATTTTAAGTTAAATGTTGCATTTTGGGTTAGGGAAAACCCTTAAGTCGTGTTTTTTTGTCTCATTCGACGAGTTTAGCCGTTTCTGAGAGAAAAGAAGAGAGGAAAAGAGTTCTAAGTGTTCTTGGTGAGTTTTTGGGAGATTGGGGGCGTTTCTGTAGAGATCTTTAGTTGAGATCGTTGTAGGAGCTTCCTAGGAGTGTGTTCTTGCTTGTTTGTGGTTCATAGTCTTCTGTGGCAAAGGTAAGTGCATGACCATGGCTTATCTAAGCTGGAGATTTCTCTGATATGTTTGTTGTGTGTTGTTATGCTTG
>NC_025702.1:6703026-6738654 GCF_000633955.1 Camelina sativa | reverse complement strand
GTTATTTGGGAAATTGGGACACTTTCTTGTGGCTTGGGATCAAGTTTTTGTGGTTGTAGGAACGAAGATCCGGTGAGAAGCTTCGGGGGAAATCGAAGTTCAGCATATGCATCGGTCGATGCACTTTGTGCGTCGGTCGATGCAAGTGCGAGGACGACGCGTGAAACCTTAGGGTTTTCGTGCTATGTCGAGCATGCATCGGTCGATGCAATGGGAGTATCGGTCAATGCAAGTCTTGAAGGAAGGCTTCGTGGTTTCTGGGTTGGTGTCGTTAGACACCAACAACTGCGGTTGAACAACACGAACTGGTTCGAGATGGCTACTTCGGGGCAACGCTTGGAGGATAAAACGAAGTCCGATTTGGGTGAAAGTTGGTAGGTAGCTTTGTGGTGCTATAAGCTTCATATCCACGGTGGGTTTGTGAAATGAACGGTTGGTTTGTGTTTTAATCAAGTGTTTGTCTTGTGGTCTGGTATAGACGGTTTTGTGGTAAAGTTGGTGGTGTTTGTCGACACCAGCATGTTGTTGTGTGTTTGGGTCATAGGAAGATAGATGGAGTTAGGTTTTGATGATAAGAGATTGACTGAAGCGATGTCATGGGTTTCGGGGATACTAGAGGAGTTTTTAGTGATTTGGAGTAGTTGTGGGGAAGTGTTGTCCGTGGCTGGACGGAATCAAATATTCCAGCCCACCTCTCTTGTTACTCGGTCGCTAAGGGTAGTTGGTTGTGCGACTCAGTAACTAGATGCGGTGGTGTTTGGTGTATTGGGGAGTTTTTGTAAGGAGCAATTTCTACGCTGGTTGTCTCGTTAGAATTATGGGGTTCCGGTGAGATCATTTCCCATGGATCCTGTTTGAGGATTGGGAATCCGGGTGCGGTCGTTCAATTATAGTAATTGGAAAATATTTGCAGCCATTAAAGATTTTCTAACATCCGCGAGCGTAGTGCATCGACCGATGCATAGCCGGTTTAGTGCGGACGATTTTAAGTTAAATGTTGCATTTTGGGTTAGGGAAAACCCTTAAGTCGTGTTTTTTGTCTCATTCGACGAGTTTAGCCGTTTCTGAGAGAAAAGAAGAGAGGAAAAGAGTTCTAAGTGTTCTTGGTGAGTTTTTGGGAGATTGGGGGCGTTTCTGTAGAGATCTTTAGTTGAGATCGTTGTAGGAGCTTCCTAGGAGTGTGTTCTTGCTTGTTTGTGGTTCATAGTCTTCTGTGGCAAAGGTAAGTGCATGACCATGGCTTATCTAAGCTGGAGATTTCTCTGATATGTTTGTTGTGTGTTGTTATGCTTGTTAGAACGTTATTTGGGAAATTGGGACACTTTCTTGTGGCTTGGGATCAAGTTTTTGTGGTTGTAGGAACGAAGATCCGGTGAGAAGCTTCGGGGGAAATCGAAGTTCAGCATATGCATCGGTCGATGCACTTTGTGCGTCGGTCGATGCAAGTGCGAGAACAGCGCGTGAAACCTTAGGGTTTTCATGCTATGTCGAGCTTGCATCGGTCGATGCAATGGGAGTATCGGTCGATGCAAGTGACCCTTGCATCGTTCGATGCATACCATTCATCGGTCGATGCAACCCCAACTGGTGTTGGTCGATGCATGCATGGTGTCGGTCGATGCAGAGTCCTGGTTTGTTATTGTTGATTGTTGATTGTTGCTTGATGGTTAGAGATGTCTCTATTGCTTGAGTGTATAGCCTAGTAGATGGAAGGATTGCCTTACTGATTGTTTATAAAATACTCATGCATTGCAATTTGTGTTTGTGGTGCAGGTAAAGGCAAAGTGTGATCGTGGAATCAAGGCAATGAAGAGGAGGATGTTCTAGGGACTTGATTGGATGTTGTTTGGCATTGCTATGTTGCTAGAGTTGGGTCATTAGAAACAGCTGGTTATTGGAATTGATATAATTGATTATTGGTTATTATTTATTGGTTAATTATTGGATATTGGCATTTGTTGTTCCGCTGTTGGTTGTGATTGTAATTAGGTGGCTAGTAGGTATGGGACCACTAGTTGTAGTTTATTTTATTATTATTATTACTATTATTTATTATTTATTTAAAAAAAAAAAACGGGTCAGTCATATAGCCTTATCGTCAATCCTTAACAAACCACTATCTTTGCAAATCTTGGTTTCGTCTTCTAATGAGGTCTCTCTCACATCCTTATTGATTTCTGTAACACCCTCTAACCGGACTTAATGTGCGGATTAATTCTAATTTCTCCGGTTCAACACGATTTAATGTGGAAACCCTAGGGCTTTGTATAAAGGGAAAACTCGACACCTAGAGTGTGAATTGGCTTTTTTTCGTTCTTAGAGAGAAAAGAAAGAAGGAGAATTTCTCCATGGAGTTCTTGTGAGTTTTTGGAGAGTTTTGTGCCTTTTGTTGAGAGATCCTTCTTGTGGAGTGGTGTTGCTAGGAACGTGAGAGGGACTTACTGTGGTGTTGGATCCTTCGTTGTTGGTCAGATTTCTCCTTTGAAAGAGGTGAGTAAATGATCATGGCTTATCTAAGCTTGGATATTCTCTGTTTCTGTGTTCTAAAAGTGATTTGATTGATTCCTTGCTTGTTTCTGGTTGAATTGTGTTTCTTATTGGCCTATTGTGACTTCTGAGTGAACCTTGGCCGCATTAGAGGTGGTGGATGGCAGAGACTGGACCTTCAGCTTCGAGGAGAACATGGCTGCGGGTCGGTGTCGATCGACACAGGTGGGTATCGGTCGACACCAAGGTGGTGACTGATAACTCTCTAATTTATATGTTTTTAGCATCCTTTTTTGTCCATATTTTGCATTGTTCATACCTCTACCTTAGCATTTTTAGGTCATTAACTGTAGGAATTCACTTTTAGACCATTTAGGGTGTTACATTTCTGCATTTGCATATTTTGGATGAAAACTGGTGCTAAAGAGCCAAAAATGGGGGAAAAAAGGACAATCCGAGAATGTACCCGAAGGAGCCATCGAGCTGCAAGAACAAGTCCGAATCCCAACACGATCGAGGAGGATCCAAGAGCATGAAGAACAACACGAAGATCCACCCAAGGAGTAACCCGACTTCACCCTCGTGTACCCCATCGAGTAGACCATCGGGCATGTCTGGGAAGCTAGGTCAAAAGGGTTTCCATATATAAACCCCATCCTCTCCTAGCTCGCAAGGGAGCACGCCGCAGACCCTCAAACCAGAGAGCGAGAGCTTCTGTGAGAGAACTAAGCGACTCAAACATTTTCCTTTTCGTTTTGCATTTTTATTTCACAGTTTTTATATTTTTCTTAGATTTCTATCTTGTACTTTTTCTACTCTACTCTATCTTTTAATGCAATGCAAGTTTCATTAATTTTTCATTATTTTGTTCCTTGTTATCATGTCCGAGTAGTGTAGTAAAGTTTCTAGGGATGGGATAGATGATTTTGTGTTCTTGATCGGTTAGGATGCCTTAGTTTGATTGTAAATGATTGATAGATTTCCTTCTAGGTTGGTGTTCTTAATGATGTCAACAGACCGAGAGGTTGAGATTCGATCTAGGGTGTTTCAGCGACTGAGAGGTGTAGATGAGATGCGTGAATTAGCCAATGCTAGAGGTTTACTTGACTCTGAGTAAGGGATTAGATGAGTTTGAGTTTACTGACAATAATGAATCGTTCTTAATGCCTGCTTGTTCATATTGCTAGTGCGAGAGTGTGGTAAGTGATCAAGGTTGATTGTTGCTAGTGTGAGAGTGTGGTAACAAGGTTTTATTGTTGTGTGGTTTTTTTGTTTATATTCCTTTTTTTTATTTATTTTAGGACTTTTAGAACAAAAACCCTATCTGCTTGGCTTGACTTGTATTGTCCTGATCATATCCTTCTTGCTAGCAATAAACAACCTTTTGGATTGATAACCCTTTGTACTACAACTGCATAGGGAATTGATACCCTGGGTGAAAACTCAACTATCAGTGACTGTGCGAGAACTTTGGCAATTGTTGGTCGACACCAGGTGGAGGTATTGGTCGACACTGCTAGGGTTTTTGGGTTGTCGAGGTAGGGTGTCGATCGACACAAATCCTTTAGTAGACGGCGTTTACTTGTTATTCCTAGTTTGATTATGTTGGTTGTTGATTGTTGAACTTTGGATTCTATATTTCTTTTGTATAGCGCTGTAGATCTGAGATTGCCTCACTGAGTATTTGTGATAGTACTCATGCATCTAAATTGTTGTGTGTTGTGCAAGTAAAGACAAAGTGTGATCGTGGAATCAAGACACTGAAGAAGAGGATTTTCTAGTAGCTTGTTGATGTATTATCTAGCTTCTGTTAGGTTACTAGTGTTGAGTCTTTAGAATGTTGCCTACGATTGATGGTTCCTTGGTTTATGATATTCATTTGAAATTGATGGATTTGTCTTGAATTATTGATATTGATTATTTAATTTATTGTTGGTCTTATTGGTTTACTGTTCTGTTATTTCCATTGGCTGTGTTGACTGATGTTAGGATGTTAGTAAGTATGGGATCACTAATTAATTTTATATTAAAAAGAAAAAAAAATTGGATCGGGTCGTTTCAGATATTGGTCATGGTGTTTGTGTTAATGGAATATTTGATATAAATCTGTTAGGTTCATGGTTATGTTATATGTTGGTTTATGTTGTTAACTAGAGTTGGATATCGTTGGTTTATTATTGGTTGGCTTGTATGTTGGTTTAAATAAGTATTATGGATGCTTGATTAATATATTTATCTTCAAAAAAATCGGGTCGGGTTGTCTTATTGTCATATAAACTTTCTTATACAAAAATAAATCTAGTTTGCAAAAAAAAAAGTATGTCATACACAAACAAATATGTCACAACTAGTCTGACAGACTTCTAAAAATAATTTGATTTTTTTAAAAAAACAGTAGGAGCTTAAATTCGAATTTTTTATTTTTCCTATCAAAGCAAAAGGGTATTTTGGGCAAAAACATCACCCAAATAACCCTCACAATTTATCAGTTAATTTAGTAATTAATCTCTTAATTTAGGTCAATCTAGTTTTGCCCAAAAAAATATCATAAAATTTTCCAGAACAACGATTTTTTGTTATCTTATAATAGTTGCATTCTTATTTACCATGCTATATTCTCCATAGAGAATGGCCCACGCCCACCAGCATCTCCCAAGTTCGATCATTCCACGGGCTAACCAGTTTCTACAGATGGTTCGTGAGAGATTTTAGCACGGTCGCCACCCCCTTACCACACTGATCAAGAAAAACCAGGAGTTAGAGTGGGGAACCGAACAAGAACGAGCCTTCTTGGAACTCAGAAGCGTCTCACTCAAGCTCCCCTACTTGTCCTACCCGGCTTCAACAAGACCTTCGAGGTGGAGTGCGACACATCCGGCGTTGGCATTGGAGCCGTTCTCACGCAAGGCGGTAAACCGGTGGCCTATTTCAGCGAGAAGCTCAGCGGTGCAAACCTCAACTATCCCACTTATGACAAGGAGCTGTACGCGCTAGTCCGTGCCATGGAGACTTGGCAGCACTACTTGCTAGCTCGGGAATGTGTAATCAACACAGACCATGAGACTTTGAAGCATTTGCGCGACCAAACCAATCTCAAGAAGAGGCACGCCAAATGGCGGGAGTTCATCGAATCCTTCCCATACGTTATCAAGTATAGGAAAGGAAAGGAGAACGTCGTAGCCGATGCCCTTTCCCGAAGACACGCCTTGATCACCACCATGGAGGCCAAAGTATTGGGGTTCGAGAGCATCAAGGACGCGTACGCAGATGATGCTGAGTTTGGGGAATGTTTCAAGAACTTTGGCAAAAGCAACTATGCGGAGTCCAATGTGTATGAGGGCTACTTATTCAGAGGTCGGCGCCTTTGCATCCCAACCGGCTCTATCCGTGACCTATTGATCCGAGAAGCGCATACTGGAGGTCTGACCGGACATTTTGGCGTGGCTAAAACTTTAGACATGCTACAAGAGCACTTCTTCTGGCCAAGGATGCAGGGCATGGTCAAGAAGTATTGCGGCCAGTGGGTAGTGTGCCGAGCCTCCAAATCCACCACTCATCCTCACGGACTCCACACTTTGTTACCAGTCTCGACATGTCCTTGGGTCGACTTGTGCATGGACTTCGTCTTCGGATTGCTCTCGTTATATCGGAAGGACACCATCATGGTAGTGGTAGATCGGTTTTCAAAGATGGCTCATTTCATCCCGTGCTAGAACAGCCATGATGATGTGCACATTGCCAATCTGTTTTTTAGCCACATATTGCGTCTCCACGGCCTTCCCCGGACGATCATTTCCGACTGGGAACCCAAATTTCTTGGCCACTTCTGGCGTACCTTGTGGAAAAGTTGGAGACGAAGCTACTCTATTCCACCGCCGCGCATCCTCATACCGACGGACAGACCGAAGTCGTCAACCGGACCCTTGGTGTGTTACTATGTACGACTATTGCGAGCAAGAAAGGGACTTGGTTAGAATGCATTTCACTCATCGAGTTTTCCTACAACCAAGCGGTTCATTCAGCCACCAAGAATTCACCGTTCGAGGTCGCCTATGGGTTTAAACCATTGACCCCGATGGACTTTTTACCATTGCCTCCGGACGAGACCGAATGCCAAGACGAAGCCACTTGAAGTTGTTGTGACACATCAGCTTCAACATTGAAGTTGGTGTTGACACATCAGTTAAAAATTACTAACCTATCAAATTAAAACATTAATACAGATCAGCTTTTCTTGTCTAGGTGGACACATATTTGTTCTCTTCGATTATTTGATTCCTTCTTCTTTCTAATTAGTTTTCATCGTTGGTTCTACCCATTGGTACCCGAGTTTGCTTCAGAAAAAAACAGATGTGATTTATATCATGTATATTGTGTCCAAACAGTTCAAACTAACTCTCAATTGCCAAGCCAAAATAGGTTAAATTAATTCAAAAACTATTCTGATACTTGGGTTTGTGTCGTCTCTTTACAAACTCGGTTTACATAAACCAGCAAAACTCCTTTAACTATTTATTTGTAATCAAACGTCACTCACTCAAATAAACAAACGAAACAGAACTAACGAAGAAGAAATTGATTACATAACTACATTTTAGAAGACGATTAGCAAAAGGGAATACAAACAAAGAAAAATCTAATCAAGCGTCTTTGACTTAACCAAAAAAAACTTATGTCATTTGAGTTAGAAGACCAAATTGATAAACTTTACAAACCAAATTGATAAACTTTACAAACCAACAAAAACTCGGATAATGTTTCAGAGAATTTCATTATGAAATTTATATGGTATTCTTTTGGGTTTTTGGAATCTAGAGTTTTTTATTATTTGAATATTATCTTTTCTTTTAATGTTGACAAATTATGTTTTTTAAGGTAAATCAAAAATCAAAAATGATAATCAATCAACACATGCTTTGATTTTTTAATTATTATTACAAACAACATATAAAATTATCTTAAAAATATTTCAAATAAAATAACTCTGTGACGTAGCATGGGTACTATCCTAGTCCTAGTTGACTATAAAAGTAAATTACTATTAGAACAACACACAATACTATTTTCAAAGAAAAGGATACCTCCATTTAAAATTGAAAGTGCATGCTGGAAAAAATCAATTTCAAGATTAAAATATTTTTCATACCTCCAGGTCTTATACTGAAGTATTTGGAGTGAAACTGCAAATGTTTTGGGAAGATGAACTGTAAGTTTTTCAAATAATCTTTTAAATAAATGGTATTTTGTAAACTTTTAAAAACAAAATGTCTAGCATAAGTCTTATTCATCTTTTTTCCTTACATATATATATTTAGCTGCTTCTGTTTATATTTATGTAGATTCAATATTATCAATGGAGAAGGTGTTCTAAAGTTTTATCTCACCGAAAAAGTTATAAGTTAAAACAAAGGTAAGCTTATTATAACCTTATTAACATAATTTTTGTGGATTGTAAATTGATTTGTCAAATTATATTAAGTCAGTTGTATGTGAGGTACTTAGAGATGAAGATATTATCAAGAGTAATTGATAATTTTGTAATCAGAATTCCCAAATCCAGGATCTCCAAACAATCTACAAGTGGTAATGATCTATTTATATTTCATCTAAGACATTGAAAAATAATACTCTAATTATGTGTATGATAAATCATGTTGAAAAAAAAAAAGAATTTCATTTTTTTCAACATATTATGCCAATCATGTATAAATTTTCACTCAATATGACCTAATTTTCACTCAATATTGATGTGCAGTTCGAACCAGAACCATGTTGAATCAATCTTATGGAGAGAAGTCGTTGACCTATTGAAAAGTGAGGAAAGCTCTCGACTGTGATTTTACAAGTCTATTTTAGAATCTTTCATTAGGGAAAGAGGAGAAATGTAAATATAGCTTACTTTACAAAAATGTCAATTCCATAAACAAATTATCGTTGTTAAAATCATTTGATGTTGGAGGAATTTGTAGATCAAGAAAGCTAAATAATTGTCTCGGTCATTTTTTAGAGAAATTTTCCTGGATATTTAATATGAAATTGATTTTGATTACTTTAACAATTTATTTGTATTAAATCAATTTGATTAGTAAATTTCTTTAGAAAGAAAATTTATTAGAATGAGGAAATATTGATTCTCACGAATATGCTAAACAATACTTTTTCAAATCCATTTTCTCTTTTGAAACAAATATTAACAAATACTCTTTTTCGTTTATCACAACAATAGCAATCATAGTGAAACAAAACGAAAACTTGAACTAAATACTCAATTGATATGAGTTCGGATTGTATATATAATTTAGATAAATTTGTATGTGTGGGTCCAAATCTAGGAGTGAAACCATCATTTCAAAAATTCACAAACCAGATGAAACTAAACCAGTATAACAGGTATGATATGGAAACATAAAATTGAAATAGCTCATTTCAGTTTTAACTTTATTTATTTATCTTATCTGAGTAAATTATTTTTAAAAAATCACGGTTATGAGATGAAACAACTCAATTTTAAATTTTAAACTGGTATGAGGTTAGATTATGAAAGTTAATCACATTCCTAAAAAACATATTTACAAACACTAGGTTGGTATCCACGGCGTGGGATTGCTTTTTTATATTATTTTTTGTTATATTTTTCTGTTTTTTCTTTCTCGATTCATAATTTAATATATGTTATTTGGAATCAATTCTTAAGTTTTTGATAATTTCAATAAAATTTTATTATTTTTATTATTTACATTATCATATAATACTTTAGTTTTTTTTTCATCAATTTAGTTTCTGAATAGATTTTAAATTTTATTACAAAATAAGTTTAGGGATTACAAACCATTAGTTCTTGATTTGTTTCTCACTCACAAATCCTCTAGAACAGTAAGACATATTACTCTTTGATGTCTACATTTTAAATGTTTAATGGATCTTTTAGAGTACTTTAGATTTAGCCACTTCAATCTTTTGTCTCATAAATCTGACATAAACCAAAGATGAAACTTTTGAAATTTACTAAGATCGAAAGGAAAATAAAAAATGATAATTTTCACATAGAGAGTTCTAGAAGTAGTAGTAAGTAATATATATTGTACTAAACTTTGAAAAAAAATGTTCTGATCCAAAGTAGCAGTCTGCTCAATATCATCTTCATTTAATACCTAAGTCAACAAAGAAGAGGTGAGTCAATTTATACAAACACTAATATTTCTTCTTGAATCAACCCTAAAAGCTTGATAAAAACGACATCTTTAACTCGATTGGACCTGCAATTCTTAAAGAAATTAATGAACTTTGTTATGCCAAGTTGCTCTTTTGTGAATTTTTTAATCTTTTGTATATCATTTGGATATTATAGATAAATAATATATTTCTTATTTGGTTAAAGTATAAAAATTTATTTGGTTTTTCAATGTTTTGTTTTATATTAAGTTGGGTTTAATGAATATAGATGAGTTATTTAAATTTTGATTGATTTGTTTTACATGGCACCTTTAAACATTGCTTTTTAAGACATATTATAACTAACTTAAGGCCTTAAAATCTCTAAAGCCCGAACGAAATGAGTCCAATTGCCCGATTTTTTTAGACATATAGTCCGAGCATGGTGTTTTTCAAGACCGGGCCAAGCTGGGACACCGTGCGGATTTGGGCCTAATAGCCATGCCTAGTGACACACAGTTTTTTTTAATGGTTTAGAAATCTTAGTTGTATTAATTGAAATGTTTTCATTGGCTGTTGATTTTAAATGAGGTGTCAACACCAGCTTCAATGTTGAGGCTGATATTGTAACATCCGCGAACCAAAGTGGGGATTTTGGGAAGGGGTGTCAGTCGACACCAATGTTTTCTGGTTCAGTGAGTTTGTCGTAATTGTCGATTTGGGACGGTTTGGTTTGAGGAAACCGTGTAACCAGGTTATTTAAGTGGAAGGTGGGTTTTGGGAAAGTTGTTTTGTCGCCGTTTCACAATTTTTTTAGAGAGAAAAGAGTGTTCTTGAGAGTTGGAGGCTTTTTGGAGAGATCCTTCACTTGTTTGGCGAGATCTGTTACTGTGGAGTGGAGATCTTGTGATAGGAGCAAAAGAGAAGGCTTCTAAAGGTTGGATTCGTCGTTATGGGGTCAGAACTTTCTGCAAAAGAGATGAGTCTCGGACCATGGCTGATCTAAGCCTGAGATCTCTTATGTTTTGCTTGATTCTATGTTGTTTGTGGTGTTGTTTCTTGCTTGAGTTGGTTGTGTTATGGTTCTCATAGATTCCTGAAGCTTTTGGGTTAGTTTGGGACGGATTGGAGAAAGGTTGGAAACGGGGATTTGTTGATCGGCTTCGAGCATATCGTGTCTGCGGGGTCGGTGTCGATCGACACCAGGTGGGTGTCGGTCGACACCAAGTAGAGGTCAGTGTCTATCGACACCACTTTGGTGACGGTCGACACCACTTGATTGTCGTTTGTTCTGTTTCTGGTTTGTTGAGTTGTTTGTGTTGCGTAACATTTGAATCTCGGTTGCTTGTGTGTATTGCCCTGTAGATGGGAGGATTGCCTCACTGAGTATTTATTAAATACTCATGCATCTCAATTTGTGTTTGCAGTGCAGGCAAAAGGCAAAGTGTGATCGTGGAATCAAGGCGATGATGAGGAGGATGATCTAGGGTCTCATTTGTGTGATGTTGGTTATGTTGTCGGAACCTTGGTTAGAGTCATGTTAGGTTGTTGGATAGAATGGTTAGGGATGTTTTTGTATTAAGGATATATTGGTTTGGTAATATTTGTATGTTTCCGCTGTGCATAATGTTTATTGCTGGGTTGATGATGAGTTGTGGTTTGGGTTAGTTTAATTAAGTAGTATGGGATCACGCCGGTATCGGGAACACCCTTTGCAGTGATTTGTGAAAGGGGTTGTGTTGGAAATGGTTTTCCAAGAAGTTAAGATGGAGATTTATTTTGGATTTTTCTTTTGGGAATCGTGTGTCTGGTGGAAAAGAAAATAGGTCGGGAATTCTATAAATGGAAAGTTCTATGAATAGCTAGGACTTGTCTATTTTTAAAAGGGGGATGTGAAATGCGGGAGTCCCGGAAGGGGAGTTGCAGCAGGTATGAGCCGGGAAAGGCATGTTTGTCAGATACATAAGTTCACGAGAAGCTTTCATGGCAGGATAAATTAATCGTTGCGACGATGTTCGATGAAGTTCATTGGAGATGGACATGGTTGCTAGATTCAAGGTTTTGGTAAGCTTGCTGGAGGAAATAAGTCAAGTGGTTTGAGTTGGCGGCTTGCAAAGCATTTGATGCGGTGAATCAGAATATGGGAACGTATGGTACTTGTTTGTTTTATTATGCTAGTATTGATGATTTGATGTGGATAATTGCCAAGCGGAAAAGCTATTTTTGGAAAGGGTGTGTGTGAACACCAAAGTGTTTTGGATGTTTGTAGTGAGGCCTGGGGGTGGCCATGGCGATGGTGTTATTCTTAGAGAGTATGGTGTTGGTAAGACATTGAGATGTTCTGCTCTGATCACGGGGGGTGGTCCCGGTTGGTGAAATGCTGATAGACGTTATAACCGTTTGCTATAGGGACATGGGGTCATGAACAACTCATGAGGAGATGGGGGTTCTCCTGAGGGGACGGGGGGTTCCCTAGATACCGATAGCTCGAGGGACTGCAGTCCTGAGGGTGGCAGAGGAGATGGGGGTTCTCCTGAGGGGACGGGGGGTTCCCTAGATACCGATAGCTCGAGGGACTGCAGTCCTGAGGGTGGCAGAGGAGATGGGGGTTCTCCTGAGGGGACGGGGGGTTCCCTAGATACCGATAGCTCGAGGGACTGCAGTCCTGAGGGTGGCAGAGGAGATGGGGGTTCTCCTGAGGGGACGGGGGGTTCCCTAGATACCGATAGCTCGAGGGACTGCAGTCCTGAGGGTGGCAGAGGAGATGGGGGTTCTCCTGAGGGGACGGGGGGTTCCCTAGATACCGATAGCTCGAGGGACTGCAGTCCTGAGGGTGGCAGAGGAGATGGGGGTTCTCCTGAGGGGACGGGGGGTTCCCTAGATACCGATAGCTCGAGGGACTGCAGTCCTGAGGGTGGCAGAGGAGATGGGGGTTCTCCTGAGGGGACGGGGGGTTCCCTAGATACCGATAGCTCGAGGGACTGCAGTCCTGAGGGTGGCAGAGGAGATGGGGGTTCTCCTGAGGGGACGGGGGGTTCCCTAGATACCGATAGCTCGAGGGACTGCAGTCCTGAGGGTGGCAGAGGAGATGGGGGTTCTCCTGAGGGGACGGGGGGTTCCCTAGATACCGATAGCTCGAGGGACTGCAGTCCTGAGGGTGGCAGAGGAGATGGGGGTTCTCCTGAGGGGACGGGGGGTTCCCTAGATACCGATAGCTCGAGGGACTGCAGTCCTGAGGGTGGCAGAGGAGATGGGGGTTCTCCTGAGGGGACGGGGGGTTCCCTAGATACCGATAGCTCGAGGGACTGCAGTCCTGAGGGTGGCAGAGGAGATGGGGGTTCTCCTGAGGGGACGGGGGGTTCCCTAGATACCGATAGCTCGAGGGACTGCAGTCCTGAGGGTGGCAGAGGAGATGGGGGTTCTCCTGAGGGGACGGGGGGTTCCCTAGATACCGATAGCTCGAGGGACTGCAGTCCTGAGGGTGGCAGAGGAGATGGGGGTTCTCCTGAGGGGACGGGGGGTTCCCTAGATACCGATAGCTCGAGGGACTGCAGTCCTGAGGGTGGCAGAGGAGATGGGGGTTCTCTTGAGGAGATGGGGGTTATCCTGCTACCGAGATCCAAAGGGTGACGACCTGAAGGTGAGACGGTATGACTCGAAGACGGAGGTCTGAGAGTGAGATTGGTATGGCTTGAAGGTTGCGACCTAAGAGCGGATGAGTTGGTGGCAAAAGTGTCAAGGACGTGGAGATAAGCAGTGTGATCAGGTGTTGATTTAGGAGATTGATGGGGGTTCAATCTCAGATTTCTTATTGTGATCAAGTGAGAATTTAGGGATTGATGGGGGTTCAATCTCGGATTTTACTTGTTGTGATCGGATGAGGATCTCGGGGTTGATGGGGTTCAATCTCGGGGTTTTTGTGTGTTGACCGGGAGGGCCAGGTGTATGCTGGTCGGGGGACCAGTGTTGTGATGATTGGGATAGTATGGTTTGGTTTGGCCAGTGGGGTCAAGACTTGGTTGACCAATGAGGTCTGGTTTGGTGATGACCAGTGGGGTCAGGGTTATGTGGACCGTTGGGTCACGTGGTTGTGCGGACTGTTGTTGCAGTTGCACGGAAAGCCTTGGCTGATGGTTATCAGACTGGTCGGAGGATGTGCGGGCTGTGGTGACGGTTGCACGGAGTTCCTTGGTGGAGGGACGATGTTGCGGGATTCAAGGACGAATCCATATTTGTGGGGGAGAATTGTAACATCCGCGAACCAAAATGGAGATTTTGGGAAGGGGTGTCGGACGACACCAATGTTTTCTGGTTCGGCGAGTTTGTCATAATTGTCGATTTGGGCCGGTTTGGTTTGAGGAAACCGTGTAACCAGGTTATTTAAGTGGAAGGTCGACGAAAAGGGTTTTGGGAAAGTTGTTTTGTCGCCGTTTCACAATTTTTTAGAGAGAAAAGAGTGTTCTAGATAGTTGGAGGCTTTTTGGAGAAATCTTTGACTTGTTTGGCGAGATCTTTTGTTGTGGAGTCGATATCTTGTGATAGGAACAAGGGGAAGGCTTCTAAAGGTTGGATTCATCATTGTGGGGTCAGAACTTTTTGCAAAAGAGGTGAGTGCAAGACCATGGCTGATCTAAACCTGAGATTTTTTATGTTTTGCTTGATTTTATGTTTTTTGTGGTATTGTTTCCTGCTTGTGTTGGTTGTGTTATTGTTCTCATAGGTTCCTGAAGCTTTTGGGTGAGTTTGGGACGGATTGGAGAAAGGTTAGAAACGGGGATTTGTTTGCGGGGTCGGTGTCGATCGACACCAGGTTGGTGTCGGTCGATACCAAGTAGAGGTCAGTGTCGATCGACACCACTTTGGTGTCGGTCGAAACCAACTTGATTGTCGCTTGTTCTGTTTCTGGTTAGTTGTGTTGTTTGTGTTGCTTAATATTTGAATCTCAGTTGTTTGTGTGTATAGCCAAGTAGATGGGAGGATTGCATCACTGAGTGTTTATTAAATACTCATGCATCTTAATTTGTGTTTGCGGTGCAGGTAAAAGGCAAAGTGTGATCGTGGAATCAAGGCGATGAGGAGGAGGATGATCTAGGATCTCATTTGTATGATGTTGGTTATGTATGGTTATGTTGTCGGAACCTTGGTTAGAGTCATGTTAGGTTGTTGGATAGAATGGTTATGAATTTTTTCGAATTAAGGATATATTGTTTTGGTAATATTTATATGTTTTTGCTGTGCATAATGTTTATTGATGGTTTTATGATGAGTTGTGGTTTGGGTTGGTTTAATTAAGTAGTATGGGATGCTTAATTATATATTGTTTTTAATATTAAGAAAACACGGTGTGGTCGTTTCAACAGGTCAATTGGTGACAGCTTGTCTTGTGGGAAGGTTGTTAAAGGGTGGGGACCAGGGTTCGAGGAACGCCTGGCGCTCCAATAATCTACTAGTGGATTTGGATGTCCATAGTGAGAGGTTATGATCGATGTCCTGCAAGACCAGCTTGGGGCCTATGGGGACAAGCTAGCGGAGGGCTAGTGGGGTCCACAAGACAAATTGTCGTAGATGTGTCACACAAGGAAAACAACACATTGTTCTTTTATTATATTGAATACTAGGTAAAATCCCACGCGTTGCGTGGGTTAGATTTATTCTTGTTGTTTTTTGGGTATTTAATTATGGCCATCTATTTTTCTTTTTTTTCAAACAATTGTTGTTGGTCTTATATTCCAGTAGGTTCATTTTTTTCTTAGTTGATTTTCACTTAATATAGAATTGTTTTAAATATTTTTGGATTATTTCGCTGAATACTATGTCATATGGCTATGTTGTTACATATGCGGTGATTATATTTGGTTAGCGTATTTTTAAAACAACTAACTTTGTTTACCCAGTTCACAGTGGCAACCGCTACGTCTGGGGAGAGACCGACCTCTCAACATCCACTATAACATGCCGGAAAATACATCCGTTGTGGTTTACACATTAATGTTTTACAGAATAAAGATACATCAATTTGGTAGTGTTTATGTATTTGAAGAAATCATATAATAAAACCTTGAGGAAACAGCTTGGGGGGCGGGGGCCAGATTTCTCTGCATTCTCATCTCTTTCTCCATTTCGAGTTCAAGTAATGACTGACAAGTATGTAATACTGTGTATCCCCCGAAAGAAAACAATACGTTTGTATATGTACAGATTATATAAAGTGTAGTCTTAATAAATTGAGCATAAGGATACGTTGGGTCTGCCCCATGGGAAGGATTCTTTTCTGTTGCATTTTATTCCCCGCATTTTATGGTCTTTATTTTCCAATCTTGAAGTTTTTGACCTCCGTTTAGGTGACTATCTGGTAGAGGGCTTGGTTTCGTTAGTACTGAATATTTTTTCGCTATTTACTTAATTTGAGTCTAAGTACATTATTGTTATAAAGGATACCTTTCTCTCATTTGGGATGCTTGTTCTCTGTTGCTGGTGGGTGTTGTTGAAAGCGAATGTTCTTTCTCTCGTCGTCCGCATTCAATGTTCGTCATAGCTGCCTAGACAAACTAATAGAGTCTCCATTAAAAGAAAGAGGGGAGAGAAGATACATATTAGATGTCAAGGTCTTTGCTTATTAGCTGGGGGCTCTCGTTTGAGTTCGTATCTTCAGCCTTGGTGAGGCCTCTTTCCAAAATTACTGTGGTTGTAATATCTACTGGCCGGAGCTGCGGACGTTGTAGTGACCCTCGCCAAGGGGTAAAATTTCAAAATAAAAACTCAAGGCCAAAAGACCAAGAAAGGAAGCCAGCAAGGAGAACAGAAAGATTACTGAAGGAAAGTCCGAGAATTTCTGGACGGATCAAGAGATGGCCGATGGTACCATGTACCATGTACCATGTACCGTACCGAACGTACGAGCACGGACGGGCGTATCAGACAAAACCCGAGCGATTAAGGATGCGAACGGATGTGAACTAAGGGTGGAAAGGAGTCCACTAAGAGAAGTTGATTATTTTAATCTAAGTGGAATTTCCACTAAAATTATTTTAATTAAGAAGAAGTTAGTGGAGTTAGTGGGCGATTAAACTAATCAAGGAAGGTTAGTGGCGTTAGTGGGCAATTAAACAATTGAAGGAGATGTTAGTGGTGTTAGTGGGCGATTAAACAAGTGAAGGCGAGTTAGTGGGAATTTAGTGGCCAAGTGTTAAGGTTAAAATCGCACAAGTGTGAAATCGCATGCACTAAGGAGAAGCTTCTAAGTTGCCATTTGTTCGCCATGCGGGGAGAGAGAGCCGCATGTCCAGCCACTTGTCTCAGCCAAAACTCACACTAAACCACTATAAATAGGAGCCTTAGGAGCCATTTTCGGTCCTTCCTTTCTCTTAGAGAAAAAGAGAAAGAGTTAGAGAGTGAGAGTTAGAGCGAGAGCGAGAGAGAGAGAGTTCTTCCCGTAGAAGTTCTCTTCCGCGTGTGGTTAGCCAAGTGCCGCCGTAGGAGCTGTTTGTGTTCAGTCCTTGCTAGAAGTCCGAGTAGATTTCGTTCTTCTCAGCCAAGCCAGGTGAGTTTCGAAGCGTGTGATATGGCACATGATAGGTTGGGTTTTGGGGTGTTTTTCTTTAAAGTCTTTGCGGGATAGAGTTAAGCGTTTATGAGAGGTGAATTGCTTAGGATTTTAGGTGATAAATCTAGGCGCTTTCGTGGGTTGTTGGGTAGACTCGTTTCTTTCTTTCTAGATTGAGTTCTAGGAAGTTAAGTTTCGTTTATTGCTTGTTTGCATGTTGGTGTGAGGTTGTGTTTAGCACTTAGTCTCTAGATTTATTTCTAGTCTCTTTGTTGCTCGTTTGTGGTTGCATGTGGCTTGTGTGCCTTGCATGTTGCTTGTTTGTGGTCGCATGTTTGCTTGTGTGCATTGCATGCAGTTGTTGTAGCTTGCATGTAGCTTGTGTGCTTTGCAGGTTTGTTTGGTTGTGTGTGAGGTTGTGCAGGAGAAGACTTCCCCAAGGCCGTAATCGGGGCTGATTACGAAGACTCGGAGAGACGGGATTGCAGCCTAAGGCCGAGTATACACGACGGTGTATTCGAGTGCGCCTGTTGAGAGGGACTCGCATGTGATGTTCTATGCTCGCGTGCCTTTGTGGCTGTGAGTATAGGTGTTCACGGGTATGGGGGGAAGTAACGAAGCGAGGAGGCGATGAAGTGATGAGGTGAGGAAGTGATGAAATGGTGGAGTGAAGGAGTGGAAGGCCTTGAAGATGAAGAAGAGTTGTTAGCTTCCGCATGCGTATACTTTGATAGTATACTTGTTGCATTTGAGTGCTGCATGTAGTTGTTGTTAGTTAGCTTGCATGTTGTGTGTTGCTTGCTGGGGTTGGGGTTGGGTTTGGTTTCTTGTTAGGTTTCCGAACTCACTGAGTGTTTAGCACTCAAGACTCCATATTTTTGTTTTGCAGGTAACCTTAGTGGGAAAAAGCCTTAGAGGGGAGCGCAGGACGTTAGGCCAGCCAGCGTAGTTTGTATTGCCTTTGCAAGGTGTTTTGTTGTTGTAATCTAAGTTATCGCTTTTTGGCTCTAGGCCTGGTACCAAAAACGTTAAGAATGTTTTGTGAACTTTTTCGTTAAGTAATGAAAGTATCAAATTTGTTTTATTTAAGTTTTATTTAAGTTGTGTGGTTTTGTTTGGTTCCAGCCTTGTCCGGGCCAACACAACGCGCCAGGCCGCGAGGGTTGCAAAGCCTAAGCAGTCTCGGTCGCGGGCGGAATTGTGCTAGGGAGGACCGGTCGGGAAGTCTGCAGCTTCCGTCCCTCGACTGGACCACCTCGGTGCAGTTCCCATAGTGGCGTTCCGTGGCTGTCCGTGGCCTGCGTGGTCATAGGACGGTTCGGGGGCGTTACAGACGTGCTATGCATTTCAAGTTTCACTGGAGTGAAAAAAAAGTAAAGAAGAAGAAGAGATCAATGACAACATAGCTTACTTAGTAATTGTGAGAATACCTTGTTGTCACCTATATGTGCTGGTGTTGTTGAATACTTCTTTGTATACAATGTTTTTAAGTGTATTTGTTGCCTCCTCCTCCATGTTAAGGACCTTCAACCCTCCTTCTGATGTTACTCGTGATAGCGCCACATACAACTGTTCATGACTGAAAACTGGTTTTATCAAATATAAGCCAACTTTTTCCATACTTTGACCCTGAGTTTTATTAATAGTCATTGCGTAGCTCAAACGTAGAGGGAATTGTCGTCTTTTCAATTTGAATGGCCACTTCTGATCAGGTGGAGATAGTATTATCCTTGGGATGACCACCTTGTTTCCAACTGCTGTACCAGTTAAAATCTCTGCTTCAATGACTCTGGTCCCCAATCGTGTCACTATTAACTTGGTTCCATTGCAAAGTCCTTCTTTTTGATTCAAATTTCGTATAAGCATAATTGGATACCCGACTTTTAGTTTCAAACAATGATATGGCAATCCTGAGATTTTGAGTGAATTTAAAAATTCTGCAGGGTATAGCAGTTCATCTGACTCGTTAGAATCCCCATCCATCTCAATACTGTCTGAACTCAAATATTCCTTTGTGTCGCCTGGGATTTTGTTTTGGAGAAACATATTCAGTTCGTGAGCAGTGTCATTCTTTGGTGTTAGAATGGCCCTCCGTGTAATGTACTCTCGGTCTAGATATGAGGTCTCAAAATCCGAGTATACATCATCCGCTAATTGTGCAATCTGTTTGTGGCCGTTTTGTAGGAGTAGGGTTTTATTTACTTTGATGTCGTCAACCTCGTCGTAGCTCTCACTCTGTCTGTTTCTTTTTCGCGCTCTTCCATCCCCAACTTGAAGAATCCACTGAGCAAATTTGATCTCTTCCACTTTCAGACGCATATTCTTGGTCAGGGTATAGAACTTACATGAATCCCACAGATATGATCTGTTTATTGTTGCTAAGACTGTGTCTTGATGACTGACTCCTGGTATAACGGGTAATATTTGTCGGAAATCGCCACCTAGTAATATCGTCTTCCCTCCAAAGAGTTTATGCATTGCTTTGGGGTCATCTTCCGCCAGAAGATCCCGCATTGATCTGTCAACCGCCTCAAATGCAAAACGATGAGTCATTGGTGCCTCATCCCAAATGATCAAATCTGTTTTTCTTATCAGCTCAGCAAGCATTGATCCTTTTTTGATTTCACACATAGAATGCTCATGTAGGGTTATTGGTATTTTGAATCTTGAGTGGGCTGTGCGGTCTTCTGGGAGAAGCAAAGCTGCAATGCCTGAAGATGCAACCGGCAATACAATCTTTTTCATTGCTCTTAACTTTGTTATTAATGTTCTGTATAAGTATGTTTTCCCAGTTCCCCATGGTCCATTAAGAAAGAAGAATCTCCCGTCTCCATTTTCAATGGAGTCCATCACTCCATCCAAGACCAATCTCTGTTCGTCATTCAAAGTCCCAACGTCAGTTTCAGTTTCTTCCGTTGCGTGTGCTCAATATCATCCGCCATATATCGCCAACAGTGGTGTCCACAAATTCAATGGGCTACTAACAAAACTGTAGATCAAGAGTGTGACAAAGAGACTACGCAGATGGCATGGGAAACCCCACTGATGAGTTTCTTCTAATGCTTCTACCCATTCTTTATCTCCATTAAGCATACCCCTGGCCAAACACGCACCTTTGAAGTCTTCGTAAATTATTCCATCGACAGTTATTATGTCGTCATAACTTGTTGATCCTATGACCATGCCTAGAAGTAGTCTCAAGTAGTACAGCTCACCTACTGTTGGATGGATGTTCACAATCCTCCCGATCGTGTGACCTTCCTTTCTTCTTGTCCACGTTTTTGCGCTTATATTCCACACATACCATTAAGGGAATTGAGCATATGTTAATGTACGTGCGAAAGGGTCTGCTTCGTTCATCTTCATCCACTCTGTGAACATTGTTCTGTCAATCCCAGGGCGTGAGATTACACTGTCAAGACTTTGTTCTGCACCATATGTCACAGGTTGTTGGTTCCGTAAATGCAAGGTTAGGCGCTGGACGGCTGGTTGGCTATAATGAATACTGAAGGCAAAGATACGCCACATCGCCTCACATGCTGATAGATAACGACATTCTTGATACTTTCTTATCTCGTCTACGTCTTCATTTTTTTGGTTGCCACCATCTCCTCCGGTAGAACCTTTTGTCTCCTCTACAACAATGGTCGCCTTGTCAACTCCTTTGGTCACATATTTGAATAAATACTTTATCGCCTCTGTCTTGCAACACCACTCCACATTGATATGGCACTTGTACTTCTTAAGCAATTCGAGATTATGTGGGACAACAAATCGGTTATCTAACTGTGTTCCCCCTTTAGTAATGTAGTTCCTCGAATCAGGCCGACGTCGGTAGGTGACAAACCCTTTATCATCGAACTCTGTTTGACGTGTGTATGGCTTGGGGAAACCTCTGGTGCTGAAACGACCTGACCCGTTTTTTTTTTAAATAATAATAATAATTAACTACGACTAGTGGTCCCATACCCACTAGCCACCTAACCACAATCACAAAACAACAGCGGAATAACAATACCAATTAAATAACCAATAATAGTCCAATATAGAATAACCAATATCCAATCCTAACCATTTCAATGTCAAACAACAGGAAAACAAGGAACCGGCAACCTAGCAAGTTCTAAAGACCAACTCTAGCAACCTATCAACGCCAGACAACATCCAATCGAGTCCCTAGATCATCTTCCTCTTCATTTCCTTGATTCCACTATCACACTTTGCCTTTACCTGCACCACAAACACAAATTGAGATGCATGATTATTTGATAAATACTCAGTGAGGCAATCCTCCCATCTACTGGGCTATACACACAAGCAACAATGACTCCAATGTTCCAAACAATCAACAAACAAAACACACAAACCAGGAAAACGAACATCGTCACACTGGAAGGGAGGTGTCGACCAACACCAGCCTAGTGTCGACCGACACTGGCATTGGTGTCGATCGACACTACCCCACAGTGTCGATCGATGCCCATTTTTGCTGGCGTCGACCAACACCAAGTGGTGTCGATCGACACTCCACCTGAAACTGCGATCCGCACGAAGCCGAGAGTCGAATCTGGCTTCCCAATCTCCTCCAAATCATCCAATACTCAAAACCCATGCCGGAAACATCATTAGGAACCTGTATAATCCAATCCCCAGCAAGAAAACACACAAAAACAACAACAAACAAGCAAGAACAAGGAAATCAAGGGCTTAGATTAGCCATGGTCATTGACTCACCTCTTTGCACAAAGATTCAGAACAATAGCAATGAATCCAACCCTCCTAGCAAGCTTATATCTCCCCCTTAGCCTCGAATCTCCCAAGAACAGCCAACAATCTTCTCAAATATCACCAAAATCTCAAGAACAATCTTTTTCTCTCTTTTCTCTCAAAAACAAGAGAACGGCGACAAACACAACTTGCCAAAACCCTCTTCTGCGACAAAACACCTAAATAGTTCGGTTCAATGGTTTTCCCTAAACCAAACCGGTTCAAATCGATAATTAAATCGATATAATCGAACAAGAATAAGTGGTGTCGACCGACACCACATGGGTGTCGATCGACACCCACCCCCAAAACGCAGAGTTTTGGTTCGCGGGCGTTACAATTCTCCCTCACCAAAAAAGATTCGTCCTCGAATCTCGAACAACTCCCAGTCAAGGACTCATGTGCTACCGAATCCACGACCCGCACCCCTCCGACTGATATACGAAAGGTCACCTCTAGGTGATAGACTCACGCTCCAGGCGTTATTTGCTCTCGACTTTTGGACTCACCTTTTTTTTACTCATAGGCCCAAACCTTGAAATTTTATTGGCTCCACATCAGACCGAAGTCTGCATGCCATAATATTGGCTCCTCATTGGACCTAAACCCGCATGCCATAATGTATATAAGGGAGTCCAATACTCGTCTCTCGGGTTGCCACCCTACAGCGCGCCCCCGGATTGTCATCCGAAGTCGATATCCCAGCCATACTCCCAAGCCACAAAGTCTTAGAATATGACGGTACTAGGAGAACCTAAGTTCCCCAAAAGTCTCGAGCAAAAAATTCTGAACACGTCTGAGTCCTATCCCTATCCAGGTTTCCTTCCCGTGGCTCGCGTAAGACAACACAATGTCCTACGAACCACATATCCCCTCAGTGGAATACCTCATGACCACACAAGAATCATCTCACTGCCCCACGGGCCGCCACGAAGGCCAAACAAATGTCCTAAACAGGACCGCCACAAAGGCCAAACAAATGTCCTAAACAGGACCGCCACAAAGGCCAAACAAATGTCCTAAACAGGACCACCACAAAGGCTAAACAAATGTCCTAAACAGGATCGCCACAAAGGCCAAACAAATGTCCTCAACAGGACCGCCACCAAGGCCACTCGTCCCGAAGGACCGTCATGAAGACCATTTGTCCCGAAGGACCGCTTCAACAGGCACTCTGGCACACAATGGCTAAACAGCCCGCCACGAAGGCCACACAATGGCTAAACAGCCCACCACGAAGGCCACACAATGGCTAAACAGTCCGCCACAAAGGCCACACAACGGCTAAACAGCCCGCCACAAAGGCCACACAACGGCTAAACAGCATGCCACAAAGGCTACACAAGCCCTCCCCCAGGCTCTCCGCCACCAAAAATGGACAAATTCTAACTCACATAAAACTTTCCAGTTTTAGCACTTACCACTCTTGGAAACTTTCCACTTATAGCAACTTCTAATTCAGGGAACTTCCCTCCAAGCACTGCCTTGCGGAAATTTTGTACCCCAAACACCACCTTATCTTGTTACTGAGTCGCACAACCAACCACCCCAAGCGACCGAGTAACAATAGAGATGGGCTGGAATACTCAATTCCCGCTCCAGCCACGGACTATAGATGGGACCAGGCTAGGCAAGCTCAAGTCGTGGCTTGCTTCTCATACCACTTCTTAAACCTTGCCTTCATCCTCGCCTCAGGCTCCCAAGTCTGCTCCTCAACACCATCACAGTCCCAAAGGACTCTCATCNTTGTCCCGAAGGACCGCTTCAACAGGCACTCTGGCACACAATGGCTAAACAGCCCGCCACGAAGGCCACACAATGGCTAAACAGCCCACCACGAAGGCCACACAATGGCTAAACAGTCCGCCACAAAGGCCACACAACGGCTAAACAGCCCGCCACAAAGGCCACACAACGGCTAAACAGCATGCCACAAAGGCTACACAAGCCCTCCCCCAGGCTCTCCGCCACCAAAAATGGACAAATTCTAACTCACATAAAACTTTCCAGTTTTAGCACTTACCACTTTTGGAAACTTTCCACTTATAGCAACTTCTAATTCAGGGAACTTCCCTCCAAGCACTGCCTTGCGGAAATTTTGTACCCCAAACACCACCTTATCTTGTTACTGAGTCGCACAACCAACCACCCCAAGCGACCGAGTAACAATAGAGATGGGCTGGAATACTCAATTCCCGCTCCAGCCACGGACTATAGATGGGACCAGGCTAGGCAAGCTCAAGTCGTGGCTTGCTTCTCATACCACTTCTTAAACCTTGCCTTCATCCTCGCCTCAGGCTCCCAAGTCTGCTCCTCAACACCATCACAGTCCCAAAGGACTCTCATCAAAGGAATCTTCTTCTTCCGAAGTTCCTTGATCCTCCTCTCGAGAACCCTCACTGGTCTCGCCTCCAAAGTCATGTTGGGCTGAAGATCCTCAGGGATCTTAGCCAACAACTGGTCATCCTCACGGAGACACTTCCGCAACATAGACACGTGGAAAACCTTATGAAATGCATGCATAACCTCAGGTAACTCCAGCCTATATGCCACTGGTCCAACTCGCTCACTCACTCTGAACGGACCCATATACCTCGGACTCAACTTAGTCTCAGTCAATGACCTCTTCGGACCCCGCAACATAGCCATCTTGAGGTACACTCTATCTCCAATCTGAAACTCAAGGTCTCTCCTCCTCCTATCGTCATAACTCCTCTGCCGATCCTGAGCTTCCTTCATGTTCAGCTTGAGAACCCGAATCTTCTCTGAAGTCTCCTGAACAAAATCTGCCCCGTACATGCTCCTCTCTCCCACCTGAGTCCAGCATAACAGTGTACGACACAGCCTCCCATACAAAGCCTCATAATCTGCCCCGTACATGCTCCTCCCCCACCTGGTAACTATTGTTATAAGCAAACTCTACCAAGCTCAAGTGATCTGCCCAATGGCCACCCCAATCCAACACACACATCCTCAGCAAATCCTCCAACGTCTGGATCGTCCTCTCTGACTGTCAATCTATCTGGGGATGATAAGTTGTACTCATATGCAACTTAGTGCTCATCTCTGCCTGAAATGCCTTCCAGAATAACGAAGTGAACTTGGAATCCCTATAAGACACAATACTCGTTGGCACCCCATGCAACCTGACTATCTCCTTCACATACTTCTTAGCCAAGACTGCTCCTCCATCAGTCTTCTTAATGGCCAGAAAATGTGCCGACTTAGTCAACCGGTCCACATGACCTAGATAACATCAAACAACCTGGACACTAGCAAACCCACCACGAATTCCATAGTAATCATATCCCACATCAACTCTGGAATGGGAAGACTCTTCAGCAAACCACCAGGTAACGATGCTCAGCCTTCACTAGCTGACACACATCGCACCTCGCAACCCAACTAGCCACATCCTTCTTCATCCCGACCTAGTGATAGTACCTCTTGAGATCTTGGTACATCTTAGTCGCTCCTGGATGAATAGAGAACATGCTAGCATGAGTTTCTCTCAGAATCTCCTGCCTCAACTCCTCATCCTTGGGCACACAGATCCGCCCATGCACCAGAATAGTACCATTAGCCAAAACCTGATACTCTGAGTCAACATCCTTTGAGGCATTCACCAGCCCCAAATCCGACTCCTGAGCCAACCACACTCTGCTCAACAGATCTGCTCGATCAGCTGTAACCAAACCCAACGTGATGTGAACCCAGGTCGTGACTGGTTCACGAGGACATACAAACGTACGAACGGATGGTCGGACGCGGCGGACGCTGCCGTTAAACGGATGTACAGACGCGACAGATGGATAAGTGAGCGGATTGAACGCGGATGCACTAGAGAGTCACAAGGAGATACTCGACTCGTTCGGCTCTAGTTAGGAAGCGGATGGAAAAGGACGCTGCATACGGACGGACCGACGGTGATTCGTACGGTCGTACGGATGCAGCGGGCGAACGGACGGTGGATTGAGTCGATGACACACGGGAGATGGCACGGCCCGTGATACGGTCGGACTAGAAGATCTTGAACCTTCTAGGGTTTCTCTAGAGCCAAGTCCCGGACTTTAGCGGCAGAGAGGAGTGAGACAAGAAACAAAGATTCTCTCTTTGGGAAATTAATTCTATATTCAAGTCTGCCTTTTACAATGAGGCTTTAGGCCTTTGTATAGGCAAGCTTACATAAGGGGGACACTAAAACCCTAGACGCGCGGCCATGATCTGAACCATACACTTGGCCATAAAGTAAAAGCAAAAATAAATCAAAGCAAAGACCAATCCAACGGTCATAAGAGAGTTGAAAGGAAATAAAAGAAAGAAAGGAAAGAGATAGGATTGCCACATCATTGGTGGGACGTGGCTGATAGGATCTTCACTTCTTTGGCCCATTATCTTGTCAATGAAAGTTTCCAAGTCATGAGCCAAGCGGGAACGAAGTGGAGATGCACTAGAGCTCGTTGCCTCGTTAAAACCCCTTCGGTAAACCCATTGGGACAAAACCAAAGTAGGAAAAAGAGTACAGCTCCTTCTAATGACTTAGGGGTGTCTTCACACTAGCGTGATGGTGAAGACACACAACTCAAGCTTCCCAAAGCTGGTTGCACCAAAGGCTCTTCATTGGTGATGCTATCCATGAGCCATTGGTGTAAGGTTGGAGCTTGGCTTATCGAATAGATATCCTTGGGACGCATACTATATGATCTTGCCTTGCTCCCCTTGATGATCCTTGGGCCTCGCTGATACCATATTGATGTTCTGGACCGACTTTTATGCTCCTACGCGAGCTGCTAGACGATGGTACCAATGTACCGGTTCTCACCGCGGTACGGCCAGGACCCGGGTTCCATCATTCCCTCCCTCTTGAAAAGGTTTTGACCTCAAAACTCTGCCCAAAATCTGGATCAAAGAGGAAACCAAATCAGCAGCATCAAAAGTTCAACCAAGGTCTAATTTTACCGGCATCAAAAGGAAAAAGTAAGGCCTTAAGAGAAAAGGATAAGACTTCCCCGGTAAGGCCAGCAGCATTGGTCGCTCCTATCCCATCATGAACCTTGGTTGTTTGCGGGGAATCTCCTGGATGCCACACAAAGGTTTGGTCCGCACCGAAGTGGCAAAGATGACTGGCCATAGGTCCCTGTGCGGTGACGGCCTTGGCGCTATGGATGGAGAAAGATGGCACGGTATTGGCAACTCCTAGCCGGAGCATACTACTTGAAGTAGTCAAGAATAATACCGAGTGAAAGAACCCTTCAATGGCCATCTTCGGTTGCTCATCTTGTTTGAAACTCCCCATTACCGAGTGAGCACCGGATAGGGAACTGATCATACGGTCAGAAACTTCTTTGGCGTCGCCTAGTGGTTCGGTACACGTCAGGGGTGTAGAATCACGTACCATGTCCTGCTCCAAGCAAGGCAGTCGAGTGTCGGCTTGGTCTCGATCATGAACGGTAAGGAGTTGACCGATGTTCGCTTGATTGCATGGGCTTGTACCACCGAGTATATGTGCTTGGTGATCCGGCGGCTCGGCTGGCTTCTCTATAATTCCTCCTGGGCTGATGACTCCTTCAGGAACGATTTGTTGATCATGATCCGGTCCTAAGCTCAGCACACGGTAAGCTTGCTCCGTTAGGGCGTCATCCTCAATCAATTCGGTATCCAGCCTGTTCCGCATCAAGTCACCTTGTTCCAGCCGGCATTGAACTTGCAGATCTGGCGTTGGCGAAGACACAAGGGCCGAGTGTTGGTTTCGTGATGATTCTCCATGGGTGTAAGATGTCTCTACTTGGCCCAACATTTCTCCAAGGTGTTGGAGTTGAGATTGGATAGAGATCAACTCGTCCATGAAACTTGTTGCTCCGGGAGAATGCACCAGCGTCCTTGGGGCTTGTTCCCTTGACTTAGCCCAAGGTCCCACAATGCTTGGCTTGGTTTTAGCTCGGCCGCAACTGGACTTGTTGGCCGTTGATGCGCATGGTGACCAGCTCGAAAGATCTTGTGTTCGGGTACGGTACGCACTTGACTTGCTGGATGATCCGCACGGTGACCAGGTCGGAATTTTGCGGGTACGTCTTGGGTACTCCTTCTGCAGCTCTTGGTGATACCGCGGTGGCGCATAGTAAGGACCCAAGTGTTCGCCTTTGGAGTCTTCATCACTTTTCGGCCATGACTCGCGATGAGGTGTGGTTTGTGGAGCTGACGGCCAATGGAGGTTCGGTGTTCCATGCCCTTATTCATAGTCCTTTTCGTACCATGGTTCGTCCTCAGTAGCCTCTGGTTCCGGATCTACACCATGGTGTTTGTCGTACCATGACTCGTCTTCGGTGGCCTCTTGTTCCGGGTTAGTACCATGGTGTTCGTCGTACCATGACTCATCATCAGAGTAAGGATCTTCATGCTCCATACTTGATCAATGTTGAATCAAACACTGGCTAACGATCACGGCCATGGAACTACGTACGGTCAATAGTACGTACGGGCAACGGTGATCAGCTTCGGTACGGACGACAGTGTACGGACGACTGGTACGGACGGTGGCTGCGGTATGGACGGTGGTCGCGGTACGGACGGTGGTTGCAGTACGGACAACGGTCACAGAATGGACGGCGGTCGCGGTACGGATGGCGGTTGGGTACGGACGATAGTGGCGGTACGGACGGCGGTCACGGTACGCGATACGAGCTTAAACGATGATATGCGGATGCAGCTATGATTGGACGTCTTCGCGGGCTGTACGGCCGATAACTCGGCCGGTAAGTCGATGGTGAGGCGGCTATGGTGACGCGGCAATGGTACCTCACAAACAAGAAAAAGAGGAGGGGATTAAGCAAATGATCAAAGCAAACTAAACACTATTATATGGCTAACAAAAAGAATAACAAAACAAACAACTTTAACACAAAAAGCCAAAAGAAGAGAGTAACCAATGATTGGCTAAAGGAGTCACTAAAAGCCAAGGTGACAACTCGCCCATGGACCACAAGGTTCAAAGACAGCTGTTCACGTCCACATGTTGTGGCCTTGACTAAAAGGACAAGAGAGGTGGCTAATCTCTCGACACAAAAAAGGAAACGAAACCTAAACCACACAAAAATTCAAAACGTGGCTTTGACCAGTTTTGAATTTCAAACACTTGGCTGAGAGTTAAAGAGCAAAAAGCAAGTGGTAGAAACCCAAATGACTTTTACCCCAAATACTTACCAAAGAAAAGGTTAAAAACACACTAAATCAACAAAAAGTAAGGCACAAACGAATCTACACCCTAGAAACAGCAAAACAAAAAGCAACAAACCCTAAAGCAGATCTAGCATAAGCATACTAAGAACTCTCAAGAACTCAAACTAGAACAAGCAAGAACAAAAGATGAAGCTAACAACCTAGAGCACACAAATAATGCAAAGGATGATAAAAGATAAAATTTTTATTAGTTTTCTTTTTATTGAAACTACCTTTTAAGGAATTCCTCTGTAATGTTGTTTTCAATATTCCAAAAGAATCTGGTCGAGGCAGTTGCGTTGAGATATAGGTCACCTTAGATTTCGTTGAAGAGGAAAGTGTGAGTAATCAAGGGTGAAAGAGTATATCACATTTAAGAGTTTGTATCAAATAAAGGCAAGGAAAGAGACATACCACGCAGGTTTTTGGGATTCACACCAGTGACGATTACTACAATAGGTTCTTCTTTTAGGAGAGCAACATCTTCACGGACCGTAGATGCTTGGTTCTCCCAGACGGAGACATAAGCGGTGTCACCACTACAAAACAGAAAACAATGGTTAGTCTCTACTCAAGCAATGGTAGGTAGTATACGAATATATAGAGCAGCTTTGGGAACCCACCTGTCAAATACACACGTAAGAATCAGGTTCGACCTAGTCTTCGGTGGAGTTGTGGTTTCGTCGACCTTATCGGCATTCCGAATACATGACACTTGGGCAACAATATCTAGGGTGAAATGAGTAAACGATATATTAGCTGGTTGTATACAAAGCATATATTTATATATATTTTCATTGTACCTGGTAAGATCTCTCCTTTACCCACCAAACTTTGGATGTCCTTGTAGTTTCGAGTGCAGAAATACTCCTAGGGAAAAGATTATTCGTCAGGGTCTAGAACATCCATTGAGGTGTGATCATTGAATATAATCTTGTGCGCGTGGTCAGAANTTCTTCTTTTAGGAGTGCAACATCTTCACGGACCGTAGATGCTTGGTTCTCCCAGACGGAGACATAAGCGGTGTCACCACTACAAAACAGAAAACAATGGTTAGTCTCTACTCAAGCAATGGTAGGTAGTATACGAATATATAGAGCAGCTTTGGGAACCCACCTGTCAAATACACACGTAAGAATCAGGTTCGACCTAGTCTTCGGTGGAGTTGTGGTTTCGTCGACCTTATCGGCATTCCGAATACATGACACTTGGGCAACAATATCTAGGGTGAAATGAGTAAACGATATATTAGCTGGTTGTATACAAAGCATATATTTATATATATTTTCATTGTACCTGGTAAGATCTCTCCTTTACCCACCAAACTTTGGATGTCCTTGTAGTTTCGAGTGCAGAAATACTCCTAGGGAAAAGATTATTCGTCAGGGTCTAGAACATCCATTGAGGTGTGATCATTGAATATAATCTTGTGCGCGTGGTCAGAACGGCGGTAGGAATTTGGTTGCTTCCTGACATCGAAATTAGTAATCATGAAGAGGCAACCCTGTTTGAGTGTAGATCGAAACTTGTGAAGATGCCGTGGGTGGATAGATGCTTGTATAACATTAGCCTACAATAGGGAGTTTGGATTAGATATTAAGAAGAAAATCAAACTAAATCTAGAAATAAACACTAAGGAATTAAATATAAGGACGAAAATGATCCTAATTTGGACAAAAAAAAAACAGAACCTCCTCATCCAGAAGAAGACACTCCACACTCAGAAGAAGATTGTTGCGTTTGAAATCACGCGCATCCCAGAAATGAAGTAGACGAATGACGATGGTAGGTGTGTCTAGGGATTCTGAAATTTCATCGAGCTTGAGATAGGTGAAAGTTGGGCTATCTGTAGGAGAATCTTTGGAAGACATTCTTTTTAAAAAAGGTTAGAGGTAGGGTTGTTTGTGTTTTTATTTTCATGAGGGATGGAAGCAAATATATATATTAAAAGGTAGGGCTTCAAATTGGGGTAGTAATTAGTAAGTTATGATAGAAACCTAACGCATCACAAAAAATAAAGAGAAGGCGTAAAATCAGGTAGGTAATTAGGAAAACAGAGCGGCTAGGCGACCTACCATAACTAAAAGCATTAAGTAAAGGCATATAATCAGGGTGCAATTACCTATTATAGCATGTAAACAGATATGGGATGGAGTCTATGGTTAGAGGATGACGGCGTTAAGGAGGAGAGGCACAAAATCAGGGTGGAATAATCTTAATGGGTGGCAAAACTTAAGGGCATTTCAAATTTAAAAGTTTACCAACCTGGCCTGTGAAGTGTTGAAATATTCCTAACCAGCGAGACCCAGCAACCTGCAGTTAAATGGGAGGAAATAGCAATAAGAAGTGGCCAGTAAAATAACAAAGATGATAGTTAGAGACTCTAATGGACATCTCCTGGAAGTTTAATAAAAGGTATAACTTCTTGGGGACCCTAAATTGAAGAAGAGAAGAAGAAAATAACAGAACAATATTATAGATTTGCTTGCTAAAACCTCTGTTTGGTTTTGGTCTATGGAATGAGATAAGAGAATACCTTCCTCTGCTATTCAAATTTGGCAGTCATTGAGGGTGGTTCCAACTGGGGAAAAAATCATACCAAAGTGTGCTAAATAAGACAGTTTTTGTTAAACAAATCACAGACATATAACAACGGGTGAAACCGGAGAGTAAAAGAGGAATTATTCATACTGATCCCATTAGGAATCAATCATCCTTCTCGGACAATTTAAAACACCCCTAAATCTAAGATGAATGGTTAATTATTCATACTGAAAAGGATCCCACAACCTACTTCACAGATACCAAACACAAGTTTATCTTTACAACCTAATAAAAGTAGTAACGTTGAGAGGATTCTATGGCCAGTTGCGATTTTGAAACATAGCTGACCCGTCCAAAACTTGGAATTACGAGGATGTGAAGTTGAAATCTGGGCTTCTTTGTTTACGAGTTGAAGAATTGAGGAGATCCGGAACGGCAATACGCCGGAGATTATAGCCTGGAGGGGAGGGGAAGTGAGACAGGCGGGGAAGAGAGTAAGCCGGATATGGGTTTCGGAATTTTTGAGTCCCATTAACCCACTTCCAGCCCATTAAGAAATGCATGATATACGGCCCGTTATGTTGGAAAGTTTTTTATGGAACGAAAAATTGAGGAGGTGCCACGTGTCGGGTGGAGGGAGCTCCTCAAAGGATGTAACCCTACTTTATTATATTAGATTATACATACTTAATATATTATAAACCTAATAACAAACTTAGTTTTTAAAATTAACCCGGTACGTATGTACGTACGTATTATAGGTGGTTTTATGCGGGTTTCACCAGTGTAACATGACAGGTTTGAACAATTAGACCAACACTAAAACTATTTATTGAGTTAAAAAATTATATATATATATATATATATATTTATTATATAAACTACAAAATATACCAACATGACAAAGAAAATTACTATACAATAAAAATAAAAATAAATTAAAACACCAATAAATTAAGAAGAAAAAAATATATATATCAAAAATAAAATAAAAAAATCAAAGAGTGTACTGCGAGTTCAAACACAATTGGTGTTGTGCATTTGGAGATTATGATACTTATTTCATGAACATGAATCATGTCACATGATGAAGGCTAAAGAGTTTCACAAGAAATATGAAAAGAAACCTCTATTTTGTATTGTCCAATAAAGGAATAAACATCTACGGGTAATCAGCTGTCGGATAATCGTCTTCTTCAATTGATTTCATGAGTATAAGAGAAACTTTTTTTTGTCGTTTCATGTTTTTTTTCTTTTCATTTTTTTCTTTTTTCTCATCCTTTACAAGATAAAATAAAAATAAAACGGCTATATAAAATAAAAATCTGGTCCATCAAAAATATTTTAATATTCACATTTATTGACCCATTAATATTTACATGTAAATAACTTTAGTAATATTAAATCCAATCTAAGCAATTCAATATTTTATGGTGACTAATTAATAATCATACAATTGACTAATATAATTTGGAGGTAAAAAATAGCAAATGTTTTACATAAAAAATTTGGCAAAAGAAACTGGCACAGACGTGCGGGTCGATCCCTAATTTTTAATAATATAGATATGCAGTAATTCGTCGTCTTATAACAATAAACCATCGACTAGACATAGAATCATATCCAGAAACAAAGTCTCCAAAATTTGATTTTTAATTTTTCACCGTTCGCCCTAATATTTCGCTCCTAGACACTATTATCGAGGCGCCGCGGCCACCATCTCTCTCCGATGCCGGTAGGGCTCCGGCTCGCCGGCGTCGGGTGCTCTCACTTTTGTCGATTCTCTGCTGCTTCCTGCTCTCCCTTCTTTCCTCTTTCAAATCTTTTTTCCCCTTTTATTTTCCTCCTATGAATCTTTTGCAATCCCCGACCAACATCCTAGATCCAGACGATAAAGACCTGCCTCTGCTCTTATATCGAAGGATGTGGTGTCCGGCGAACCTCATCCTCAACTTTTCTCGTCCAGGCCTACCGTAAAAGGTTTCAAAGTCCCAACACCTCCAAATTTTTCGATTCGGTGTGTGCTCCGCCTCTGAAGAACCTCTTTCAGCTACATCATCCGATCTTTCGTTTGAGTGGTTGCTTTACGGAGTATCTTCCTGAGCTGCGTCTTGCCCCCGATTTTGGACTCTCATCTCCCAGACGTGTCACCTCGAGAGTTTGGTAGACCCAATGGTTTTGCCAAATCCTCAAAGGTCTATCTATCAAACTCCCTGTTATCCTATAGACTGTTATTAGCTTGTTTGGTCATACTCGATGTTCGAAGGCTGCATCAGAGAACCCAGTTAGCTAGTGTGTCTTGGATGTACAATGAGTATATTATAACTATGGCGACTTCTCAACTTACGACATTGTCCGTTGGCCCCCATATCTGGAATTACCACGTTTGCTTTAATTCCCTACATTCACACCCCTTCCTGAAGCGCAGGCTATTTTTCTTTGTCCCCGGCATCTGTCGACTGCAAATCCTGTGTGGAATTCTTGATCACCATTTCCATGGCAGAGAGGACCCACCTGGTTTGGTACGACGCTACTTTTATTTTGTGCACCTGCTTTTAGCTTCTTCTCTGGTAATCTTTGTTGTTCCCATTGCTCTGCAACCATTATCTCCTTCGAAGCTCAGGTCTGATTTCTTTTCACCAATGTTCTTCCGATTACAAACTTTGTGTAGAATTCTTGATCACCATTTCCATGGCAGAGAGGATCCACCTGTTATGTTACGGTTCTGCATTTATACTCTGCGAATCCTGGTTTTAGCTTCAACTCTGAAATCTCATTCTCCTAAGGTCCTGAAGTTTCATGGCATTCTAGACCTGAATTCAAATTGTCGAGGATGTGGTTATGGTCTGAGAAGCTTCTCAACCAATAACCACCCCTCGATGATTCTAGATGTTTACTTCAGGTTCCGCATTAGTGAGCAAACATGTACCACCACCTCCATCACCCTCCGGGACTTCGTCCCCCGAATCCATACCTTGGTTGTACTTCTGTTGGTGCTCCTTCTTTCAGTTAGTCCCTTGGCTCTGATTCTACTATCAACGGCACTGTGTCCTTTGACCGTGACCTACTTGTCATCTCTCGAGATCCTTGATGATGTCCAATCCTGCAACCATAATCCAACATGCCTACAATTACTTCTTAGTCCTTGTGTCATAGCTTTCATGGAACCTTGCTTGATGTTTCCTTTATGTTTGTATTTACTTATGGCTTTAAGAAAAGCTTTTTCTTGTAATCGTTTAAACTCTGGGATCTTTTATTTTTTTTATATGTTTTTTATTTGAATGAATAGAATCATCCTTCGTTCAAAAAAAAAAAAAGACATAGAATCGTATCCACACTGGTGTTCAGTCCAGGAGAGATAGACAACCGTTAAAATTCCAAATTGGCAGAAAAAAAGTAAGTGGAAGCCACATGGAATCGGTGATTGGTCTCTGACACTTGCTTCATCATCAAAATAAATGCTATATTTTTGTATGGATATAAAATAAAAATTACAATATTATTCGAATTAAAAAAAAAAAAAAAACGAATTGTCCGCGTAAGACGCGGTTCCACGTTGACTAACGTATGCAAGTATCTTCAAACACTCCCTTTCTTTTTCATAGACACAGGAAGGGGAGACGAATCTGATGCTCCAAGTCCAGCTTTACGTCTTTTTGTAACTCTTAATTTTCAAAATTTAATATTTTACTACCAAAAATATTATTATTATTGTAAAAAGGTGATAAAACTTGTCCTTTGTTTCTTTGCCCCATGAGATCCACCTAAAAAAAGCAAATTAACCCTAAACTAGAGGGTTGATCGTTTTCTTTACAAGATCCAAATAGAAAGACATCTCTCCTCTCTTGACTTCCTTATAGGAAGACTAAGAATAAGATTACCAAGTTATGATATCATTATTGTTGACTTGTGCTCAAACA